>NC_136981.1:5772413-5827413 GCF_032717465.1 Coenobita brevimanus
ACACCACACAAAAACACCCTCCTATACGACACCACATTAAAGAGAATCACCCTTCCACACACCAAACCCCACCAGACCATCTTACACTACACCACACATTATCAACATCCCACACCACACCACGCCTCACCATACAAAATCATCTTTTCACACCATACCACGCCACACCATACCACGCTCCTACACCACACCACACCACATCATATCACAACCTCACACCACATCACACCCCTCCAGATCATACCACCATCTTGTACCACACCATACAAAATCACTCTCCTGTCTCACACCACGTAACATCACCCAGCATAAAATCATCATCCAACGCCACACCACGCCACACAAACTCATCTTCCTTCACCACACCACACCAGAAAATCACCATCCTTCACCACATCACACCACACCACACCACACCATACAAAATCACCATCCCACACCACACCACACCACACCATACAAAATCACCATCCCACACCACACCACACCACACCATACAAAATCACCATCCCACACCACACTGCACCACTCTCTACCACCCTCTTACATCACACCACACAAGATCACACTTTCCCAGTACACTACACCACACCACACTGCAAAAAATCCTCCTCCTGCATCACCCCACACCACACAAAATCACCCTCCTGCACCACACCACACCACAAATAACCACCATCCTTCACCACACCACACCACACCAAAGGCATTAACCGTAGGGCTCTAAAAGCTTCCTCGTCTAATAATTCTCTACTATGGATAGAATTTTCAAAGTGAGGTTGTTATACGAGTATGTAGTCTTAATTAACCCAAATCTATACGAGAGGTCTTCTTAAATTAACTATACCATCTGTGAGACTTAAGAATAGAAGGGAGAAAGATATAAATAGGATAGAAGAGGATGAAGCAAGGAAGAATGTCAGAATGTGGAAAGCCCCAGGAATTGACGGAGTGTGTGGCAAAATGTTGAAATACGGGGGATAGAGTGATAGAACAGATGTGCATGATGTGAATATTGACGTAGATGGAAGGTATGGTCTAAGAGGATAGGAAGTCAGGTATAATGATAATACTAATATATCCCTGTACAAAGGAAGACAGTAAAAAAAAGTTTGTGGTAATCTGAGGGGTATTTGTCTTCTCAGCGCAATAAAAAATGTATATGGCAGGATATTTGTCCACAGAATCAGAGAAATAACCGAAGAATCAGTTGATGGAGAATAAGGTGGGGGGGGGATAGTAAGAGAAGATGTCGCGTAGATCAGATATTCGTTCTAAGATGTGGTAAGATACTTATCGGCAAAAATAAAGAAATAACTGAGGAATTACTAGTAAAGATCAAGGTGGTGAAAGGGAAGAGGTGAAAAAATAGGTTCATGTTGGAATTTGATGGGTCTGAAGGTGAGAGGATCATGCAGAAAATAGACCCATGAAGGGAAATAAGGTTCATGGGAAAAATAGGTCCACAGGGGAAACAAGGTCCATGGGAGAAATATGTCTATGGGAGGTAGTAAGTTCATGGTAGAAATTTGGTCCACGGTGAAAATAGCTCCATGGAGTACATGCAGTATGTTCATGGTGGGGAAAATACATTCATGGGTGAAAAGGGTCAGTGGTAAAAAGGGTCCAAGGTGGAACATAGGCCCATGAAGGAATATAGGTATGTGAGGTGAAGATAGGTCCGAGGGGGTATATAGGTGAGTAGAGAGGCAACCCATAGGAGGTTTAGCCTCAGACGGGCTTTTATGTGTTAGTTTTACCAATTACTGAGAGACGGGATACTCAGTACTGGGTGAATTTATTTTTTTTGCGTAGTAAAGTCATTACAGTACAGTACTGTAGTTGTTTTGTTGCCCTTGGTGCTTATTTTTACCAAAAGTATAGGTAAAAAAAAAAAAAACAGTGCTGTTTCATTTAATGGAAGTTTTTTTTTTTTAACTGCGATTGTCACATTACTGATATGGTGTATTGAAGTGTGTCTGTACCTGCTATCTTTTACAATACATACAGTATAAATGGTCTAGTTTTATTATTGTGGCATTCACATTAATTTGTCATGGACCTTTCTTTAGGTCTCTGAGAAGTTTTAATCACAATACATGGTTGAGAAGTAACAAATCCTATTATCTGAATAGAAATTGAGTTGAAGTGTCAGTAAAGCACAGTATTATTTAATTCCTGGTTAGCTACGGTAAATGTCTATCTATCTATCTATAGTCAGACGCCGTAATCATGTATGAGGGGTGGCCGTTTGAATTTGAGTTAGATATTTTACGAGGAGGAGCACTAACCATCTGTCAGTTCACTGGTTGACACATAGGGAAATTGTAGAAGTATGTATATTTTTAAATTAATTATAGTATTTTGGGACTATTTCAGTTTATTTACACTTTTTCTGGAATGTACCATTAACATGGAGTATGCATATTTCTGCAATGGCACCTTAATACTGTACTGTATTTTTTTGTATGTTACTGATGCTACCCATGTTAATATTAAAAAGATATGAATGCTGTACGAGAGAATACCTGTGCCAAGGTGGAGAATGAGAGACTGGCTGTGAGAGTGTCTTGCAATGTTACTGATATGTGAGTGAGGTGAAATGGGAGAGAGGGAGGGGGGAGACCAAGGGTGAGATGGAGGAATTGGATGGATAGGTATATGAGTGAGGGTGGTGTGAGCTGGAGAGAGAGCAGGCTTATGGCAAAGGAAAGAGTACCATAGGGGCACTGTAGTTCATTTGTGGCTACCCTTTCCAGGATTAAGGCATCAGACTACATGTAGGCAGGTAGACAGATTGCTAGATGGATAGATGGATAACATGAGAAATTGTTAAGGAAGGAAGTGATAGAAAGCCTCTTGAACTGAGGAGACAACATGCCAACAGGTTCTGCACCATTTACCCCTGTCTTTTTCTTGTACATCCAGTTTTAGGAAGTTTGTTTTGGATGCTGACAGCTATTCTTAGTTTGATGCATGTTATTTTTTCCAGTTCATGCTAAAGAATTTGTATCTGTCTGGATTCTTGTTTTCATAGCTTACACTTTTTTTTTTTACAGCATAAAATTCTAAGGAATAATTTGGTATGATTAAGAATATAATGACAAGGGTGTTACCTAGTTAAAGTTGTTCCTTTATTAACTTGCCCATGAATTCATTCCTTAATTTCACTTTTGATTTTGGTTGCAATACTTTAAAATGTTGTAAATTCATACAGGAGTGTTATATTTTTCAGACCCCTAAACAGAGTACAGTATGAAGAGCATGTGTATCACTTAAAGCTGTTTCATTATGTAATCCATATCTTTTACAGATGCAGTGTAGCACTGATTATGATGTTCTCCGGGAATGTTTGGTGTGGATGTATACAAGTATGAATCTACAGGCATTCCTCTGTGTTTAGGATGTGTGCTGGTGATCTGTTTTAAATGAAGAACTTATTGATGAATTTCTGAACATGCTTCTGCTTTTAAAGCAACATTGTGAATCTGAGGAACCTTGAGGGTAAATAGAAGTAAATTCATCAACAAATAAAATAAATGAAAAAACTTAGAGAAGAAGTACATACTGTATTGTACTTCCATATTTTTTATTGTTTGAAGTGAAGCCAGATTACTTCAGACCAATTCAGTGGATGTGTCTGATAAAGACTTGGTGTATCATATGGATTTTGTTGAGGTTATACAGTAGTTTATAAGTGAAGTGTTTTGTTATGTGATCTGTTATCAGAGTTTATTGTTCATAGTCTTTCAGAATTTATTAAGGTAAAATATTATGATGCACTGTGAACCACAGCCAGTCTATTGTTGAGAAGCTATCAGAGTTTATGCTTTTTGAGAATAATATTTATATCTTACAGTATATTATTTTTACTGTGGGAAAATGCACAAGGAGCCATTCCATTAAGTAAGATTTTATGTTAATTCTGGCATGTCTTGAGTTCCATGATTTTATCCTTTCATGATGAATTCTGTGCTGTTCTGAATTTTCTGCTGGTAGTATTAACTATATATTTTTTATCCTTTTCTATGATTACGACCAGAATATTTCCAGGTGTCAGAAAAAATGAATTATTCTCTATTTAGTTCTGTACAGTTTTGTATAGAAAGATAGTTATTTCTATTTCCGTTACAGATTCTTGGGAATTTAATTATGGGGAAAGAATAGCCAGTGTAAATATTAAGAAATGTATAGGGTAACATACAGTATATGGCAATAACATTTTCAGTCAATAAATTAAAAATTGTATGATGGTTTGTTTCATTCTCCATGATTAGGGTGTGAGATAGAGCCATTTTGTTGTCAGCTTAGGAGCCTCTGTAACACCTCTTCCTTACCTGTTTAGTTTTGTCTATGGTACATTTATGTCTGTAATTTCCGTGTAGCCTTTATGTTTAAGCAATGTGGTTTGAATGGATGATACTGTAACTGTAGATAAAATTAAAAATTGATGATTGTTGAGAGAGAAGATGAATTACAGTTGATGTGCTGGTGAATGGAGACTTGAATTCTTGGAAGAGTGTTATTACCTTGGTGCAATAAAAGAAAAGACATAAATGTACAAAAGATGTAAAAAAAAAAAAGTGGCTCAAGAAAGATAAGTTGTGTGTCCTGGACGAAGCCTTTGATACAAAACAGAGGACTGTCATGAAGATATGTTGGTGTCCACACTAATGTGTGGGTATGAGACTTTAGTGTGACATGGTTGTGAGAACTGAAGAATGAGAGATGTGGAAATGGAATTGGTTTGGATGAAGCAGAAATATGCTAGTGCTGTGTGGCAATATCTGATAGTTCCAGTGCCTAACAGTAATATGACATTAATGTCATTGACACTGATACTCATGGTGAAAGGTTGGGTATCTGCATTGTTAATGATCTCCAGGTGGTACCCATCAGCTTCTAAAAGTCTATGGAAGTAAAATGTGAGGACTGTGATCTCACCACATACAAAAGTAGCAATTCACTTTGATGTACACTGAAGGGGTTAAGAGCTGTTGTGGAAGGTGATGACAGCCGGTGACAGACTGAAGCATGATGGTGGGGGAGTGGTTGGTAGGGTAAGAATACGGGAGTGAAAACAGCAAGGCTGGGTTAATCAGAGAGCTTAGGGGTGGTGTAAGGGTCTGGTGGGAATGGAGGAGGTGAGAATTAAAGATAATGCAGAGAATGAAGCAGAATAAATCATGGAAAAAGAGGTGACAAGGACTGTGTGTGTAGCATCTTAAGGGGAAGGATTGGAGGGGGTTCATGCAATGGAGGCTTTTGATTGGATATCAGATAAGTTTCCAAAATAGCAGATAGCAGTTGAGTCAAAATCCTCCTCCATGGTCTTGTGATCTTACACAGTGAAGGGATGTCTAACCCTGAGAAGTAATGCACTACTAGGAGGAGGAGCACACATTTTCTCTCCAATCAAAATGACAACTTGGGGAAGGTTGAAGGAGTAAGGTGATTGTGGTATCCATGTGTCTCCATTCTGTCTAGTCTCCTGTTTAATTTGTATATGCATCAAAGTCTGGATCTATACTCATTTTACTCTAACTTGGCCAAAAATTGGATCTCTCCATCTTCAGTGCTGAGCTGTAGCAATAGATTAGCATTAGAATATGCTGCTAGTCACAAAGAAGTGTTATGGCAAGGATGTAGAGCCATAGTACTGTATTATCTTTTTGTCATTGAGCTATGTAGAATAAACCGCAAAAAGGAAAAACTGGACCAGGTAAAGGTGGGTAGAGTGGCAACTTTATGGAAACTGAAATGACCAAATAGAATACATAGTTAAAGGAATGTGTGTGTGTGTGTGTGTGTGTGTGTGTGTGTGTGTGTGTGTGTGTGTGTGTGTGTGTGTGTGTGTGTGTGTAGTATTATTTTTGTCTTATTTTTATGCCACAACAGTGTGTGTGTGTGTGTGTGTGTGTGTGTGTGTGTGTGTGTGTGTGTGTGTGTGTGTGTGTGTGTGTTATTATTTTTGCTTTATTTTTATGCCTCAGCAGCGAATGTGTGTGTGTGTGTGTGTGTGTGTGTGTGTGTGTGTGTGTGTGTGTGTGTGTGTGTGTGTGTGTGTGTGTGTGTGTGTGTGTGTGTGTGTGTGTATGTAATTATATATGGCCCTAAAATTTCGAATGTTATAGAACAGTGATTCTTAACCGCAAAAAGGAAAAACTGGACCAGGTAAAGGTGGGTAGAGTGGCAACTTTATGGAAACTGAAATGACCAAATAGAATACATAGTTAAAGGAATGTGTGTGTGTGTGTGTGTGTGTGTGTGTGTGTGTGTGTGTGTGTAGTATTATTTTTGCCTTATTTTTATGCCCAAGCAGTGTGTGTGTGTGTGTGTGTGTGTGTGTGTGTGTGTGTAGTATTATTTTTGTCTTATTTTTATGCCACAACAGTGTGTGTGTGTGTGTGTGTGTGTGTGTGTGTGTGTGTGTGTGTGTGTGTGTTATTATTTTTGCTTTATTTTTATGCCTCAGCAGCGAATGTGTGTGTGTGTGTGTGTGTGTGTGTGTGTGTGTGTGTGTGTGTGTGTGTGTGTGTGTGTGTGTGTGTGTGTGTGTGTGTGTGTGTGTGTGTGTGTGTGTGTGTGTGTGTGTGTATGTAATTATATATGGCCCTAAAATTTCGAATGTTATAGAACAGTGATTCTTAACCGTTCTTCTGTCAATTACCCTCAAGGCTTGATATAACCAGCCTTTTACCTCCCCTCCGTCCCGCATACCCCCACACAATAAAGTGCATAAAGGCATAAAATACGAAGACAAAATATACCTTAAATATGTGCAGTGCGTCCTCGTGCGCAAGGCCTGGGGGAGGGGGGGCTAGGTTTACGATGGAAGAGTTGGTTGAAAGATAGGATGGGATTGGAGTGTATTGGTGTTGTGATGAGGAGAGGTAGATTGAGATGGTTTGGGCGTGTGGAGAGGACAGAAAGTGAGAAGTGTTAATGCTGGGGGTAGGGTTGCAAGAGGTAGACCGAAAAAGACCTGGGATGTCATCGAGCGTGACCTCAGGGTTAAGGGACTAAATAGGGAAGCTGCTAGAGATCGAGCAGCATGGAGAGCCGCCATTTGGTGACTAAGGCCGACGCATGCAAGTATGTTGGAGCCTTCAAAAACAAAAACGAAAACGAAAATGAATCACGGTAATGTAAAAAAATAATTCCGATAAAGGAATGCGAAATATCGTTCACTTATGTCAGTCAGAATGAAGAAAAATGTCAGAAACGCTATAAGCAGAAACACCGCAGCTGCAGTGTCTCAGCCAGTTGACTTATTTAGTAAATATTTCAGAAATATTACTTAATTTCTGGGTTGATATATTTACCCCCAGCCATGGAGGGGGGGGGAGGAGGGATTGAAAGGTAAAAAGGAGGGGTGGGGGGAGGGAGGATAAAGGAGGGGAGGGAGGAGGAAGGAGGAGTTGGAGGGGAGGAAGGAGGTAAAGAGGGAGAGGGGGATGGGGGAGGCGAGATTTTTAGGGAGGAGGAAGAGGTGGAGGGAAGAAGGATGACATGAGGTAGAAAGACAAGGAGGGAAAGGAACGAAAGCAAAGGAGGAGAAGGAAGAAAGGGGAGAGAGAAAAGAGAAGGGGGAGGAGGAAGGATGGGGTGGAGAGGAGGGAGGAGGTAATGGAGGGGGGAATGGAGGGGGGTGGTGGAAGCGAGAATTTCAGGGAGGAGGAAGAGGTGGAGGGAAGGATGACAAGAGGAGGAAAAAATTGTAGGAATGGAAAGGAGGAAAAGGAAGAAAGGAGAGAGAGAGGGGGGGGGATGGAGGAATGGAGGGGAGGAGGAAGAAGGGATGTGAAGGGAGGGTGGTGGTGGAGACAGGCAAGTTAGTGGAGGGGGAGAAAACTAGTGGGGGGATGGCAGGAAGGAATTTGGAGGGGAAGGGGAATTCTCCGGCTTTGGTCAGACTGGCTTGAGCTGTGCCTGGTGAAGGATGTCTGCTCTTTTGGTAAGGCGTTTTTCCTATTTCCTCTCTCTACTTGCTTTTATGATGTTACTGATTTTAGTTTGTAACAGAAACACTCCTAAGTATTTCTAAAGCTTGCTCAGATACTTGAAATCGTAATAACTGCAAATAGCAAGATATCAGCCGTGTGTTTGTGGAGTTCAGGGTGTATGCATGTGGAGATTGGGGTGTATGTTTGTGGAATTCGGGGTGTATGTGTGGGAAGATTGGGGCGTATGTGTGTGGAGCTTGGGGTGTATGTGTGTGGAGATTGGGGTGTATGTATGTGGAGATTGGGGTGTATGTATGTGGAGATTGGGGTGCATGTGTGTGGGGATTGGGGTGCATGTGTGTGGGGATTGAGGTGCATGTGTGGAGATTGTTTGTGTGTGTGTGTGTGTGTGTGTGTGTGTGTGTGTGTGTGTGTGTGTGTGTGTGTGTGTGTGTGTGTGTGTGGAGATTGGGGTTTGTGTGTGGAGATTGGGGTTTGTGTGTGAAGACTGGGGTGTATGTGTGTGGAGATTGGGGTCTGTGTGTGTGGAGATTGGGGTCTGTGTATGTGGCGATTGGGGTACATGTGTGGCGATTGGGGTGTATGTGTGGCGATTGGTGTGTGTGTGTGTGGAAATTGCGGTGTATGTGTGGAGATTGGGGTGTATATGTGTGGAGATTGGGGTGTGTGTGTAATTCGATGTGTATGTATATGGAGATTGGGACGGGTGGAGATTTGTGTGTGTGCGTGTGCGTGTGTGCGTGTGCGCGTGTGCGCGTGTGCGTGTGTGTATGCGCGTGTGTGCGTGTGCGCGTGTGTATGTGCATGCGCGCGTGTGCGTGGGCGTGGGCGTGCGTGCTTCGATGTGTGTGTGGAGTATGGTAAGGGGTCCGTATGTTCAGTTTGGGGTGGGCTTCTAGTGTGAAATTTCGGGAGGGGTCTGTGTGTGGAATTTGGGGTTGGTGTAGAGCTCAAGTTTTGGGTGTGGAATTTTTCATGTTTATGGATTTTTGTTTTTGTTTTTGCGTTTACTTACAAGGATTTTCTTTCATGGGTGTGAGTTGGAGGGCGGCATGATAGCGAGGAGGAGAATGACATGGGAGCCGTCCTTTTTGGTTTCAAGGCTGAAGATGGCTACCACAATCACAGCTACCAGCCTACTACCATCTCACCTAGCACAACCATGCTCATCCATCCCTTTGCCACTGTTATCGTTAACAGTTCTTTTCAGATTTGGTGAGTATGCCATAAACGTTTGTCCGATTTTTTTTTTTTTTTTTTTTTTTGTGCAGACTACTTCCATTAGGGTTTATACAGCTTGAGAGGCTTTTCTAATGGGGTTAGGCATATTAACTTTCACCGTTATATTCTAAAAATCATTTGGTATAGCGAGTTTCTCATCAGACATTCCCGAGCCCCATTTCAGTTACTTGATGACAAAGTGCAGTCAGAGTGGGAGGGTAATTTTAACCGTTTCCTTTTACCAGTAACTGAATAAGTGTTTTCCCTTTGCCAGTGACTAATTTTCCTTCTGCCAGTGACTGAATAAGTTTCCCTCTGCCAGTGACTAAATAATTTTCCTTCTGCCAGTGACTGTAAATATCATTCTACCAGTGACAATCTTTTAAATGAAGTGTCCAGGCATCTTTCAGTGAATGTCCTGACTTTGTTCAATTTTTGTTTGGAAAGTTTGTTTTTTTTACTGTCACAGCTTCCTTCATGTAAGACATTAAAATAGTCTCTAGGATTACTATTTCTTTCAAGTATTTAAACACATCTGGAAGAATAAAGTGCAATAGTTACAGTAGATATAGGCAGAATATTGATAGATAGATATAAAGCACCCGGAGTATGGAGGATTATCTGCAGGTGTTTTAGCACCTCTTTGAAAGTTGGTTTGAAACAGGGATGTGTCGTGTCTCCATGGTTGTTCAATCTGTACATGGATGGGGTAATAAAAGAGGTACAAGGTAGGGTAGTGGATGTTGGAGTGGCCCTGGTGAGAGAGGATAGTGTCTGGAAACTCCCTGTACTGTTGTTTGCAGATGATACTGTGTTGTTGAGTGAAGACGAAGGGGAGCTGCAAGGCTTGGTGGATGAGTTTGAGAGAGTGTGTAAGAAACGCAACCTAAAGGTGAATGTAGGGAAGAGTAAAGTGATGGTCTTTGAAAGAGATGAAGTAAGTGAATGTACAGCGAGGTTGGATGGTGAGGAATTGGAAAATGTGAGTACGTTTAAGTATTTGGGTAGTGTGATGAGTAAGGATGGAGGTTTGGAGGGTGAAGTGCTTGAAAGGGTACAGCAGGGAAGAAAGGTTGCTGGTTCCTTGAAAGCAGTGATAAGAAACTGGGAAGTGGGCATGGAAGTGAAAAAGTTACTACATGACAGTATTGCGATACCAACTCTAACGTACGGAAGTGAAGCTTGGACATTGTTGGAAGGACACAAGTCAAGAGTGAGAGCAGTGGAAATGAGTTATTTAAGAGGAGCCTGTGGAGTCACATGGAGAGACAGGCTGACGAATGAGGATATAAAGGAGCGTTGTGGTGTTGATGTGGATGTGATAGGAAGCGTTATGAGGGACACACTGAGGTGGTTTGGCCATGTGGAGAGGATGGAGGGTAAAAGACTGACGAAGAGAGTGTATGTGAGTGAGGTGGAGGGGGGAAGAGGGAGGGGGAGGCCGAGGATGAGATGGAGGGATGGGGTGGAGAGGTATATGAGAGAGGGGGGTGTGAGTTGGGAGCAGGGCAGTGAAATGGCGGGGGACAGGGTGACTTGGAGGCGATTTGTTTGTGGCCACCCCAAACGGGATTGAGGCGTCTGGCAACAGATAGATAGATAGTTTTAGCAATATTTACAGTTTTTGACTTCAGTAAGAAAAATGCCCTGACGAACTTAGTTTATAAGGATGAAACCCACCTGTAATTTGGCCATCATCGTAGTCGTCGTTGTTTAGTGGGTTAAGGTGCTCCTATGGCTGATATTTGTAATTTGTTAGGTGGGTGTTTGGTGCTGTATTATTTACTGTAGATACTTGGTGGTCTAATAGGGTGGTCCAGCTACTGTAGATGTGCTTTGAAATATTAATCTTTTTTCTTTAGGTACGGAATTTAAACTTCTGATCTTTAGGGGCTCCAGTTGGCAGGCGTTTGAATGTTAGGTGTGTTGGTGTGTATTTAGGTTAGGTTAGTATGTTTAGGTGTCCTGTGGTTTAGTGGACTTAGGTGCCTGGTGACGTAGAGGCTTAGGGTGCATTGACATAGTTACTGGGTGCCTGGTGGTCCGTGGGTTAGGATGCCTGGTGGCCCAGTGGGTTTGGGTGGCTGGTGGTCCAGTGGGTTTGGGTGGCTGGTGGTCCAGTGGGTTTGGGTGGCTGGTGGTCCAGTGGGTTTGGGTGGCTGGTGGTCCAGTGGGTTTGGGTGGCTGGTGGTTCAGTGGGTTAGGGTGCCTGGTGGCCCAGTGGTTTGAGGTGACTGGTGGACCGGTGGGTTAGGCTGCTTAGTGGCCCAGTGGGTTAGGGTGCCTAGTGGCCTAGTGGATTGAGATGCTTGGTGATCCAGTAGGTTGTGGTGTCTGGTTGTCAAGTGGGTTTGGGTGCCTGGTGCCTCAGCAATCATAGCTTGGTATTTGTTTTGGGAGTGGTCAAATTCCATCAGATGAAAACAAACCAGCTAATTTATTTTTATTTTTTTTTACATATACTTACAGGAGGTGAGTTGACTTCTATCAAGATGGTTGGAGAACAGTCCAGATGTAGGCTATATGAGAAGGCCTTATGTTCTAAGAAGATTGGTAATGTGTTAAAACTGCATCCTTTTTTGCTTTAACTTGGCCTAAACTTACCATCTTTGAATCTTAAATGTTTGGATATAACAGTAGATTAAAATTAGTGGTGCTAGTCACCAAGTTGAACTGTTGCTGTCTCTTTCCTGCTGAACTAAGAAGTAAGCTGCCAAAGGATTAATCTTGGCCAAGTTAAGGTGAAAGAACTATAGCTGTATATACAGAAGTCTTCGTTTGTGCTAGTCCTGCTGTGGAAGTTTCAGTGAGAGAACTATAAATGTATACACTATAAAGTCCCAGTTTACTTATTTTTTTTATTCCAAGTAGTTTATTCATTGTCCCCAGGCTCATTTTATGCTTGTCATGAAGTGCAAATTATTTTGGCCCCAGGCTTATCTGGACCTGAACCTGGTGGTCTGCAGGCTGAAGTTGTCCTTCACCTGTAGTCCACCATTAGCCTTAGGGAGGATTGGAGAGTATGACTAGTAACCAAAGACTCGTGAAGGCAACCCTTTCCAGTTCCTAGAAAGTGGGTTTATATGACTTGTAACCAAGGAGACTGTTGTGCATCATTATCCTTAGCGAGGATAGGGAGGCATGACTACTAACCAAGGAGACTCAGAGGCATAGTGGGTTAATGACTAGTAACCAAGGAGACTCTGTAATCCACCATTATCAACATGAAGGATAGGGAAGAAACTGAGGAATGCTTTGTTTAACAGGACTGAATTGAAGTATTAGATGTTGATCAACCTCAGTTTCCTTGGCCAAGTAGACCCATCAACCACAGACAAATTACAGCCCTTTGCAGGGCTACCCCACGCAGTGCACCACTTTCCCCTGTGGCCGACAGCGCCCTGCAACAGTGGGGTGCGGAGAAAAGTGTGGAGGTTTGGTTCCTGGATGGATGCTGCATTTGTATCTCTCCACCAAGTTAACAGGGGCACCAAAGTAGGTTCCACATCACCCCGGTACTGGTTATATGGTTACCACCCAGCATTAAAAATAGTGTACTGGGTTACAGGAAAATATTAGGCTTGGCACTTAGTATAGAACCACCAGAAGTGGAAAGAGGAGGAATAAAGCGAGATGAAGGAAAAGGAGGATAGACACAGATTGATAGTGGTCAAGGAAGAAGTAGGCAGGATTACATCGAGTGGATGATGGTTGCTACCACTCACGACATGAGGGACTAGTAACCGAGGAGACTCATGAAGGCAACCCTCTCCTATGTTATGCCACGTTAATGTGACTAGTAACTAAGGAGACTGTGCCACTTAACGAGGGCAACCCTCTCCATTGCCTAGAAAATTTCCTTGTTACAGCATGTTTTCAAACCTGACAGATCCCTATTCCCTTATGTCTCAGTTGATGGCAGTGTGTAGTCAGATTGGAGGGTTGATATGACTAGTAAACAAAAGTGATGATATCTAGGGATGGTGGTGGTGGTGTCAAAGCAGAGGGATAATGACCATGTGCAGTTTGCCACAAGGGTGTTGGAATTTACTCATCTTTTGCAGTGTTTGTGATAGGTGGGTGCATGAGAGAGTTGTGGTATTAGAGGTAGGCTGCGAGAAAATGTTGATTTCATGTGTGCAGTGTCAGGGAGAGCACGTAGAGGCTGGCAGGTATGAGTGGACTGATCTTGCTGGTGAGTCTCGAGTGTGTGGAAGATTTTGACTTGGGGGACATGTTGTGCTGGAGATGAGGCTGGAGTGGGGATAGGGTATGTGGTTGGAGGAAACTCAAAGTGCTGTTGCCTCTCATGACACTGGGAGGGCTCTCCCTTCGTGCAAAGGGATTTTTGTACGTGGCATGTATTTGAAGTGTAATGCTGCATGGTAGTGAGAGTGGGTAATGAAGGAAGAGGATATTCGTGTGATCAAACAGAGATGATAATGATGAGATTTGTGTGTAGTGTATCTTTGAATGACAGGCCTTGGAGTGGGAGGTGGAGTTAGAATTGCGACTGACGTGTTGAGAGAAGGGATGGGACATTTTTTATTATAGTGATGAAGAGTAGTAGATCGAGATGGTTTGGGCTTGTGGAGAGGACGAAAGATGACAATTGGGTGTGGAGGGTGAGAGGTGCGAATGTTGATAGAGTTGAGAGGGAGAAAAAAAAATGAAGTCGAGTGAGACCTCAGGGAGAAAAGACTGAACAGGGAGACTGCCAGAGATCGAGTAGCATGGAGAGTTGCGATAAGGTGACCAAGGCCGACGCATGCAAGCAGGTGTCGGCCTTTAAAATCAGTATGATATAAGTTATCAAGGAAACTAATTAGTACCTCATAACTAAGGATCTAACAGTGCAACTCACTCCCCCCCCCCCCTTTTTTTTGGCCAGTTGTCTGTTGAAAGGCGTACTTATCAAGCTTATTAAGCAGGGTACAAAATTATCATTACCAGTTGAATGGAAGGAATATACATACTTGTGACTTTAAATGAGGACATCTGTTTATGCACCATGTATGTATTTTTCGGATGTGGGAGCATCTCTTGGCCATTCAGTCAGTCCAAGAATTTTCAGCATTTCTTCACTCGTGTAGATTAGTACATGGCGGCCCTCATGATCCCACATCCGTTACTTATATATTTATTTATATGTGCTGGCCATGAAATATTTTCTTTATCCCAATAAATGATTGTTTTATATAAATGTTTTAATATTTATCTGGTGAAGTACATCATTCTTTTGCCTTTAAGACTTTGTAATACGAAAAAGTTTTATTCTGACAAGGCAGTAGTAAAATTTCCGATATTTTCGATATAGTAAAATTAACCGTGCTTTTTAAAACCTTACGTCGGTTGTTTTGCTGATGAGTGAAGTATTTTTTACTAATAATAAAAAAACAAAACACGGAGCCCCAAGAACTGCAGCTAAAAAAAAAAAAAAATCCATGCTCCTGGTGCAGAAAAAAATTATTTGAAACCTCTCGACGTTTTGCTCAGTGGCACATAGCGATGCAACGTGCCAGTTTTTATTCCCCGTGACTACAAATGTTGCAACTTTATCTCGTTTCTGTCGCCACGTCAGTGGTTACTGCTCCTCTGAACTGTTTGAATCCCTTTGCCATTGGCGGGTGCGTGGCACCCGTCTAGCAGCAAACTCTCGTCCCTTTCCTATCAAACTCCGTAATGCAAGAGCTAACCGTTACTTACAGAATTTCCTGTATGCAAGACGTCAACTTTGGAATTTCTGTCTCTATATCCTACTGCTTATGACCCTCCAGTCTTTTAAACGCAGTGTCCAGGCGTCTTCAAGTTAACGGATCTTGAATTTGGCTCATATTTTTTTATTTTTTGTTGAAGGCTTTTCTTTCAGGCTTTCAAAAGTTTGTTTCTTTTATCTTTGCATAAAAAAACTTTCTAATTTAAATCTTTCTGGGAACATTGCCCCCAAATTAGCTACTATAGTGTTCATCTGTTTTGTTTGACTTAAAGACCAGTTGCATGGGTATGAAATGGCTGGGTAGGCCAGGAAGAGCATATTGATGTAAACTGGGAGGCTGTCCATAGAGGCATAGCTAACCCTGTATTTTTGTTTTCCAAGGTTTTTCAATGGAAGAAAGTCTTAAAGGCAAGAAATGTTACTTTTTAAATACATAACTTGTGGCCTTGTTTATTTAGCGCTGGAATGATTTTTTTTGGGGGGACGCTCTGTGAATGTTAGATATGTTATTCCGGCATTCTGTATGAGTTTAGTCAGAAATGATAGATCATTCTGTTGCTTTTTGCACCAGTAATTAGGACTGAGAGACCGAGGATGAAATGGAGGGATAGAGAGGAGAGGATGGAGAATAAGAGAACTAGGAGAGAGTATGTGCGGGAGGTGGAGGGGGTGACAGAAGATGGGATTGAGGGATAGACAAGTATGCGAGAGAGGATGGTAAAAGTTGGAGAGGGGGGGAGAATAAGACTAACTAGTAATGTGAGTGAGTGAGGTGGAGGTGGGAGGGGGAGACTGAGGATGAGATGGAGGGATGGAGTGGAGAGGGATATGAGAGAGAGAGAGAGGGGGGGGTAAGTTGGGGGAATGTAGAGTAGGAGATTAACAAGGTGAGTGAGAGTGAATTGGAGGGATGAAATGGAGAGGTATATGAGAGAGGGGGGTGTAAGTCTGGGGGTTGGAGTGACTAGCTAGGAGGGTGTATGTGAGTGAGGTAGACATCGAGGGTGAGATGGAGGGATAGAATAGAGAGGTCTATGAGGGAGGGGGATGGAGAGAGAGACTAAGAATGCATGTAAGTGAGGATGGGGGATGGAGTAGAGGGGGGAGGGCAGTGAAATGGCAGAGGACAGGGCAACATGGAGGTGATTTATTTGTGGTCACCCCTTACAGGAATAAGGAGTCTGGCTATAGATGTAGATAGCGTGTCCACACCTTAGCATTGTTACATTAATATGGCCATGAGTTATATATTTTAAGATTTATTTCTTTACTATTATATTCTGAACATTAACTTGGGCTAAAATTTTCATCATTCCAGCCTGAATTACGAGCTGTAACAGTAGAATCTTACAACCTGATGCTAGTCACATACATAATATGAAAAGGATTTTGAGCCATTGCATTGTCTTTCACTGCCTCGAATTATGTGACACAGCTGGAAACGAATGAAAAATTGGGCCAAGTTACAGTGAAGAGTATAAAATGATGTTCAGTGCATTGATTTTGTTGGGTATTTAACATGCATCACAACCAGCGCATGTTAGTATCTTTTAACCCTCTTCAGTACCATGATGTCTTCTCAGTTCATTGTTGCTGCTGCCATACAGTTGTATTCAGCATATGATATCTCGTACCATCCCTACCTTGTCCTGTTCTCCTCTCTTGGCTTTGGCCTACCATGCGCCCATGCTATACGTAACCATGCCCTCCCATATCTGCTATGTTATGTCCCACCCTTCCAGTAAGATAAGTCATCCCCTTAAGCTGAATAAAACCGTGTGGAGCCTCCATTAATGAAACGTATTAGTACTGAATGGGTTTACTGGCCCTACTCAGTACTTTGATATGGGATTTAGTATTGAAACTGTGTCATGTCATATGAGTATGTTTTTTTTTTTTGTGTGTGTGTGTGTGTGTACGAAAATATTTTGTATTGATGTTTAACATGCATTAGCAAACACACGTTGCGTGGTGCACACAGTGTTTAGCAATGCATGTTAAGTAGCCCTTTTGATCACTGTGTTGTATGCCATGTGTTCTTGTATAGCTCTGCCGAGCAATACAAGAAATGGCATCTACAAAGTGATTTGAAGGGCACGCTCTTGGAAGCATCTTCGTGTAGGGCACCGAACCTATCTCGATAAATCGGCCACGAAAATACGGACTGGCAACCCTCATCCCTTGGGTTACCAGTCCGTATTTCTTTGGCCGATTTATCGAGATAGGTTATTTTTTGAACTCCGCCACTCTTGTATATACACTGGAAATAAAACCAAGTCTTCTATTACATACCTTTTTTGTACATATTACATATTTCAATGTGGACTTTGAAAATATTAAAGGAAGAAAAATACCAATAGACATATGAATGGTACGAAGGAGACATCACTTCGTACCACATATAGAGAAGCCGATTATGGATGGACATGAGGGAGGATAACTATTAACTTAGAAAATTTTTTGGACTTTGAAAAAATTACTTAGAAACACTTTTTGAATATGTTTCTATCAGTATCACGACTTATGGACTTTGTAAAATATCGGCATTCAGAAAACATGAAACAGGACTTATGAACATACAGAAGCTGAGCATGAACATATATTCAGAGAAGATACAATTTTGCTTGTGGTTTGATAATTATAAGAGCTATGAAAATTATGACATATATAAAATAAAACTAAAATTACACAAAAGCCACGAGAAGGGAGGGAAGAAGAGAGCAGACAAGAGTAGGGCAGGGCAAGAACAGCTTAGCAGGGCAGGTTAAAGCCAGCAGAGTAGGGCAGGGATGGCAGGACATAACAAGGGTACACGGGAGGGTATGACTGGGTATAGCAAGGGTGCAGGGCAGGCTAGAGCCAGGAAAGTAGAACACCGATGGTAAAGCAAGGGAGGGCATGACAATGGTGGCAGTGCAGGGGGTTCATGGCAAGGTAGGGGTGCATGGCAGGGAAGGGAGCAGGGTGGTGGTGGTGGTAGTAGTGAGGTTGGATGGGTGGCATGGTGAGGAAGAAGAGGAAAGGAGGAGGAAGAGGAAGAAAAAAAAGGACAAGGAGGAGAAGAGGGAGTGGAAGGAGGGAGGGAACCTAAGACAATACATAACCATAAACATATGAAATACTAAAATACATAAAACACATATTTTCATTGTAGTATAATGCCAACAAGCGGTATAGTTTGTTTCAGCTTCAGAAATTGCTTGTTAGAGTAAAATAATAATAAGAAGATTAATAATAATAATAACAAATAATAATAACTCACTGCGAAACCCGGACAAGTAAATCCTCATGTAAGATACTTTCACTAAGCACAGTTTCTCTCTCAATCTGTCAGACAAAATACAACCACTTTTCATATAAAGTACTTCTTAATCTCAGGTGCGTGCCGTGAAAGGTGAAGATTAATTTATCTAAAAATATTACTACTGTAATTTAAATCAAGCATTAATACATATCTTGATACTAATTGCTGTCTTGAATATGATCCTTAAATACTTGAGAAAAAATCCCTCTTGCTGGGACCTAACTCCAACTTCAAACAATGTTTACCTATTAACAATTTACAGGAATAGCTATCAATCATTAAATGAGGAATTACTGTTTCCTGGCATTATACACAAATGAAACTCACAATCTTAAATATATTGTAATACTGTGGAAAAAGTGCCATTATATCTCCCCATTTGTTTTCCCTTCCTCCGTTCTGTTATTAAAAAAAAAAAAAAAAGATAAATGTGTTAAAATATATTTCAGTCCTATGTATACATATGTTGAGGTGCTGCAATAACTTGAAACTCAGAGTGAACGATGGGACTTTCCAACCGGTTTCGTATTTTCAAACTGTTCGTATCGTATCATTTATAAGGGCTTCAACATGCATGTGTCAGCCTTCATCACCTAATGATGGCTCTCCATGCTGCTTGATCTCTGGCAGACGCTCAGTCTGCCTCTCACAACCCTATTCTCGATGTTCATACTTCTCACCTTTCACATCCAATTGTTATAAAGTGGCACTGATATAACCAAGCCATGTCCAGTGAGAAGGTGCCAGATGCTCAATCACTGAACATTTAAGCCTCTGGAATCCTGACTACTTCACAGGTCTAACTATCTGCACATATTTTTCTCTGCTTCGTAATTATCCGCTCCAAGACTTTCCCATTCAAGACCAACACCAATGCAATAAAAGCTGGTGTTCTCAGTGCAAAACTTCCTTTAGAGATAAACACACAGACATGGAACAACCAAGGGACCATCAGTCTAGAAAAACATGATCACGTAAACATGGAAAACAACCACCACACCCCAACAAGACCTCCACACAGACCTATGAGGCTGCAGCCTCGTCAGCCTCAATATGTATCTCTTCACTATAAGTTTTCTCTTTTTTTTTTATGACAAAGCTAAACCAATCCCACTACTCGCATGAAACTTAGTGAACCTTAGTTACAAGAAAGGAATGAGTCTCCTTGCTTACAAGTCAAACTGACCCACCAGTCTAAATCTACTTCGTCACAGGAAAATAAATGCATTATGTCCATTCAAACCACAATGGAAGTAGTGCTAGATCTTTCACTGACCACTGTCCTAAATTAATTAACAAGCAACCTCCATCCATATGAAATGTGAATGGAACTGCGTTATGAAATGAATATAATTATCATGTCCTTTTTTGTGTTTTTTTGGCCCTTTCCCCTTTTCTTTTCTATAAATATTTAATCCTGTACAAATTCACTACCGAGCCACTACAGCCATTCATAACCTACAGCACAACATGAAGTGCCTCAACAACATCCCTCCTCCTCCTCTACCCACCACTACCCTTCCCTCTTCCTCCCTTACCACGAACTACACTCCCCAGTTCCTCCTGTCCCCTACGCTACACTTCCCTCTTCCTCCTCTACCCAACACTACACTTTCTTCTTCCTTGTCTACCCAACACAGTACCGCACACAATTTTTTCTCCCTACCTAAATTACCTCCATCCAAAAGGGACTGTGTTGTGAAAAGCATACGATATTATTTCACAGCACAGGTCACGGGCCCCGACCATCTACCAGTGAGTGTGGTCATCAACCTTCTTTTTCTTTTCTTTTTACCACATTTCTACTCTTTCAGACAGTACATAGCCACTACCTAGACATACATGGCCACTACAGGCATCCAAAAGTTTCAGCCAACATATCCATCAGAATTCATCACCAGACATTCACCTCTCATGAACAGCCCTACCTAAACAACCCCCATCCAAAAGGAACTGTGTTGTGAAAAGCATTATTTTGATATTCACGGCCTAGGTCATCGGTTTCAACCATCCACCAATGACTGTCGTTGTCAATCTCCTCTTTTATTTTTTTTTCCCTAGTTCATACTGTGCAGTATGAACAAGTATCTGTGCATACTAAATGAGATGAAATATGAGAAGCTCACAAGACTGTTCCATCCAAGAAAAAATGAAAGCAAAACAGGGAGCCATATTCAAGTTTCGTTCATTTCGAGATGCCAAGACACACTGCGTTTAAAACGAGATTTATGATGATAATTTATGAGGGATCAAGTGTGTATTATTGTAAACAGCTGTATTATATTATTCACACTAATATATTTTATGATGACAATAACTCGTGCAGGCTTGACCTTCCATTTCAATAGTGGCTTATATCTTCCAGTAAATGGTAACCACTCTCATTAAACAGTACAGGCGTATAATTTCTCCTTGTATTGATAAGCCTCAAATATGGCATCCTAAGTGTTAATACTGTCAAATGTGACTCTGCCACAAGCCAGCCCTGGCAGAGCTCATAACCTGCAGTGGGATGTTTTGTGAATCAGGTTCCTGAATAACAAACTTGGTCTTATGTTTCAAGTATTACGTGGCACTCAGTGTCATGGCAATATGTATGCATTAAATCCAGGGCTACATAAATCCATTACTATACCGTACAAGCCAAATAACAGCTGTGGTAACAACTATCTCCTTATACTGAGGGACAGTTATCACACACAGTGTAGCATTATTCTTATGTGGCAACACTAAACAGAGGTGGGTGACACCATGCATATCAACCCTCACTACAGGCAACAGAAAAAAACACAACCCCTACTGCACACCAGAAATTCAAGGCCCCATCAGTCAATGGGACGTACTGCGACACTCCCCAACACCCCATACACAAGACACAGTACAACAAATACAAGAACTCAACACTCAAATAAAAAATAAAATATCAGAACAGCAAACACTAAACTGGAATAATTATCTCTAAACACTTGACCACAAAACAAACACCAGCAAACTCTATAAAACACTAAACAGCACCACACTCTCCAACAGCAACACTACACAATCACATGCTACCATCACAACAACAGACACCATACCTTCAAACAAACAATAAGCAAACACTCTCATCAATCACTTCTCACATGTCAGCCATCTAAACTCCCATCGCGACGACCGACGTATCATCCGATGTAAGAGACAGTTCACCACAGACCCAGGCTACTCACCTTTCACTTACAACCAGACAAAGCACATCATTAGCAACCTTAAGCACTCATCTGCCTGTGGACCAGACAACATAAGCAACATTCACCTTAAACACCTTGGACCACAAGGCATACAAGCACTCACCAACATATCAAATTACAGCTACTCACACAACATAATACCCAACATTTGGAAGCATGGCATTATCATCACTATCTCTTAACACAAGAAAGGACCCACGTTACCTTCATCACACTGTCCCACCACACTCCTCTACACCCCCTCTAATGTCACTGAACGACTGGTAATACAGCTAGTTACACCTCACACACCCCTACCCCAATCACAACATGGCTTTAGGCCACTACCCTCCACAAACACTTCTCTTACAGACCTTACACAGAGAGAGTTTGATGGCATGAATTCAGCTAGGCCATCACACAGAACATTCCTAGTCACACTAGACATTAGCAAAGCTTTTGACACCATCCCCCGCCACAACCTCACAAACAAAATATCCAACATAAACATGCACAATAACACAAAAAGATAGTTGGCAAACTACTTAGCAGGTAGATGTGCACATGTAACATTTGCCGGTCACTCTTCGAACATCAGAAACTTCACAAATGTCATCCCCCAAGGATCTGTTTTGTTCCCTACACTATTTAACCTATACATACACGACATACCCACACCCCACACTCCACTGATACACATAGCTTCCTAGGCAGATGATATAACATTTACATGCACACACCAAAACACAAACACAGCTGCACAAATCCTCCAACCTTACCTCAACACACTACACAAATGGTTCACCACAAACAGGCTCAAAATAGCCCCAGTCAAATCACCAGTGACCTTTCTCACAAACTGGACAGCAGAACACAGTCATATTCCACACCTCACCATAAATAACACTCCCCTACCACATACACACTCACCCAAAATTCTTGGTGTGACATACAACACATCAAGGTCATTCAAACAACACATCACAAACATTAAAAATAAAAAAAACACTATGACTCAATGTCTTGAGGTCACTTGCCCATACAACATTTGGACACAACAAAGAAACCACCACCACAATATACAAACAATATATACGTTCAATGATGAATTATGCAAGCCCTGCTTAGGCTCCTAACCTTACTATAACACACTACAACACTCTACAGACAATACAGAACAAGGCACTAAAAATGATCACAGGCTGCACAGCTGCTACACCCACAGCCCACCTACATCAAGAAACCAAAGTCCTCAAAGTCAAGGATCACCTAGACATGAGAGGCACTCAAATTCTTGCTGCAGCCTTCACAAACCCACACCATCCACTACACTACATGACAGCACATCCACACACACCAAAGAACATCAAAACAACACCCAGCACACGATACCATACACAAATACTGTCATCTTTACCCCCTCGCCTGTCTCAGACCAGCTTCCAGAAGCATATCCATACTCAAATCACTCGCCACTGCATTCAGTCACTTAAAGACAATACACAGCTGCATGCACGGCCCCCTGATATCCACCCTTCTGAATCCTATCTCCCTCGTGAGGACGGGGTCCACCTGGCCAGACTGAGATGTGAGCATCATCCAGCCCCCTTCAGCTACCAGAAGAGGTTGGGTGACTCCGTCCCTGATGCCTGTTCAGGATGCAACATAGCACCCCATACTATTAAGCACATTATGGAAGACTGCATTGCACACAACCACCTACGCCAACAACACAACATACACTCTTTGAGAGCTCTGTGGGAAAGCCCGGTCTCAGCCATGACCTTCCTTAGGGACTCGGTGCTGTTCGGCCAGATTACTTAGGGAACAACAACTATTACTACTACCCTTCTGAGGTATCACATTTTATAATTTGAATTTGGAGATCACTGACCCCCTTCTGCACAGATACTTATTTTAGTTACTGTGTACAGTCACTACCCAACAACTACAGCCATTCAAAACCTACACAACACAGCACTTCAAAAAGATCTGTTCTCATCCTGTTCCTAGTACTAAATTTCACAAAGATACATAGTTTTGTTTCTCCCTCCCCCCCTAAACGACTCCCATTCAAAAGGAACTGTGCTGTGAAAAAAATGTGGTAAATCACAGTACAGGTCACTGTCTCCGACCATCCGCATTCCGCCAATGACTGTGGTCATCATCCATCTTTTTTTTTTTTTTAATACTTTATTTCTACTATTTCAGACTGCACATAGCCACTACCTAGACATAACCTGTACATGGTCAATAACATCCATCCAAAATTTCCAGCTGAACAATATCCATCAAAATTCATCACCAGACACTCACCCCTCATAAACAACTCTACTTAAACGATCCCCATTCAGTACAAACTGTGCTGTGAAGAGAATATGATATTTCACAACACAGGCCATTGGCTCTGACCATCCGTCATCGACTGTGGTCAGCAACCATTTTTTTTTTTTTCCATTCATTTTATTTTAGACTCTACATTTCCATTACCTACCCAGACAGGGCCACTACAGCCATCATAAAAATTACAGCCCAATAGGAGCCTTCAAAAACAATCACCAAATGTCCACCCTTCAGAAACAACCCTACCTGGAGAAACGTGAGTTCATCTATTCTCTCTCTCTCTCCCTCTCTCTCTCTCTCTCTCTCTCTCTCTCTCTCTCTCTCTCTCTCTCTCTCTCTCTCTCTCTCTCTCTCTCTCTCTCTCTCTCTCTCTCTCTCTCTCTCTCTCTCTCTCTCTCTCTCTCTCCTCTACTCTACTCTACTCTACTCTAACTCAGTCTAAAAATGCCTTTGCGCTCTCTAATGAATGCCGAGTTGTAAATATACAGTACATAAGCACTAAAATATGATGCTTGTCAAGAAGAAATGCTATGGAAAGAATACAGCTCTGTAATATTTTTTCCTGCCACTGAGCAGTGTGAAAAAAAATGCCAAAACATGAAAATCTGTGCCAAGTTTGTGTTAAATGAGTATAACCAGACTACAACACATCCATCACCTTTCTTAGCTTCAGTGCTAACACAAAATACAACTCACAAACCATCCACCATGCCCACGATATAATGCATCCTCCCACACCATACCTCACTCACCACACGTACAACAGTGTAATGCCTCCTCCTATACCACACCACACTCACCATATGTACCACACTGCAATGCCTCCCACACCAGAGCACATCACATGTACAGTCATAAGAAAAAGTATCGTTACCCCAGAAATGTTCGATGCGAAACGAACGTTAGTTGGGCTATGTGGACGGGTCCTTGCTGTTCTCCCCTCCCCTACCTAGTGTTGCCATATCACAGTCTCATTACAAGAGTTGGAATAATAAGCAAGAATGAGCCACATGGCGGGGAATTATATAGGACGTGTTTGCGTTGCCCTGAGCGCCCCGCCGGGGATTGATAATGAAACTCGGCACGTTTATTATTTTCCTACTACTCAACATTTATCTATAGAACACAATAAATAAATTATTTTGAAGTGTATTAACCCGCCTCATGCCGACTATTTTTAGCCCTCTGGGTTACCTCAGTGCCGGCCATTTTTCGAAATTTTTTTTCGGCTAAAATTATAGATTTTGATGTGGAAACAACGATTTCGCCATTAAAATGCTCACTGAGGCTCGAAAACGAGTTTTATTGAGTCCTGCATACTTGTGTACAGGTATAGCCGCTCTCTCTCACTCACCACGTACGTTAGAGAAAGCCGTTTTCTATGTAAGGTATACTCAGATATTTTTGCTGGGAAGGTATAACAATGTTCAGTACACTTTTCTGATTACATATTAATTCAGCATCTATCACAATTTGCATGTCTTTCTCATTGTGAATGCATTATCTTACACATACTTGAAGATAGGTACAACCTGACTTCATTAAGTACAGTCCTGGTACTTACAAGAAAAAAATGGGAAAAATGGAGTTCCCCCGAGCTAAGCCCTGTATTGGACTATATAGCCCCGCTAGGGTTACAGGAGCGAGCTACCACTCCCGGCACGGCAGCCCGGGCGAGGCTCGAACTCGCAATCCCCCGATTACGAGTCCAGCGCGCTACCACTGTGCTACCGCGCCCCCCTGGCACTTACAAGAAGGTATTTACAACTTGACTTCACTATAATGTCCTTACACTTACAAGAAAATATTTACAACTTACACATACATGAAAATATTTACAAAATGCCTTCACTATATACAGCACTGGGTAAGGCACACAGGCAGAGTGAGGCAGGGCGAGAGTGAGGGGGGGAACGAGTGAGTGTATGGCCTTGACAGCCTGGGGGATGGTAGAGGAACAGTTACCTTACATGCCTGCCAGTTTCTACCCGCGAATCTTCAAAAATGCAGTCACAGTGAAGTTTTTTATTTTACACCGTTTCAAGACGGCACTGGCACTGGCTGTGGAATTATGTCAGACCGTTTTAAAACGGCACTGGCATGCAGCGGGTTAAATCTATAGGCATCAACTGTTCTTTATGTTTTATGATAGTGTACCAGGGGTGTACGGGTTCATTTGTTTGTTTTAGATGGGTGGTTAAATGCTTCAGATGGATGCTTCAGTTAGTGGTATCCATGTGTCGACGTCTAGAGGCTGTTTTAAAAGCAGGGGGTGGGTATACAAAATATTAAAGCAATGAGACTGATCATGTATTATTATTTTCCTGTTATCTAACATTTACTGGTATTATATGTAGAAAGCAATACATATCTTCATTACAATGAAATTTACTAACTTGACTTGTATCGGCTGAATTACTATCATACGTCTGGCATGGGTACACATACTCAATGCCCGTCTGCAAGTGTGTTGCCGACTGCAAACCATTCTGTTATATTTTTATTTAATGAATTCGGTGCCGGATAATAAAACGTAATGTCTCTATGCAAAGAGGCCAAACTATCTAATTAGTTTTTATTACCTCTAGCCCAAATTCTAATATCTGTGTCTCACATAACCGACATTGACTGGTTTGCGGTACAAACTTTCCTGTCCCGTCATTCCACAACATTTCGTCGTTGTGTCATAGTGCATAGCACTGAACGGTAATGATAGTTTTTCTTATGGCTGTGGTAAGTGCAATGCATCCTCCCACAACACACCACATTTACCACACTATCGCAACAGACAATCCTTCAACATATACGATTATCTTTGGGGCTGCCAGGATTTCTGTGGTCAGTCCACTGGATGCCTAGATGACCCTGGATGCCTAGATGACCACTACCATCAACCAATTTATATCTATTTTATCCAGGGCCTGGGAGAGGGGGATGTTACTGGTGACAAACACCAGAGCCTGAGCCCAGAGGGGACCCACAAACCAAGCCAAGGTTTACTAATATGTAGCAGATATTTTCAAAACTGAATATAATCTTGATCTATTAGGTTTATCAACTACTGACACACAAGGAATAAACCAACTGCAAGCCCACTAAAATGGTTCATACACTTATTCACTTACCATTCAAATCCCAGAATCTTCAGTGCGCACGCACGCACGTTCGCATGCACGCACGCACGCACACACACACACACACACACACACACACACACACACACACACACACACACACACACACACACACACACAATCCTTTCTTACTCCAACACTTATTTTAAACCAGTGTTATTTAGTTTTCTCTCTCTCTCTCTCTCTCTCTCTCTCTCTCTCTCTCTCTCTCTCTCTCTCTCTCTCTCTCTCTCTCTCTCTCTCTCTCTCTCTCTCTCTCTCTCTCTCTCTCTCTCTCATACATTGCATACCATAATTTTTTCAATCCATCTGCTTAAAATTCCTTGACACTAACTCCTCTAATACTCTTAACTGGTATTCAACTGTCACTGTTTTGTTTCTCTCTCTCTCTCTCTCTCTCTCTCTCTCTCTCTGTATATATATATATATATATATATATATATATATATATATATATATATATATATAAATATTGTATCCCTACAGAATCACAAACCACCACAGCCTACCCTGATAGACACCAGCACCATCATAAACACCTCAAAGAGCCACAGACAAATAAAAACCATCAAAGTAGGAAAAATATTAACAGCACAGCCTAAGAATAGCCTAAGAAATCCTGACTACACCTTATAAGCATAATAATTGCCATCACCATCAACTACAAAGATCCATAAACAAAGAGAAAACATCAAAGTTTTAGAAATATCAACAGCATATGCAATGAAAATCCTTGGCATCCTACTCTAACTTATTAGCATGATGATAGTTCTTAAAATGAATGAACTATTGGCTGTGATACTAGAAAACTTACATTTTTAAACAACAAAGTCTGCCTAACAATACGGTATACTGCCCAAAATAATCTGCTCAACACATATTTCTGAATTCCGAGATACCATGGGTTAACGCACGATAGGTAGGGACCTGACAAGCAAATTAGTTCTTGCACGTGCTAAAGAAAATATGGCAAATGACTGTGATTTGAAACAGTATACCAAAATACTTTAGTCCACAAGAGCACCTTAGGATCTTTCCATACAACATTAAACAGACGAAGAGGACAATATATGGGCACATTTTCTCTCAGTACTACTAATAATAGAAATGTAAAATAAAAAATACAAATTACAGTTCAGCATATACATAACTATAGTCAGTTTGTTTTCATCTGACAGAACCAAGCAAATTTTATGACTTGAATACTGTACTAAGTTGTGGATCTGTTGAAATAAAAAAGCCTTAATGATGAGGAACGGATGAGTCTCCTTGGTTATTAGTCAAATTAACTCTCCAGTCTGACTGCGCTTGGCCATCAACCAAGCTAAGAGGTTATGAGTCTATGTTAGGTGAAAACTAACTGACTACAGTATAAAACAATAGAAATAAAAAGGCACAGAAAAATACGCCCACATCACTATATAGCATCAACATACAGTCGGCCACAGGAAAAAATACATATATATATTAACAAATATTGCAAATCATATTAACAACAAATTGTTTTACAAATGAAGGGAAACAACTTAGGATGATCATTAATCTCTGGCATAAATGGAAGGAATCAACTGGGGATGTTTACTAAAGAGAACTGGATGTTTACTGATGGGAATCAACTCAGAATGATTGTTATTCTTGGATATAAATGAAGGGAAACAACTCAGGATGCTGTTTAATATCTGACAAATAGACGTTAACTAAGGGTAATCGTTAGTTCTAAATTTCTCAGTGCTCTTCAGGGCATTTTTTTTTTTCTTATTGTAGAGAATAGAATGAAGGGATGAGTGTTTGTTGCTAGACAGGTACTACGCGCCCGTCGTAGTGATGGAGGGGTGCAAGGAGATAGTTCAGAGGAGCAGTGACCATTGAAGTAGCGACAGAAAAGAGATAATGATGCAACAGTGCGGCGAAGAGACAGAGGTTGAAGGGAGCCAGTAAGAAGAGAGTTAATGAGACGAAAAGACTTTGGCTTCACCTTGTTGAAAAGAGCTGTGTGTGTGGAGCCTCCCCACACATGAGAGTTTTACTCTACACAGGGACGAATAAAACCCGTGTAGGCTACTGTATAGAGTCAACAACTGTGCAGGGGTAAAGAAAGCACAGAAGAGGCTTAACACGCCCAATCTCTTGGAAGTAGATTTTACGAGAGAGGTAATAATATTATGTTCTTTCCAAGATAAATCCCCAGAGAATGAAACCTCAGGTATGTTTAACGACGATGCATTATTGAGCTAGATTTTGTTAAAAATTACAAGATTTTGTTACGTTGATAAATATAAGAACTGAGTTTCTGATGCATTAAAAACAAGATTATTTTTATACCAATGAGATATGAGCCATGTCAGACATTAGGTGTGCCATAGCCGCATCCCTTGATTGCTGGAGTAACTGCTGAGATGGATGCTGCGGGAAGCATATGGAAAGATGATGGGCGGAATCATCAACGTATGAGTGGATAGGGTTAGATGTACAGCCTAAGTAATTAATGAATACAAGGAAGAGAGTTGGTGATAGGATAGAGTCCTGAGGAACATCACTATTGATAGCTCTAGGACAAAAATGGTGGCCGTTTACAGCACCAACTATAGAAAGACCAGACAGGACGCTAGAGATGAAGGCACAGATAGGACACACACCGTAAGACTGCAGTTTGGATTTTAAAGTTTTATGCCAGACTCTCCTAGAATGGAGATTTCAGAGAATGGAGGAATGGACACGATGTGTTCCCTCTAAGAAGTAAGATAATCGAAGTATTTTTCATAGTCAGTAGAATTATTGGAAAAGCAAACAGCACAAATATATTTAGTCAGAGAATGACAGGAAAGCCGAAGCCAGAGAGTAGAAAATTCGGGAGATTCAAGTTCAGGAACATGAGAGCAAGAAATGTTGCGTATATATATATACAACAACCACCTTTGGCCTTGAAATGAGTGTAGTGAAAGTAGTAGGATACAGAAAAAGGTTTGCTGTCACTTGCCTCAAAGAGTTGAGTCTCAGTCAGGAAGAGAAGGTGAGGTTTAATGGAGGAGAGGTGGTGCTCAACAGAGAGAAACTTAGAAGGAAGGCCGCGAATGTTGCAGAAATGAAGAAGTGAGTCAAACAGTGATTCCAGGCATCTTGCTAAGTTGTCACCGGGAGTGGGGTGGATGGTGGAGGCAGTTATGGTCCCTCCCCCTCCCCCCGGGGACCTCGAGGCTTGATTACCAGATATCGTATTTTTTGGGGGGGAGGGGGGAAATTTTGAATAGGAAGTGAGGTGTGTAATGTGCATGTAGTCTGGTGTAGACAGTTAGAGGAACTTGTACTGCAGAGCATGCTGGCCTACTCTGTGTGTAACTGAAACACTGAAAACGTTCAGCAAAGGGGTATGGTCAGCAGCTAGTCTCGAAGGCTGATGAAATGGGAGCTCCAGCTCTCCCTGTCATCAGCTTTCCATCCACCTTGGGAATACCACCCTGCTCGACTGGTACGTTCGTGTCTGCGCTCTCGCACGCGTGCACACGCGCCTTTAAGTTTGTGTGTGCATGTGGGTGTACGTGAGAAAGGAGGGGGGGAGGGAATCTTAATAAAAATTTTCAGTGTCCGTAAGGAAAATGTGTGAAAATGTATGCTAGGAAAATTTACGTCTTTGTTCTTGAAGTGTCACATAAAAAGCATTGGAGTTTTTTTAACAACGTCCCCAAAATCATAATAAATACCTTTTAAAAGAGGCGGTGTCGGTGGATGGTGATATTTCCTCGGGCCCTTGACTTCCTTGTGTAAATATCTTCAGCCTGTTGGTGTAAATAACTGGTCCCTGGTGGTGTGGATATCTTCTTTCTGGCTTTAGTTTCTTTTTCAATTGTCCAAGAAGAAAACAACCTGAAAAAAGAAGGGACAGATTAGTACAGCAACTCAGTAGCAGTAGGAGGGAGAGGGAGAGAGAGGAGGAAGGAGAGGTAGAGATGGTGGGAGGGAGGAAAAGGAAGGAGGTGAGCAAGGTGAAGGAAAGTGGAAAATGAGGGTGACAAGGCAGCGAGAGAGAGAGAGAGAGAGAGAGAGAGAGAGAGAGAGAGAGAGAGAGAGAGGGAGAGAGAGGGGGGAATGATAAAAAAGTACAATGGCACGCTACCGATAATGCATTAATGTGTGGGTTGTGGGAAACTGTATTTACATTCTTAAAAGTGCTCTCTATTCTATTAAAGGAATACGCACGCACGCACGCACGCACGCACGCACGCACGCACGCACGCACGCACGCACGCACGCACGCACGCACGCACGCACGCACGCACGCACGCACGCACGCACGCACGCACGCACGCACGCACGCACGCACGCACGCACGCACGCACGCACGCACGCACGCACGCACGCACGCACACACACACACACACACACACACACACACACACACACACACACACACACACACACACACACACACACACACACACACACACACACACACACACACACACACACACACACACACACACACACACACACACACACACACACACACACACACACACACACACACACACACACACACACACACACACACACACACACACACACACACACACACACACACACACACACACACACACACACACACACACACACACACACACACACACACACACACACACACGCGGTAATGGTGGTTAGGTGGTACTGGCGATAGTGGTAGGTGGTGGCGTTGATGGTGGTAATGATGGGAGTTGTAACGGTGGTGGTGGTAATGGTGGTGGTGGTAATGGTGGTGGTGGTAATGGTGGTGGTGGTAATGGTGGTGGTGGTAATGGTGGTGGTGGTAACGGTGGTGGTGGTAATGGTGGTGGTAACGGCGGTGGTGGTAACGGCGGTGGTGGTAATGGTGGTGGTGGTGGTGGTAATGGTGGTGGTGGCGGTGGTAATGGTGGTGGTGGCGGTGGTAATGGTGGTGGTGGCGGTGGTAATGGTGGTGGTGGCGGTGGTAATGGTGGTGGTGATTTGGTGGTCGTGGTTTGGTGGTCGTAGTTTGGTGGTAGTGATAATGGTGGTGGTGGTTTGGTGGTAGTGGTGTGGTGGTGGTGGTTTGGTGGTGGTGGTTTGGTGGTAGTAGTAATGGTTGTGGTGGTTTGGTGGCAGTGGTAATGGTGGTGGTGGTTTGGTGGTCGTAGTTTGGTGGTAGTGATGGTTGTGGTGGTGGTGATGGTGGTTTGGTGGTAGTAGTGGTGGTGGTTTGGTGGTAGTAGTGGTGGTGGTTTGGTGGTAGTGGAAATGGTGGTGGAGGTTTGGTGGCAGTGGTGCTGGTGGTTTGGTGGTAGTGGTAATAGTGGTGGTGGTTTGGTGGTTATAGTGACGTTGATGGTGGTTGTTTTGTGTGGTGATCTATTGGTGATGGTGTTTTGGTGGTAGTGGTAGTGGTGATGATGGCTTGGTGAGAATGGTGGTGTAGATGGTTTGGTGTTAGTGGTGGTGACTGTGGTAGCTGGTTAGTGATGGGCCAAGTGGTATTGCTATTGCTGGTAGTGATGGTAATGATGTGGTAAACGGGACTGTGGCGGTGGTACGAGGCAGCAGAACTGATGGCTGTGGTCGATGGTGGAGGGGGCGGTAATTTCTTCCCTGTTGGGGGTGGTAGTTTTCCCAAGATCTTCCTTCCTCCTAGTCCTCCAGCGGTAGTCGATTCAAAATATCCTGAAAAAAAAGGCTGAATCAATATTGGAATTCTGCCTCTCAGTAATAGCAGAATATTAAACCATTTCACAAAAATTCTAGTTAACTTTCTTCAGCTCCCAAGCATCCGGTAACTTGATAAAAACTGATTGTCTGCCTGAAGTAAACAATTATCTCCTTGAAATATATTCCATCAAATGTAAGGCACCATAAATTATCACAAGTAATGCTCAAATGGGCGTATTATTGGTGAATATTGGGACCAGCTCACAGCTCCTCTTCACACGCGTGTCCCTTCCGTCTCACGTCCACTGGCCAACTGGGCCGGCTCGGGAAGCTGCAGGGGTTCAGAAGATTCGAAGCTGGATGGTAGGTTTAACGATGGAGAGTTCGAACAGATGATTATGAAACAGGATAGTTGAAACACACTTAATGGATAACTTTAGGAAACTGATACTCTCAACGTTCTTTTGATTATTACTCAGTTGGTATACTTCTAACTGGAATACAGTGGGTCGACGGAAAAAAAAATACAAATGCTTATTTGATCTCACCTTATTCATATTTGTTCTACTCATCTATCTATTAATTTTCCATCTACCCATCTCTCGTAAATATCCACGCACCTATTTACATCCATTTACCCTAACATATGTTTTGATACCACCATGAAAGCTCTTTTCAGCATTCAGCAGAATTCTACCTATAATATGCATGCATGCATACATAGCATTACGATGTCAGCAACAGCCAGTTTCAAATTACTCCAGCTGTAGTTTAGAATATTTAAGGCTCTGTGCCTAGTAGCCTACTGGTATTCCCAGTGGCATTACTGACTGAAAACGCTGAAGAAGTGTTACAACTTAAGAGGCAGACTAAAAAAAGACCTGGGACCAGGGTCCGTGTTCTTGTCGCTTAAGGAGGCTATGTGTCACCTCTTCCTTAGCAATTTATTTTTGGAAATGTCAGTTTATATCTTTCTGTATATTACTTATGCAAGGTATGTTGATATTAGAAGGGTTTATATAACAGAAGAGGGTTGTATTGTATAATAACCAAAATAAATTGCTTGGGGATGAGGTATTAGGAGGCTACCTTAACCAACGAGTATAAGGGCCAAAGTCATATAGTGAGAGCTCAGGGCTAGAGGACTGAATAGGGAGGCTGCCAGTGATTGAGCAGCATGGAGTGCCACTATTAGGTGACCAAGGCTGACGCATGCAACCTTGTTGGAGCTTAGGCCCTATATAAACGAAATCAAAAGAAAGCCTCCAGCCACCTCTCAGGGATTCAAACCAATGTGCGTGGTACCTGACCTTTACTTTGAATGGCATTTTAGGCCGCTAGATCACATTACATTATTCCTCCGTTTGCCTTGTCACATGCTGTTTCCAGAACCTTTAATATCTCCCTTTCACACATCGTTTTTTTGCAATCTGCCATATTGCAAAAGGAATAAATTCTCCGAGCTAGACGTCGATTGATCATATAGCCCTGCTAGATGACGGGAAAGCGCTACCTCTCCCAGCAAGGCAGCTACCCGGGCAGGGCGCGAACTCTTGACCTTGCAGTCTCAGGTCAAGCACTCGCCCACTGAGTCACCCTGCCCCTTGCCGTTTTGCAAATATTTGATTTATACACCATAGTGTAATTAACCCTGCAGGGTGATCTGTAGCTTAATTGATCAGGACTGCAGTATCTTAGCTATGGGCCTTCCTGGACCCAAATGGGGTAAAATGGGACTGAATTTACTCTTTTACGTCATAGTATCAAGGTATGATGGTGATAGAGAATGGAACCTTTACACAGTAGCACTGATATATAACTGAGCTGGTAGGTTATACAAACGTCCCTCAACTCCCTTTCCATCCCACTAACGGAGGATGGTGAACTGCAGAAGGGCAACGTCAGTTTGCAGTCCATTGGGTTCATGTCCAGAAGATCCTGGAGACACAACAAGAACCTCTATGTATGGTACTTCTGTTTCAACATGAAAGAAAACAGTCATGAATCCCATCAAGTTTATTACTTGCCTCCTCTGTCATGTCAAAACTGTTCCATCAAAATAACATTATCATGTTAACTCTGGCTATCTGACCAGGGTGAACATGTCATTATGATTTCTGTCATCAGCAAGAGGTAAAGATCTTTCGCAAGATACGGGTAGAAATCATAGCACAATACAGAATAAATGAAAATAATGGAGAACACACCAGCATGAACTCTGAACAAGGATGGAGAGAGAAATAAAAGCACAGGTAGACCTTTACCTGACTAGACACTAGGCTGGCTCTTCTTTACTTGTACAGAACAAAAGATCTGCTAGCAAGTTCCCAGCAATGATATAATACATATATTATATCTACAATTAGAGTTACAATAACACCGAAAAACTTAAATAAATAATTTACTGGCACCATATATGAGATTTTATAGTGTTTTAAATATACAGTATCCGATTCAACTGCTCGAACTATTATACATTGATTATGGAAGATTTAATATAAGTCTGGAGTGACTGCAACTCTCTCTCTCTCTCTCTCTCTCTCTCTCTCTCTCTCTATATATATATATATATATATATATATATATATATATATATATATATATATATATGGCATCATCACGGTGAAGGAGATTATAAGATGGTATGCTGTTGGACTGCAAAGGGGTTTTATAGACAGGTAGACAGATTGATACAGAGATACAGACACTGAGATCGATAGGTATGTATAAAATAGATAGACAGACAGAAAGTAGAAATGGATAGATAGGTAAATTAATAGACAGGCAGAGAGACAAACAGTGATGGATAGGCAGGTAGACTGATAGACAAACACTGATGGATACCTATGTAAACTGAGACGGGCAGACATAGGCAGGTGAGATAGACAGATGGATAAACAGACGGACAGATTGATTGACAGACAGACCGAAAGATAGATAGATAGACGCAATGAGTGATAGACAGACATACAAATTGATAGACAGACAACCAAACTGATAGATAAGGGGAGATTATTTAGTAGCTGGACTAGGGAAAGCGGTTTGGGAAAAAGGCAATTAAAAACCGTAGCTGTTCTTTAGGGTTTCTAGGAATGACGAGATGGGTAACGGAGAAAAAGAGAAAAACGCTGGGAAATGAATAACAAATAGATAGATAGATGGATAGATAGATGGATAGGTCAATAAATAGATACAGTAGACAGATGGATAGGTAAAGAGATAGGTAGATAGATAGATAAATAAATAAATAAATAAATAGACAGACAAACAGATAGAGAGATAGAAAGATAGGTTGAGTGAGTGAGCGAGTGAGTTAGAGCTAGAGCTAGAATTACAGATGGAGGGAGGAGGAGAGGAAGGGTGAGAGGGAGAGGAGGAAGAGAAGTAGAGAGAGAGAGAGAATCGAAGAAGAAGACAGAGGAAAAGGGAGAAGCAAGGTGGAGTAGAAAGGAAGGGAAAATGTAAGTAAGGATAATAAGGCAAGAGGTATTCACGAGCATATTCTTAGTGACACTGGAGATTTCGTGACGTACCTTAATTAGCGATTCATTCTACAAATTACACCTTTATATTAGCTTGTATGCTATTTATACCGTTTTAAGAGAGCCATATTTTGCAAGAGAGACATAGAAATGGATACTGTGCCGCATATGTAGAATAAATCGCCGAGGAAGAGGTGTTACGGAGCCTTCGACGCCACCCAGACTATGGGCCTCAGACGTTATTTGCAGTTCAACAAAATATCATGTTCTGAGCTCAATTGACACAAATTTCGTTTAATACCTCCCAGTTTATTAAGCTCCAAATCTCCCAGGTTATTAAGTATATGATCTCAAAGTTTAATAAGCTCATAATCTCCAAGTTTATTCAGTTATGGCATAGGTTTTAGGAAAAGGAAATAATCCTTGATTTTTTTTTTTTCATTTATATTTACAGTGAAGTCTGTCCAGCTCTTGTTATTAAAAAAAAAAAAATCCTACATACCCGTTCTTCTATTTTTCGTTTTCATCGAGCAGAATAGTATATAAACTTAGTCGAGTCAAATCCTTATAAGGTGATTAAAGGAAACTATCGATAATTGATATGAAATTTATTTTACATATCTATTTTATTTGTAAGCTTTCTTCTGTGATGCCATTTAGCCTAATCGAACCTACCCCTGTCCTACCCCATGCCAGTCCTATCTGTCCTGTTCCATCCTATCCTAGCCTATCCTGCCCTATCCTACCCTCCTTTTCCCTACCCTCAGTTCACCTTTCCCAAACTTAATCTAATCAGTTACCCTAACCTGACCATATCTAACCTAACCTCCCTTACCCACCTTACCCTACTTTACTCTACCATACCCTAACTAAAATACCGTACCCTACCTAACTTGTCCTGTGTTGCCTCTCTTAACCTACCATATCCTGCCTACCTGGCTCAACCCTACGCTACCCTACCTTACCCTTCCCTACTGTACCCAACCCAACCTACTATACCCTACCCTACCCAACCCCACTCAACCCATCCCTACCCTACCCTTCCCTCCCTTACCCTACCCTACCCCACCCCACCTTACCCTACCCTAACCTACCCTAACCTACTCTAGTACTCATATAAAGCAATAACATTTTTCAATCATCCTGTTTAATGAGTTTTGAGATTTACTGGAGAAAAAGTCAGACTAAAATTTTCCAAGGACAGATTTCATCAGTATGTATATCCTGTGTCTCTGTGTTTATCATTTGTTTGCATATGTGTTATTTATTTGTATGTGTTATTTATTTTGTTAATGTGTTATGTATTACGAGGCCACATGGAATAAATCACACACACGCTCCTCATTAACTCTCTTTTGATGAGGAAAATTATTAGATGTGAGAACTGAGCATCACCCAGGACTGAATCTGCTACAGTAACTCTCAACAACTCGTTTTTCGGAAGTGGTTGAGGTAACCGGGTCAACGTATAGCTAAATTATTTTCATCTGAGGGAACCGAACCACTCCTTAAACATGAATGCGAAGTTCTGTTGGCATAAAACTTGAGTCTTATTAAGCTTTGAGACAGAGTTGCGTCTCCTTGGTTACTAGTCAAATCAACCCCCCCCACTCAGGCCACGCTTGACCATCACCTGAGTTGAAAGGGGTCAGGGATCTTTGTCATATTAGGAAAAATAAGCACTCTAATTAACCTTTTACCTCTCAGTTATTCACCGATCCTTAATGAAATAGTTTGTCGATAGCCCCCATAGATCCATTAATATATCCAGAGGCTGTGATGGTGTTCATTGGATAGGGTGAGAACCCCATTTATATAGGATCCCAGCCACTTTACAGAGCATACAATTCTCAACATTTAACTCATCACAGATCGTTTTGTTTTTCCTATTTTGTCACTATCATATTGACTCTAATTTGATTGTGAAGTGCCTGGTAAGTGTATGGGTTAAGACAAGCGTATGTACAAAGAATATTACACATAAATTAACTTTATGGAGGTTAATAAATGCTGTCCATAGTCTCTAACGCAAAATTTTGTGTCTTGTTCTCAGTCACTTAGAAGAAATAGTGACATCTATTCTCTAGCTGTTTATTTTGCTCGTTTTACATTTCAATATTCTCTTGCACTGTATGTTACTGACGCAAGTATGTGAGTCTTATAGCGATGCACACAGCACATAAGAAAAGGTTAAGGTGCAATATGCCAAATAAATTGCAAAAGAAATTATATTAAGAAACCTACAGACTTGTTTCGAATACAACTTTATCACTCGCGGCGAAAACCATCCACATTCAGAGTTGTAGTGAGTCAGTCATTGCATCAGCAGCAGCAGATTCAGTCCCTAGCGATGTCAGCCTCACGTAAATGTCAGTCTTATTTATCTGTAGACCCCGGGAACGACTATTTCAGTTTATTCTTGCTATTTTCTATTTTATGCAGATTATGAGAGATGCTTTGAGGTGGACGGGTTTCGTATCCCCTTAATCATTCCATCATTTAACTCAGTATCGCCAGGTTAGAGCGTAGGAACCCTTGGCCAGGAGAATCAATCCAGACATTGAAGAGGAGAGTGGTCATTTGATTCCTTTTAGCGGCATTACGTAAAAAATAAACTCCGATCACCACGCGGGATGAGACCCCTACGCCCTACATCCAAATGGAGCATCTTAAACCATTAGGCCACCAGGTGTTAAAAAAAAAAAAATGTGAGGGCAACGTGGCTAATGCATTACAGTAGTACAGAGCATGTAGGCCCTAACTGTACCTCAATGCAAGCTTCAGAAAAGTGTCATATAAAGGGGAAAGTACTTAATTGTTACATATTTACTGTAGCCTTCATACTCCTCTTGCATAAGGGAGTCCTTTTTTAAACTGAATTATCTCGTCTGGCAGCAGCAGGAATAAACTAAAAATGACGATCCCCAAAGTCAAAGGGTTAAAAACAGCTTGATTTGCTTTACCTAATTGAAGTGCCCGATAGTTAAGCCAGGTATGCTGTAAATAAGGCTAAACACGCCGATTATAATGCTAACTATAAGTCTAGATTTGTTAGAGGCAAAACAATAATATGGCTAAACACTCTGCTACTCTGCTTCGATATGCTGCTCCCAAGGTTAATTTGCTTAGATATGCTGTAACTCTCCTGTAGTCTGGTGTACTTAAGTTCCATGTGGCCTTGTATCATGTGTACCAGGATGAGGTTCACAAAATTACTTACGATGACTTTCCTTTCGTAACTAAGATATTTTTTGTTGGAAGATCAGGGGATATAGGATTTTGTGCCTTTTTCTTTTCCCTCAAACAGGAATAAAAACAATAATAATCTATCTATCTATCTATTGCCAGACGCCTCAATCCCGTTTGGGGTGGCCACAAACAAATCGCCTCCAAGTCGCCCTGTCCCCCGCCATTTCACTGCCCTGCTCCCAACTCACACCCCCCTCTCTCATATACCTCTCCACCCCATCCCTCCATCTCATCCTCGGCCTCCCCCTCCCTCTTCCCCCCTCCACCTCACTCACATACACTCTCCTCGTCAGTCTCTCACCCTCCATCCTCTCCACATGGCCAAACCACCTCAGTGTGTTCCTCATAACGCTTCCTATCACATCCACATCCACACCACAACGCTCCTTTATATCCTCATTCGTCAGCCTGTCTCTCCACGTGACTCCACAGGCTCCTCCTAAATAACTCATTTCCACTGCTCTCACTCTTGACTTGTGTCCTTCCAACAATGTCCAAGCTTCACTTCCGTACGTTAGAGTTGGTATCACAATACTGTCATGTAGTAACTTTTTCACTTCCATGCTCACTTCCCTGTTTCTTATCACTGCTTTCAAGGAACCAGCAACCTTTCTTCCCTGCTGTACCCTTTCAAGCACTTCACCCTCCAAACCTCCATCCTTACTCATCACACTACCCAAATACTTAAACGTACTCACATTTTCCAATTCCTCACCATCTAACCTCGCTGTACATTCACTAACTTCACCTCTCTCAAAGACCATCACTTTACTCTTCCCTACATTCACCTTTAGGTTCCGTTTCTTACACACTCTCTCAAACTCATCCACCAAGCCTTGCAGCTCCCCTTCGTCTTCACTCAACAACACAGTATCATCTGCAAACAACAGTACAGGAGTTTCCAAACACTATCCTCTCTCACCAGGGCCACTCCAACATCCACTACCCTACCTTGTACCTCTTTTATTACCCCATCCATGTACAGATTGAACAACCATGGAGACATGACACATCCCTGTTTCAAACCAACTTTCAAAGAGAAAATTCACTTAGTTCACCATCCACACGCACTGCAGCCTTCGCACCATCGTACATACTCTTCACAGCATTCAACAACTTCCCATCTACTCCATATATTCTTAACACTTTCCACAATCCTTGTCTATCCACCCTGTCATATGCTTTCTCCAAATCCATGAAAGCTGCATACAACTTCTTTCCCTTCTCTAGAAACTTTTCCACTAAAGATCTAAGAATGAATATCTGATCTACACAACCTTTCCCCTTCCTAAAGCCTCCCTGTTCTTCTCCAACTAATTTCTCTGTTCTTTCTCTAACTCTGTCTATAAGTATCCTACCATACACTTTTCCTATTATACTAAGAAGACAAATGCCCCTATGATTACCACACACTTCTTTTTTCCCCTTTTCCTTTGTACAAGGGAATAATTATACCTGACTTCCAATCCTCCGGGACTCTACCTTCCTCCCAGGCCAATCTGCACATCTTCCACATCCATTCTACTACTATCTCTCCCCCATGCTTCAGCATTTCACCACACACTCCATCAATTCCTGGGGCTTTCCCTGATTTAACTTTCTTCATTGCTTCCACAACTTCTATCCTACTGATTTCTTCCTGTCTTCTCACCTCCCTCCTTCTCCCAGCCATTCCCCAGCCACTTATACTCGCATTACTTCCATCCTCTACGTTCAACAATTCCTTAAAGTGTTCTCTCCATCTGCTCACTTTTTCTCCCTTCTCCACTAGTAATCTACCATTTTTATCTTTCACTCCCCTGCTAACTTCACTTCCACCCTGTCTTACTCTTTTCACTTCTCTCCAGAACATTTTCTTACAGTCCCTCCACTTTACACTCAAATTCCTTCCAAATTCCTCATCCACTCTCTTCTTACTCTCTCTTACTAATCTTTTCACCTCTCTCTTCCTTTCCACATATAACTCTCTCTTCCGCCTCTCAACTTCTTCCACGCCCCTATTTCTCACCCATTCATTGTATGCTTTCTTCTTTTGTGCCACAGCCTTTTTCACCTCTTCAGTCCACCACGCTGTTCCTTGCACCCCCCTCCGCCTTCTCTTCCTTCCACACACCACATCACATGCTGCACATATTTCTTCTGTAAATATCTTACACACACCTTCCACGTCTCCCATCTGCTCCAATACATATTTGCCCAATCGTTCCTCCACTTCTCTTTTATACTCTGCCTTTATCTCATCCTCTTGTAACCTTTCCACTCTCCTTGCAACTACTCCTTCCTCTCGTCTTTCCCTTCTTCTATTCCTCCATCTCACTTGCATCCTAATTCTGGCCACCACCAAGTAAATAATAATAATAATAATAATAATAAAAATAGTTACGACTGGGAATTGATCGTAAGTTTATTTGTGAATCCAGGTCCAGCGAAAGAGGGAAAACGGGGATGGGGAAGTTTTTTTTATGATAAACTAATTTTTAACACATTTCCTTTCAGGTTGTGTCCGGACGCTCTTCAGATCACCAAAGGCTCGGAGCAGAACCTGGTCACCTTAAACAAGACAATCGACTTATATACATTTTTGGGCACCCCAGTTTGTTGGCCCTTTTTTGCTATTTTTCTACTTTTTTTTCACCTATTGTCTTTTTTTTTTTTTTTTTTTTTTTTTTTTTGGTACCATTTGAGTTAATGAAATTTTTCCAATATTTTTTTTTGCTTAAAGTTTCGATGTGTAAGACTATTTTTTTTTTTTTCTTTCAAGATGCAATTTCCCCAAAATACAGTTTTTAAGTGTATCTAGAAACAATATGAGCCAGTCAATAGATATACTTAAAAATAAAAGTTTAAAAAGAGAAACAAGAAAAGTTTAGTTTTTATTTTCCATATTAGTCAATACATCATACAAAGTACATTAGAAATTTAGCAGATGGCGGAGGTGAAGTAAGCAGGGTAGTAATCCAGCGGGAATCGGTGACGGCTGGGTAGTGGTCTTGACCGTGGGAACCTTGTCACAGCAACAGTCCTGGCTCGAGGCATCAGATGTGGCACAGGAGCAGCAGAGCCTCGGCAGAGGACATCAGGCGTGGCACAGAAGCACCAGAGTAGACAGGGGAGAATCACACGTGGCACAGCACTGAAGTCGACAGGGGGCACCTGACTTCCCAGCACAGGAGGAGCACAGTCTCTAGAGAAGGTAGCAGACGTGTCACAGTAGTAGTCTCGAAGGGGGCATCACACGTGGCACAGGAGCAGAGGCTAGAGGAGGCATAAGACGTGGCCGAGGACATGTGGTGTGGCAGGGGATCAGAGCAGCAGGTACACCAAGACCTGTGGATAAGAAGCTTTGTTTAAACTGTACTCTGTAGCTCTAAATGCAGCGATTCCATTTTGAGAAACTATATTCTTATGGTATCAGTTTCTAGAGATTTAAAACTTAAGTCTCTTCCATTAGTTTTAATCAGATTAATGTAAAACTTATCTGACCACACGCATTGCCAAATTTTATGTAACTGTTCCTTCACCACCTTAAAACAAATGTATTAGTCCTACAGTTTTTCATTTAGCTCAGTGGGAGATCAGTGTTAAGACTCCTTTCCACTGCATTCCTGAACTAACCATATACTGCTAATCTTTACTTCACGTACCTCACCGAGAACAAGGCAACAGATCATATGCTTATCACTTTCACCATTTTTCAGTGCTTAGCTTGCTACATCCCATTCCAGTAGAATTTTTGACCCAGTTAAAGTGAATAGATTAAGATCACCGCCTTACTGTAACCTTTTCAATCCGAAGATGTTTTCATTTAACAGAATTTGGGTCTGATAGAACTTCCATGAAGCCTAAGGCTTCATGAATCCCTTCAAAATCGGATCTGTCCAAAATTAAACAATTGTTTGAAGGCAGTACGAACACGTCATCGGACTGAAGGGGTTAGCAATAGGAGTAAGTATATAAGTAACTCTCCTGAAAAGTGCCGAGATGACCTGAATGCGCCTGGTGGTTTGTCAAGAAACACCCCCGTCAGGTAACTGCCCTGCATACTGTAGGTTGCCTAGGTACCAATGAAGAGAGGCTTCTCGATGCCATCGTGGAGTAGGCTGGTCATTTCTCTTCAGTGGACTGGACAACGGTAACCTCGCCTTGGGTGTCTACACCCTGAAGTGGACGAGGGCGTGGCTGCAACAGGTGTCATCACCCCATCCTCCCGTCAATGCCTCGCTTACCAGAAAATTCAGAATGGAATGGGGGCTCAAAGCTGTTTCGATGAACCTTTGAAATGCACGAATATCCCTCCCCAGTGAACTGGTTCCAGAGAAAATGGAACATGGGTTACAGAAAGCGGAGAAGATATGGGTAACTCATTTATTTTTAGAGAGAGAGAGAGAGAGAGAGAGAGAGAGAGAGAGAGAGAGAAAGGGAGAGAGAGAGAGAGAGAGAGAGAAAGAGAGAGAGAGAGAGAGAGAGAGGACGAGGGTAGCTCATTTTATTTTCCAAGAGAGAGAGGAGAGGGGTAACTCATTTAATTTTCCAAGAGAGACAGACAGACAGACAGACAGACAGAAAGAGAGAGAGAGAGAGAGAGAGAGACCCATAGTTTTTTTTTCTAATCAGAGGTTAAATACATTTTCTGCTCTAACAAAATTCCGTGAGTTCTCTCTCTCTCTCTCTCTCTCTCTCTCTCTCTCTCTCTCTCTCTCTCTCTCTCTTCACACACACACACACACACACACACACACACACACACACACACACACACACACACACACACACACACACACACACACACACACACACACACACACACACACACACACACACACACACACACACACACAACAAAATTAGGCTAATAAGAAAGAAGGGAATGAAATATGTTCCTTGATATTTATTTTCTTTTCAATAATGTAAAATATTTCTTCCCAGATCGGACGCCACAGACTCTGAGGGGATTCACCACTTCACTACGATGAAGTGGTTTTACTCGATGTTGCCTGGCAATTTTATTCAGTTCTGGTTTGTGCCTTAAAGTCGAGGCGGCAACTGTACCTGAAATAATAATAATAATAATAATAAAAATAATAATAAAACTACAACTTTTACTAGTACTATTACGACTGATAATAATAAAAATAATAATAATAATAATAATAATATTAACAACAACCAAAAAAATGGAGCTAATGGAACTATTTACATGCACATTTTCGAATCCCGGCTGGGGCAGGGAACAGTTCAAGGATTTGAATTTCACAAAAAGCAGACTTTTCTGATCTACCAGATGACCCGCCGACATGTCATAAAACTACCCCAGCTAATACCAGTACACCAGTCCTGTATGAGACAGCCCTAACATGTATTCAGTATGGATGGTAGGTGTTAGCGCCGAAATGGGCCCCAAGGAGGACTTGGAACAGGTACTGAAGTCTTTGCTCAGAGTCGGACACGTAAAAAGAAAAAAAAAAAAAAGAAGCCCAGAATCGTCATTTTCTCCTATAGTATTATAACTAAAAATTTCTTTACGAATAGAAAAAAATTATAAATATAAATTTCCTTTCGTTTTCTTCATCCTATGTGCATTTTAGCTTACCCTTCAGATATTTTAACTACTTTTTACTTTGTTTTCTTACGATGGGAGAGCAAAATTCATATTCATATATATACCTCAGGAATGATGATGATGATGATGATGACACCCATTATAATTATAAATACTGCTTTACCGGTGTGGATGAATATTGAACCCAGAGTATTATACTCACATTTTTTTTTTTTTTAATTGAGGCGAAGATGCACTTGACAGGTTGGTGATGATTGGCTGAGTGCAACACGTCCGAATAACATTTACTAACCCAAATTTCCCCTTCAGATATATGTTGTCCATTAATAGTGCTAACGAATAAAGAAATTATGAAGTAATGTTGCATTCAGCCAGTCGTCACCGACGTGTCAAGTGCATCTTTGCCTCGATTAAAAGAAAAAAAATAATGAGTGTAGGTAAAAACACTGTGGGGAAGCTTTAAAAATGTTAATAGCTGGTATATGAAAATATATTGAATTATACAATTAAAGGCAAGAAAACTGGCAGTGATATTAGAAGTATTACTACTACTACTACTACTACTATTACTACTACTGCTGCTGCTGCTGCTGCTGCTGCTGCTGCTACTACTACAACTACTACTATTACTACTACTGCTGCTGCTGCTGCTGCTACTACTAGTACTACTACTACTACTACTAACGTAGAAACGACACGTAATAGGAAAGGAATCGGGAGAAAAAAAAAAAAAGAGAGAAATGGAAAATAAGAGAAGCACGGGAGTGAGAGAAAGAAAAGAAAAATGGTTAGGGAAAAAAAGGAATAAGGAGGAAGAGAACAGGAATAGGGAGGAAGTAGGGAGAGGGAGGAACTGGAATCTCCTGTCAAACCACCATCACCCCTCACATCTCATACCTGCCTTGCACTCCCTCACACGCACACACCAACGTAACACTCGCACCTGTCCTTTAACCACACTCTACCACCACCATCTTACTAGGGAATTCCAAACTCTTGATAAAAATATGAAGTTTGAATATTTTTTCTCTGTCACTAACCATTAGCCACACAATCTTCACTTAAGTAGTTCAAAAAAAAAATAATAATAATAATAATAATAATCTGCGAAAGCCAGACACACACACTTGGCAATAATTCCGCAAATGAGTACTAAGTCATCGATAATCCTGTGGTTTTTAGTTAAAATGAATTAAACACATTCATGATATAAAGTAGAGCCGATTTTAAGGCCTGTATTATAACATAATCAACAAACAGATCTTCTTATCGTGGCTCTGGCGTCCAGGATGGGATATTTATTCCAGACCGTTGGCAGGCCGGAACCAACGCCAGCCAGTGGCATCTCTGGCGTGCATTTTGCTGCCAGCAGTGCCAGTGGCCGTGGTGTGAGGAGGTAAGTTCACTGTCTCCTTTCACCCTGGCAAATTCCTCAAAGAACTCCTTTTTCAAGCTTTTGATATGGTGACATATTTTCCGAGGAGGAAATGCTTTGGACGCAAATTGTATTACTAATTTTAAAGTGATAATGTTTTCCAATGATAAAATCAAAACTGCAAATGAGAAGCCGGTTGGCTGGAATTTGCCGACAGCCGGCAGGGGTTGTTACAGGGACAAACAGCTCTTATTTTAAGTACAGTCTCTCATAATAAACATGTAAATTCAGAATATCCACGTTATTTATTACTTTTCTGCTTTCTATTTATTCCAAAGTTAATTCACAGGGGGCGTTGATTCGAAAATTTACTTTTCCAAAGAGAAGCATACAATGGTATTGCTATGAATGATTATGCGGTTGTTTGTTTTAACCCATAGTCTGCATGTGCCAACTTTTTGTTATTGCTAACGTCAGGGAAAATTTCTCATCCAAAAGGTGAAAAATTAGTAATGCTGATGTAATCTCTTTCGAAACAGTTAAAGAAAAAGAAGGCAGCAACAAGAGTAACAAATACAATTTCCCCTTATCATATTCGATGATTTATACATTTTATTATTGCTGCAACGAGGTTATTTTAAATCAACCTTTAGATATATTATTTGAACTGGATGGTTTAAATAGTTTTCCTTTTAAAAATCTTAGTCCGTCCTAGCTTGAAAAATTGCGGTGGTAGCCTGTGTTTAAAAAGTTAAGTAGACCCATTTGTTATTCCCCGAGCGTAACATTATACTTGTTTGCAGGTTTGGAGGTGCAAAAGCGAAGATGCTAAAAAGGACTCCGCTATTCTCACGACCACTATCTCCAACACCATCTCCAGCAATCCCCACCACTACCACCACCACGGCAATCCATTCTACGCCGAAGAATATTTTAAGCAGCCTTATGGTAAAGTATTTTTTGCATTAATTTAACATGATCTGTATACGCTGTCCGTGAATTAATCTTAAAATTAGGGTATAACTGGTTTGGATATTGCCCGCCAAGCATTTGAATTCCTGACTGAAGGCAGGAATGTAAAACTAAATTGCCTTAACCACTATAACGAAATATGGAAGCAATTAAACGTTGAGATAAAGTAACCATTAGGCTGGGAATTAGAATTTTTGGTGGATCCGACATCAGGAAGCCAGCTGAATTTGGTTTTTGTGCTGATTCAAAGTCCGTCGCATTTTTTCCACTCCGTCTTTTATATCCATCCTGTATGTGTTCACCTTAATTTGCCGTTTTTTGTATAGGCATTTTTCATTCCCTATTTTTCCCTATCAATTTCTACCATATTGAACTTACCATACAATATTTAGGTCTATTATCAGTTTGATTAGCATCCATTGCCATAATACCTACCAATTTACCTCCCACCCACTTCTTAATGCGCTATTTTTCATCGTGCCCTTACTGCATTGCTTATCACCATTTTTTATTACACTTAATCACTGCTTTCTTGGTTACTTTTACCTTACTTTTCAGTTTGCCAGTCTATTCCCATGCATCTTGCAGTAACCCGTATAATGTTTAATGTCCTATTTTCGTTTCCTATTCTGATGTTCACCCTACACTTACGTTCCACACTTTACTGTTTACGCGATTTCTAGAGCCCATCGCATTTAGTGCCGATCTTATGTTTATCGACCTCATTATTTTTTTATTGTAACAATTTATACCAACTATTTAAAGCTGATTCTTTATAATTACTATACATATTTGGTTGCCCCATTTTTTTTTCTACCCAGCTTTTAGATTTGTCAATTTAACATTTAATTACTCACTTCTTTCGTGCTTTAACTACTCTTCACGGATCCCTAGAGTCTACGCCATTTTTACTACCTTTGTTTCCCATTTTTGTGGTCATGCTTCATTAAACGACCTCCTCATTTTTGGTGCTGATCGTTTTTCATACTCTATTTTTAGTACCGACCCTATTTTTAGTGTCCAACCTATTTTTGGTACCCACCCTATTTTTACTGCCCATCTTTCATGTGCCATAAAAATTTAGTGCCAGTGGTAGTCGTAATAGGTGTTCATCCTACTAGTGACACAAACTGCTCTTGCGGGTGCCCATACTTTGTGTCCACCCCTTTTTTAGTGTCCGCCCCGTTTTTTAAGTGGCCCACGTTTTTAGTGTCCATCCCATATTTGAGTCCATCTTGTTAGAGCCCATTCCTCAGTCAATGCTGATCATTTCAGTACCCACATTTCACTGCCAACCTCAGAGCTACCCTCTTAAAGGTCATCTTATTTCCAAAGCCCACCCTAATAGTACCCATCGTTCACTCAGTGTTTAATGGCCATAGTATTTTGTCCACCCTTCATTGTCCATCCTGTTAAGTACCCACCCCGTTTCTAGTGTCTACCCTGTTTTTTTGAGGTGCACTTTTTTATTGATCCATATTTTAGTTTCCACTCTTGTTTTAGCGTCCACCCTGTTTTAGTGGTCCATCATTTTAGTGTCCACCTTGTTTTAGTGTTCAACATTATAGTTACCATATTTCATTTAATGCTCACCTTACGAATGCCTAAACTACCTAAACTAGTATAGGTGCCCACAATATTTTGAGCCCACTCCAATGCCCACCCTAACATGACGCACCCTTCGTTGTTTTTTGTGCCCATCCATCAATGAATCAACCTTATTCACCCCATTTTAGTCCTCATTATTACCCTATTAACCCTATTTTAGTCCCCATTATTACCATCCACCTAATTTTTGTCCCGTTGTCCACCTCATAGTGTCTCTCCATCATTCAGTGACCACCCTTCAATGTCCCCATTTTTAAGGCTGCAGAGAACTAAAAGCCGCTATTGAACGTAAGTGCCATGAGTTCCTGTTTTTCATACCATAAATAAATGTTTTTCACGCCACATGTTCGTCATAGGTTGAATATAATTATAATTGTATTGTAATGTAATACGTGGATGAACGCCACCGGAGACCCCCTTTCAGGTAACGGACTTCTTAAATGAGTGTTTTTTCTATCTATAAGCTTAGAATGTTTGCCTGTCAATCTCCACATTCAGTTATCTAATTTTTAATCACAGCCAATTAGTTAGGCAGCTCTTAGATATAATATCCTATTTGAAAACTCTTCGAAATGTAACTTTAATCCATATGAACTTAAAGAATTAAATTTTGTCAGCTCCACGCTTGCAATTTCGGCCTCGTCCTATGTACCCACCCGAACCCTGTCACCCACCAAACACCTCACTTGCCAGCCAATCTGCCATCCATCTAACTACCATCCACCTCCAATACACGTACCATACACCTGCAATTCAGTTACCATTCACTTGATGGCTATCATACACTTTACACCCAGTTAACCACCACCCTAAAGCCTTTTAACCACCTACTTGCCTATTGTCATCCACCCTCTTGCCACCCGCTTGTTTCCTGCCACCTTCCAGACTCATGCCACCCCCCTCCTAGACTCTAGACAGGTGCCACCCTCCTTCAAGACTCCAGACTGGTGCCTCCCTCCTCCCCACAGACTCGTTACACCCTCCCACCAGACTCCTGCCACTATCTGTTTCTTGCCACCTCCCACCTGCCACTAACCCGCCACCCACACGTCATCTCCAAACATCAACGCATCTTTCATGTTACTAGTCTGTCACTCGCCTGCCACCACTCACCTACTTACCTCCTGCCTACCCATCACCTAAACCACCAGAGCCTTCTTGATCTACCTCTATCCTCCCTACTTCCCATAGTCCCATCCCTGTTTTTTTTTTTTTTTTACTATAGGCCCTACTTCACAATTTTCCCTGTAACACCCCAGCTCTGTAATCGCCTAAAGACTTTTACAGATATGTAGCTAAATTTCCCTCTGATGCTTTTAAGTTTACTGCAGGTGAAAGTTACGAGTGTTAACAAGATGATAAACAATACGAGTAGACTCCATACCTGTGCAGTGTGATCTCCTCAGGCTTTCCTGCAGGTGTAGTCATGCAGGGAAACTGCAGAATTGAATTTCATTAGACCATCGCACCGTTCCTCGTTTCTTCGCCACTCAACCACCCGAACATCAGAACATATCCATGGCGTGAGTGATCCTGACGGCGGAGGACAAGGGCGGCTCAACGTGAAGGATACTTGTTAGTTATCCATTCCGGAATGAAGGCACCTGGCTGCAGAAATATAAAGTACTCGATGTTGGCTACATTATCAAAACAAGGTTCCTTCTACAATAAAGCTCACTCTAAAGGATATCTGCATTTGATCTTTCATCCTTCAGAAACCATAACTGCATAATTGTAAACAATGTTACGTGGAATAACATTTGAAATGGTTTTTAAAATACCTATGAACCTGGCTACAGTACGTCCTCTGTATGTCAGCTTTCTGATGTTAGTTGCTGTAAAGTACAGTCACTGAAATTTACTTCCATTACTAATTTACTAAGGCAGTAATGAAAACCGATTTTTGATGAGTGTAGGGACTAAATTGTATGGCAGTTAGAATTCTGAAGCAGGGTACTAGATGCTTAAAACTTCAATAAATTATCTAGCCCAACCTAACCCCACATACGAAATTTAGTGAGGAAGAAATCATAGCATGTACGAAATTTTTCTTGCAATATACTTTCTGATGGCTGTAGTGAGAATGACCAGTAAGTACTGGTACAAAAACAAATTGATTTTATCGTAATGGTTAAGTAAATCCACACAACAAATATTTGAAAATAAGGATCACTTATTCAAGCCTTGATATTAATACTGCACTTCTGAGAACCCTTAAACCTCTCCTATAGTGAGCAGGTTGCAGATACGGTAAATGTTGATTGTGCCCAGGAAGTGCCATAGTCATCAGCTAATCATACAAGTTCAGAATTTCATTATTTGGGCCGCTTTGAAGCTGCCGATGTTGTTGGGCTTGATTAGCTGTGATGGTCTAACTACTCAATACATTAAATAAACAATGATAGACCTACTTGATTAACGTAAATATCTGAAAAACTTTAGAACTTGTAACCAAATTTATATAATAGGTATGCATGTTTATCTACTTTGAAGTAATAGCCTGAGAGGACAGTCATTAATTTACTAGTTTTGATGGTAGTGATATCTGCCTGCACTGGCTTTAAATACTGTTAATCCACTGCAAGATGGTAAAGATCTTACTGGCACACATTTTATGAATGGAGGGAACCAAAGGCCAGATGCCCACAAGACTGTTCATTGCTTTGATGAGTATGAACCTGGTGCAAAGGTAAGTCTGGATAAACAGTACTGGTATAAAGTACAAAAATAAATACCCAGCAAATACTCGGAGTTTCTGGCTGTTTAAAAATTTGCAGTAGTAATAAACTGCTTTGCTAATAAGTACTGTACAGTATATATTACTCATAGTACTGCTCCAGACTTTTCAACTTTTATCATCCAACCCTATGTTGCCCCATAAGGAGCGTAGGGGCCCGGGACTAGGCAAGTTGGTCCTGACATTTAAAATGAATGACCAGCCTCACTCATCCCTTAGTGGCATCACGTGAGCAATAAACCCCAACCGTCCCTTGGATATAAACCTGCGCCGGCTCAGTCCGATTAGAGCGTCTTAATTACCCACTAAACAGACTTCCTAGGGAAAAACTACTACTACTACCCACTAAACCGCCAGGTGCCAACTTTCATAATTACAAAATAACTGTAGTTATCCATTAAATCATAATGAAATGTTGGTTTCTCCTTAAAACAATCTGGTATGAGGGTTTTGCATCCCTAGATTTATAAAGTCGAAATTAGGGTTTTACTAACCCTAGATTTTAACCTGGTGAAGTTGAATTTGGGTTTTTATGCCCTTAGAATTCTACAAAATTCTCAAGATTAAGTTTTCATCGAAGTGTTTCTGGAGTCTATATTTTTTCCATCATGTTTATCTTATGGTTCGTAGGTACCTCACCTTGCAGTGTTCTCTGCTTAACGCATTTTGTATTTTTGTTCTATTTATATTTCTAATCATATATAAAAGGCAAAATAAACTTGATATACAACTTATTCTTTTATTAACCTCTACATTTACAATACACAATTCAAAATTCTTAAGTAGCTATGTCGGCAATTCCGGGAGGGTCATGCTAAACGTCACTATCTCAGAGTATATTAAGCGTATCGTAAGTGTCAAAGTATAGCAAAGGAACAAACTAAAACAAATTTCAGGCACTGTATGTCAGATTACAACTAAATACGACCTTTGGCTAATAAAATTTAGTGTAGTGGCCGCCAGTTCTCTCCAGCTCTCCCCATCTCTCCTACTCTCTCATTTCGTCTCCACACGATCCACATTCTAGAGCGACAGAAAAAATCAAAACACATCAATAGGTAAAGGTGAGCAAGAAAAAGCAACACTAGAGTAGACAGACGCACACACACACAGGCACACCATCCAAGCTCGGTAGGCCGCACTGGGGACAGGCAGACAGGAAGATGGAGAGGATGATGGAAGTGGATAGAAGCCCCCCATGTCCCCTCCCCCTCACCCCACCTCCCTCCCCAATCCCACCAACCTGCCACACACAAGCTAGCCAACTGGGATCCACACACACATGCTGTCTATCTATCTATCTATCTATGTGTCTGTCTGTCTATCTATCTATCTATCTACCTATCTATCTATCGAGGCTGTTTCCCCTCTAACGGGGGGTTGCCAAGACAGGACGACACATTCACCAAAATACTAATCCACAGACACACATTTACTCGTATCTTAGCCTCTAAAGGGAGAAGGGACCGCTTCTCACCGCATCACACCGCACGAGGGTCAACTGTGCAGTACAATGACAGGCACATGAGCACAAAAAAAAATCAATCATACACACTCTCGTACATAAATCACACCCTAGAGGAAAAATACAAAGAAAAATACAACCTGTAACCTGTCCTGCCAAGCACTCCGATCTCCCAGCACGTTCTCTGGTCTCTCTATCAACCCCGATCTCTCCCTTGCAGCCATCTCTCCAACGCCTGGGGAGATACAAGAGCATTAAAGGTCCGTAAGGAGTGCAATGCCTACCAGAGTAACGCAATACACGTGCTGCCAAAGCTGCTGCTACCCTTCCTACCACATCACCTACCATTCCACACACGGGCACATACTGATGGCTTCTCTGGGTTGCCATTTTATCTGCTGTGGTAGATATGTTGTTCTCGGGTTGCCATCTCGTCTTCTAGTGCTGTCATTCCGTCTTCTGAGGTTGCCGTTCAATCTTCTGGGGTTGTCTTCTCGTTGTCCAGGGCTGACCTCTCGTCCTCTGGGGTTGCCGTCGTTTTCTGTGGAGGAAAATATCGATCAGACAATTATAAGCACCAGCTGTCATTGCCAAGCCTATGTATGATCTGTACCTTAAATAACAAAATAAACTCCAGAAGAACGATATTTTGAACCAAGTTAAGTGAATGAACTGAAAGCTATACTGGAAATACGAGTATGTGGACTACAGTACGTGGACTAGAAATACATGAACTGGAATACCTGGACTGGAAAAATGTGGACTGGGATTACGTGGACTGGACTGGAAATACATGACCTGGACACTAGATTGGAAATACGTGGACTGAGTACGATTAAGCTGAAAGGTAGTAGTGACGAGGAGAGCATGCGTGTGTGCACGACGAAACTAGAGGATGCCAGGACAGTGAAAACGGGAACGCACTGGTGGATACACTGTGTTAGAGAGTGGCTGTACATTCCATTTATTTTTTCAACACAAATTCCAGCATTGTTAAAACTAGCTCAAAAAGAAACTGGAAAAAAGAGAAAGAGGGAGTGGCCCGTCAGAGCTCTAGGGAGTCTGACAGTGAAAAAATGGCATAACAGAAAAGATCTGGTGGAAGAGAGGGTGGAAAGGCGTCAGGGAGCGGATGACAGAGTTGTTGTTGAAAATATCAGATGAGCTCTGACTGAGAAAGAAAAATATTTAGGGCGTGGGTTGTATCAAGGGCGGGTTAAGCTTTCTTTGGTGAGGACAAATTACTCAGGCTGCCTGCTTTTAAGTTATTCTTTACATATATTTCAAGTGAACAGCAAATACGGATAAATTATAAGAAAGAGAATGAGAGACGTGCAAGGTGTGAGGTGAGAGAAGGAGCGAGTGTGAGAGATTTTGATGGAGCAAGAAGAGTTTTTTTTCACTTAAAATTGCCCAAAAACCACAACTTCACTCTCTTGAATTTAAGTTGCAGCTAAATAAGCACTGAAATAAGATGCAAGCACAAAAGATGTGTTATGGAATGGACAGAACTGAGGCATTGTCTTCTTTTACTATTGTTCTATGAGAAAGGAGACTGCAAAAAAATAAATAAATAAATTTTGGCCAAGTCAAGGTAAAAGAACTAGAGAAATGAGCAAAGAGAACACATAAAAGGACTGCCAAACCAAAGAGAAGGAGGTAGAGAGATAGGAGGAAATTTGCCTGAGACAAAGGAGGGCACGGAATCGATAAGTGGTATACTCTGCAGGAAATTGGTAAGGCAACTGAACAGCGAATGGTGCGATAAATGACTTGAGAAAAATGTTGGAGGAGGAAGTGGGAACAGTGAATTTGGAGGAGGGAGGGAGAGAGGTAGGAAGGACGATGACGACGACGAGGAGATCGGATGTTTAACCCTCAGAAACATCAAGCATCTCAAGACTGAAATGAAAGGAGGTAGAGATACAGAGGAAGAGAAAGAGGTAGAGAGGAAGAGAAAGGAGACGAGAGGACGAGAGAGAGGCAGAGAGGAAGGGAACGAGGTAGGG
>NC_136981.1:5829913-6107413 GCF_032717465.1 Coenobita brevimanus
GATAAGGGAGGCGAGCGGATTTTTGCATTTAATAATACATGGGTCAGTAGTCTTTTTAAGTAAGAGCCTAAGAGTCCGGATGGTTTAAGAGTCCATTCAAGACTCAGTCAAGCGTCTATAAATCCAAGAGTGGAGAAGAGGTAGGGGAGGCGAACGTATCTTTTATTCAAGCTCTACATGGGTTAGGATTCTCTATAAACACGAGCTTCAGAGTTCGGTAGTTTAAGAGTCCATTTGTATCAGGTCCTCCTCTCGCACCAGCGGTCTCCAACTCTGAAATCTCGCGTGTTGTTCCTCGTAAAGACTCCCGGAGCCGTGGATGGAAGCAGAAGCATACGGGGACGCGGCGTGGTGGTGATGGTGGGGAGTGTGGTAGTGTGGTGGTGGTGGAGGTTGTGGCGGTAGGAGAAAATGGGTGCTAACACAGTGATAGCAATGTTCGGTACTGCTTGCGTTGCTGGAAGGAGTGATGGTGATGGTAGTAATGATGGTGATGGTGGTGGTGATGGAGATTTCTGTGATGATGGAGGTTGTGGTGGTGGCTGTGGAGGTGGTAGGGATTACAGTAGTGGAAAAGCAGATTACTGAATGCTATGTACCGAGAAGCTGGTAGTGCCTTTTTTATTACATAGAATTGGATGGGGAGAGGCGAGGGAGTGTGAAGCTTGATGCTGTTTTCAATGTCGTAAAAAAACAGTAGTTCTGGTGACGCTCTGTGAGGCTTAGTGATGTGAGAGATGGTGAGGCGTAATACTGCTATCTGTATATGTATTTATGAATTTTCCCTCGCTGTTCCTCGCAAAAACTCGGGTACCTGTGGAAGGGAGAAGCGACAGAGGCAGCAAACAGGGATTTTGGAAAAGGGTGATGGTGGTGGCGGTGGTTATGGTGGTGGCTCTGGTGGTGGTTATGGTGGTTGTGGTGGTGGTGATGGTTATGGTGGATGTGATGGTGGTGGAGGTGGTGGAAGAAAGGGATTACTGATGCAAGGGAGAGGGATTTTTTTTTTTTCGTTTATATTAAGTGTTTAGAATGAAGACGAAGATGGAAAGGGTTCTGTGAAGTTTGGTATTACTTTCACTGTCTAGCCACTGCTGCTGATGATGATGATGAAAATGGGGCGTGATACTGCTTCCATGAGCGCAGAATGACTGTGATGATGATGATGATGATGGAAGAAAATTACTACTGCGCGTGAAAGTAAGGCTTGATATCGCTTGATCATTATAGTAGTGTCTGCGATAATGATGATGATGATGAAAGGAAATTGCCAATGTGGTTGAGGACGGAACGATATTATATTCATTACCAAGACTGTAGTGTTTGTGGTGATGGTAACGGTGATGGAAGGAAATTCATAATGCAGGTGGGAGTTATTTACATGCAGGACAGTGATGATAATGACGATGATGATAATAGAAAAAGATTACTGATGCGTGTGATACCGTGGCTTGATAATACTTTCATGGTCATTGTGGTGGTGGCTGTGGCGCTGTTGCTTTCGTTCTCATTAACAGCATTAGCCGTGATGGTGGTGGGAGACTACCGATGCGAGAGGGAATAAGGTCAGCACAGTCGTTGTAAAGGGGATGTGTTGGAAAGGAAAATAAAGGTTGGACTTACCCCTCCAGTCCAATGACTTATTTTATACTCTTCTTTTAAACAGCAGAAAATATTCTCTAACTTTGCAAAGACTTCAAAAAGGATGGGTTAGATACGGCTTTCATTAATCCATTCCTTGCTAGATATACTTAAATACAGAATAACATGGTCTGGTAGCGACAAGAATAAACTATAACCCATTTATCTTAACTTGGCCAGGATTTTCATTTTTTTGCAGGTTATTTCACGTAGCTCAGTGGAAGAAAATTACAGTCATTTGCCTATACATCCTTTTCCTAGCACTTCTTCATGACTTATCACCATAAAATGTGTTAATCCATTGTTACAACTTAGTAGGCCTAATAGAGATAAGGAGATGGCAAGTTTAGGCCAAGTTAGCGTAAAGGCAGTACAGTACAATATCACACCGGATTGAAGGGGTTAATTACTCTTGCTTGCACAAGGGCCATCAAAGAAGACAATCCATTCATGCTAAGCCCAAATACTCCCCTAGAAGATTATCCACAGCACTAAATTCACATCTACCTTCACTGTACTGTTGAGTGAGTAGGGCTAGGGAGGAAATAATTCTCTATTGACTGTCTAACTTGCCTGGGAAAACAAGCTCTGATAAAAGGGATGTGTTGGTAAAGTCGAAAATCATTAAATGCCCTACCTCCATTTGAAGCTACAGGTCTCATGTCTAAACCTTAAATCGCAAAGTGGAGAGCAGATCCCTAACACCTGACAGGAATTTCTATAACCCTGTAGCTAGTACGTATGGTCATCCTGCAACCCACGCTACAGAATGCAGTCAGCAACCATATAAGAAGGCCAAACATGCTCCATCTTCGTCATGTACTTCAGAAATTATCGCAAAAAATTGGGATGTGTATTCACTTTAAAATCTAAGGTCTAAGCATACGGTCACAAGTCAATGCGCAACTTGATCAGGCTACCAAAATCAATAATTAGGTGGACTGGCATCTCTCTCCTTTAATTTGAACTCTAGACGTGGAGAGGACTTGCTGTGGATTCATTAGGTGGAGCGTGGAAAGTCGAAGGCTGTAGTAGATGTGTTGCCTACTTTTATTGGTTAGTCCATTAACACTTCTTCCTTTTTGTTTTTTCTTCATCCTGCTTCTGGAAATGTGATGATGATGATGATGATGATGATGATGATGATGATAATGATGGTGATGACGATGATGATATTGTTGTTGTGGTTGTTGCTCATGATGATGTTATAGCTGTTGTTGATGATGACGATGATGATGTGCATAATCAAGTTAGTGACAGTGCTATCAATAATGAGGTGACAAAGAGTACCTGCACTACCACGTGTGCTTGACATCATCTCCATCAAAGATATCTATGTAGACGGTAAGTGAAGAGTAGAAAGAGTCGCTTGTCAACATAATAAAAAAGAGGGGCAAAGATTGAAGCAGCATCCTTCAGAGTCGCCATTTTTCTGGCTTGTTTACTCCTCAACCAAGAGCGAACATTATGGTAACAACATTCACCAACAGCAGGGCGGAAAATAACCCCAAATCTCTACTAGAAAAAAGGAGCAGATATTACCACGTGTCATAACAAATAGCAGCTGCTGTGAATTTGACTCGTAGTGCTAATATTCTTATCACTGAGATGGGAGTAAGAAGACATCAGTTCAGTTGATTCTTCCTCCCCTCCCCCTCCATCTTGCTTCCTTTTCTTACGCTGTGCGGGGAAATCAAGTATGTTTGTCTGCTAAGTATGATTGCTAAGTATGTTTGTCTACTGTCTGTCTGTCACCAAGCCTCTGCTGAACACTTACATAGTTGGATAAGGAAGAGGCTTGGCATGCAGTCTGCTATCGAAAACCAGATTGTCAGTCAAAAATGGATTTGACCCTTCCTCCCCATACCCACCCTTGGACCCTCCCCTCCCCTTTATGAGAGCCTTATCTATTTATCTATTTATCTAAGCATATTTGTATGTGTGGTTGTAAATGTGTGTGTGTGTGTGTGTGTGTGTGTGTGTGTGTGTGTGTGTGTGTGTGTGTGTGTGTGTGTGTGTGTGTGTGTGCGCGCGTTTGAGAGAATTCACAAAACAGCATAAATTTTGTACTGAAATTCATAGTCACATGATATTGATCTGGGGATTACATAGGGTAAAAGCTAGAAAATAAACGTCACAAGTTGAGATATGACTCTCTTACACATGCATATTTAGGGAAAGGGAAAGGGGTGGGGGGATAGTCAAGTGGGCAAGGGGAAATTCAAGTTAGGAAAGGGAGGCGTATGGTTGGAGGTGATGGAGAGGGGGGAAGAGGAAGTCAATCGACGAGTAGGAAGAAGCTTAGGGGAGGAAGGTAAGGGGAGGGAGAAAACGGGAGGTGGGAGGAGGGTGGGGTGCAGGAAGGGGATTTGGGGAGAGAAGTGGATAGCGAAGGACAACGGAAGGGTCAAGCTGGGAGGGGAAGGGGGTGAGACTGGAGTGACAAGAGAAAGTTTCGAGGATTTTGGAGTCAGAGCAGGAAATGACACAGGCGTCCAAGTTAAGCCGAGGAAAATGGGTGAAGGAGCAATGCACTGGCGTATCCACTGGGGGTAGGGGGGGTTTGCTTGCCTGGGCCCCCTCCCCCTTTTCCTCTCCCCAGTGGACATAACATTCAAGGATTATACAGGGTGGTCCGTAAATTGCGCTCCTCTGGAAACTCATCCGGAGGTACCTTTTGAGGACGGCTCAGTCTGCTGGTTTGGTCGTGGGTGATAGTGGGAGTAGGCTGTGAATAAATGATGCAGGACAGATATCGGTAAAACCAACTAAGCCGTCCCCATAAAACACAAGAAATTACCTAGTAGAGTGGAAGGGAAGCGTTACATAAGGACGTGCCTATAATAGTAGTAGTAGTAGCAGCAGTAGTGGTAGTAACTGTAGTGGTAGTTTTTGGGAGGCGTTCGGTAGTGAAGGAGTCAATGAAGGCTACAATTTTACTCCCTATAATCAGAAGCAAAATCATCTGACAGTCACAAGAATAAAAGATAGTGGATGTCATTGCACTGAAGGAATGATAAGTTTCTCAGCTAAATTAGATCAAAGCAAAGGAGCGACGATGAAATAATGAATATAACTGTGCTTCGTTTCTTAAATCCTTGAAGCCGAGTGAAGCCCTTTTGTTTGTGAATACACTTAAGCGGTAGCATCACGAACACACACACACACACACACACACACACATACACACACACACCTGCAGCCTAAGCACACCCATTAACGCATTACAACATTCCTAATCTCGCTCAGAGGCCCGTGTGTCGTGGGGAAAGGGGATCAAGTAGCATTTGGATTCGACTCCGAGTAAGACCTTGGGATCCTTACTGTGAATCCAAAGTTGTATTCTACTCGTAAGTGGCTCTGGACTATCCGTAACACCTTTTCCTTGGCTATTTATTCTGCATGCTTATCTCAACGCCGTCTTTCCATCCTGAATGCTGAGCAGTAACAGAAGATTAACACTAGGATACAATGCTAGTCACGACGAAGCGCTGAGGAAAGGAATTAGAGCAGCATTATTATCGTTTCCTGCCACTATGGGACGTGAAATAGGCTACTGAAGGACGACTAAATGGACCAAATTAAAACAAAAAGAGCATAGATACTGAAAATCGGTAAATTACAATAGGGGTGCTCGCGAAAGCCCTCCTCTCCGGGATTGCCTGACTAAGCTATGAGAGAGAGAGAGAGAGAGAGAAACTCCTGGATATTCTGCACAAAAAAGCGGTGTGTGAATATTGCTCAAAAATCCACGGAATATTACTGATTGGATATTTTTTCTCCCATGGACCCTGGTCGTAACGCTAAGAGGCATCGAAATGGCCACTAAAATCGCATCTGCCAGAGGACGTCAGGGCAGACTATTCTCTTTAGTAAATAGCCTCGGGGTGAAAAGGTTACTGAAGAGTATATATAACTCCTTCGGCTTCAGAAATTTGTCTGAAGCTGAATTTAGTAGTTAGGAGGGAACTATCATAATAATAATAATAATAATAATAATAATAATAATAATAATGATGATGATGATGATGATGATGATGATGATGATAAATTTCCATAGAACATCATTTCATAAAGGTACAGTTTTAACTACCCAAGTTTGCTCCGATAATTTCTCTGAGTCACTGTGTTTCAAGCCAGAGTTGGACTTGCTTGGTTTTATATTTCCCTGCTTTATACACCCATTCAGCCCGAGAATGCATTTATTTATTTATTTATTTTATTAATGCATTTATTGATTTATTTATTATTCTGGATACCGGGAAAAACCGACTGAAGATTGTTTAGGACAGATTTCTTACAGTGACGGAATTTCTGAAGGTTATATTTTTCCTTTTAAGACTCGAATTACCTCACGGTTAATAAAAAGCCTCCGAAAGTAAAAAGAATATGGTAATAAAAACGGATGGTTCTTACTTGCCTGTGGGTTGGTAAAGGGGTGATTCCAGGAAGAGAAACCAATTGGATGTGAACTACGAAAGGTATTAGCTTTTACAGATCGGCTTTCCTAATTGGCTTGTAGGTTCCTGCCCTGGGAATACTAAGGGAAAGCATACTCGGGCACGCTACACACACACACACACACACACACACACACACACACACACACACACACACACACACACACACACACACACACATACCTCCCAAGCACACAAGATTCTACAGCGAGTCAGTCACTTTTCCCATCTACGAATAAGAGGGCCTCCATTAACAAGAGTCTGAGTCCCCATCCAGTGAAATGGAGTCCCCAGTTTGTCCCCAGTTCGAGATTCTGATGGTATTGGCTGTGAAGGTCCCCCGGGTGGCAAAAGTATCTAGGCCTTACCTTCATGAAATACGCTGACCCCCTTTTTAACACGAAGCTGATGTTTGTGAAAATCGGAGGGGAAAATAACTTGATTCCTTTACTACGATTTAGCCTTGACTCTCATTCCTTGTACCTGCGGAAGAATTATTGAAGGCTTTTTTTAACTACTGTAGCTCCAAGTCTCTATGCAAATATGAATTTAATTGCCTAGAGATAATAAGATAAAATATACATTCGCAATCGGGTTGATGGGATTAAGTACTTCTCTGGACCTCAGGATCTTTCATATATTTCTCTGTAGCAACAAATAGATATTATGCAGCTTAGTGGAGGGACTTAGAACAAGACTAGATATCGCCTACATGTAATCCTCAACTATTTCGGTACTCCTCTAAGCTGAATAAAATAGCATGGAGAGAGCAAAAATAACAAGAAAAAAAAAAGGGAAAAGGAAGAGACGTCACCGGATATAAGAAGCTAAGTAATATGGACGCATTTTGTGTGTGTGTGTGTGTGTGTGTGTGTGTGTGTGTGTGTGTGTGTGTGTGTGTGTGTGTGTGTGTGTGTGTGTGTGTGTGTGTGTGTGTGTGTGTGTGTGTGTGTGTGTGTGTGTGTGTGTGTGTGTGTGTGTGTGAGTGTATGTGTGTGTGTGTGTGTGTGTGTGTGTGTGTGTGTGTGTGTGTGTGTGTGTGTGTGTGTGTGTGTGTGTGTGTGTGTGTGTGTGTGTGGTGTTATTTTATCCAGATTACGAGCCTTCTTCCTCGTGAAAGGGCTAATGAAAACAATATCTAACCTCTTCAGTTACAAAATTTTCTCCAGTGCTAAATACAAGAGTCAGGAGACAGTGTGAATAAACAGAAGTCATTATAAGGATGGGATTACAGAAAAAGGGGAATAAAACCGTCCCTATTAACACACACACACACACACACACACACACACACACACACACACACACAGAAAAAAAGCAGTTCGATTAGCGGCCAAGAGTGGAAGTCCCCGAATATCGTTAAAAAGGACAAAAAAATTCTTCCCTCTTAATCCCCCGACCCTCCTCGAGCAACCATCCTTCATTAGGTTTTGAGAGTCTCCAGCGAAGATGCTTTTCTCTTTTATTCATGCTTTTACCAACCTTTATATATCTTACTTTTTATTATCTTGGATGAGAGAGAGATTCGAATGGGAGGGATAGACGTAGCTTTCAATATTTCAGGCTTTTCCTATGTTTTATTAAATAACCTAACGTTGGCAAAAATAAATTTAAAAAACACATCAGTACGACAGATCTTTTGTAAGTTAAATAAAGTAAGTTAAACAAAGCGAGGATAACCTACTTTTAAAGGGCACTGAATTGAGAAGGTTAAATTTGTATATAAAGGAAAATCCAGAGGAGGAGTTAAAAATGTAATTACTTCACAGCCTAGAAAATACTGACATGAGGTGAGTAGATTGAAGAGCGACTATTGCACCTAAGGGAACGGACTGTTAAGCCTATGTCTGGAGAAGGATCCGTAAAAAACAGACATTAAAGCGACTCGTAAAACAGGCTAAACTTGCAATTAAAGGAATGCCGAAAAATAAGTTAACGGTGTATTAGAAGCGAATAAAAAAATAGTGAATACTGTTTTTATGCGTATGTTAGAAAAAAATAAGGAAGTTATAATTAAAACAAAGACTGAAAAAGTCATTCAATCTGCGGCCGAAAGTGGAAATCGCCGAACATCATAAAAAGATAAAAACATTTCCTTCTTGAAATATCTTCTCCCTCGCCCCATATTACCTTCCTCAGACCCACCCACCCAACCAGCCACCCACCCACCTAGAACTGACCCACTTTCACCCTACCCCCACCCTTGTCTTCATCCTCCTCTATCCCCTACCCCGCACCACCACCAACCTTCACCCTACCCTCATCACCCTCACCTTCCCCCAAACTCTCCCTTCTCTCCTCCCTCATCCCGCTTCCTCCCACCCCACAGTCCCACTTTTCCTCTACCCCCATCCTCACCCTCCACTACCCCACATTCCCCCTCCCCCCCTTCTTCCCCTCTCCCCCTCCACCCCTGAGAATCCATCCTTCATTAAGTCCTCAAAGTCTCCGGCCAGGGACCCCTTGATTAGCTGAGACGATCACAGGAAGAACCAATATAACTCCACTTCCATTAATCCTTTTTTGATCTTTACTTAAAACTTTTGGATTATTTTTGCTCTGTCTGTTGGTTAAGTTATTTATATGTTTGTATCTTTATCTGTGTGACTGTGTATCTATCTGTCTGTTTCTGTCTGTCTGTCTATCTATCTGTCTGTTTATCTATGTCTGTCTGTCTACCTATCTGTTTCTGTCTGTCTGTCTATCTATTTGTTTATCTATGTCTGTCTTTCTATCTATCTGGCTGTTTCTGTCTGTCTGTCTATCTATTTGTCTGTTTATCTATGTCTGTCTTTCTATCTATCTGTCTGTTTATGTCTGTCTATCTATCTGTCTGCTTACCTATGTCTGTCTGTCCATCTATCTATCTAGTTATCTATGTCTGTCTGTCCAGTTATCTGTCTATTTATTTATGTGTGTCTGTCCATCAATCTGTCTGTTTTTCTGTGTCTGTCTGTCCTGTCCATCTCCCCATCCACCTATAAGTCTATTTATCTATATGTTTATCTATCAATCTACTTATCTGTCGTACCTCTATCTGAACGTTATTAGATGAGCCGACCGCAGGAAGACCCAGTACAACTCCACTTCCATTAATAATTTACTTATACTACCTTCAGACGATATTTCTATTCAGCCCTGTAGAAGGAAGAGAAGGAAAAAGTATAATCGAATTAGTTTCTTTAATAAATCTATCCACCTCTCCCTCTCTGCCTGTCTGTCTTTATGCTTTTCTATCTATAGGTCCAGTAAAGCCATCGAGCTCTCTCTCTCTCTCTCTCTCTCTCTCTCTCTCTCTCTACCTGTCAGTCTGTATCTCCATCAATTTACCTGTTTCTTCACACGATATTACCTGGAGTGATCATACCAAGTATATCTCTTTTTCATAATGCATTATTTAGTGAGTCAAGCAGGGACGATCAGAGGGAGAAAGAATGTATTTGTATTTATTACCTCCAGACGGCTTCATTCAGCTGAGGAAAGAGAGAGGTGAGTGAGAGAGGTAGGTGAGAAAGGGGTAGTGCGAGAGGGGTAGGTAAGAGGGGGTTAAGTGAGAGAGCGGTAGGTGAGATAGGGCAGGTGAGAGAGAAGTAAGTCAGAAATGGCGACGAGGTGAAGGCTGGAGGCAAAGGTGAAGGTGGTGGGAAGGGAGGGGGTGGCGTGGTCAGGTGGGGATATGTGGCGATGTTCGGAAAGCACAGGGGAATTGTTGACCTTTGATCTTTGTGGCAGGCTGGAAGGAATGCCTCTGTTGTCTGAGTTTGGAACATGTCCTGTTTACACGAGATTGGAGGTGACTTTGGTGCACTGAACAGTTTCATATTCGTAATGACTACCACCAGACGATTTTGTTAAACTTTTGAGAGACTGGAGGGATTGTACAGGGTGATCCATTCAACACGCACATCTTTCATCTTGTCAGAAGAAATTTAGTGTGTTGCAGGGAGGATTAGTCAGCGTTATCAGTATCTACCCTGCATCATTTAGTCAATCCCTACTCCCACTGCCACACCCATGCCTATACTTAACAGACTGAGCCTTCCCTGCACGACACAAGTTACCGCCTGGTGAATTCTTAGTGGAGCGCTATTTACGGACCACCCTGAATAATGTCTTTCCTAACCCTTTCAGTATGAGGGATCTTTGTTAAGATGAGTAAAATCGTCTGCTGGATATAAGACTGAGCAAGACCTACGATTGAACTTTTTTTTTTTTTTTTTGCCTGAAATATACTATTGTTTATACCACTGTGACTAAAACCTGACGATACTGACCCCTTGGATTGAATGGAGTTTCTTTCCAACCATTCAACTCATGATTCTTTAAGACGAATAAAATTTTCTGGATATGGCCAAAACAAAAATCCAAATACAACCTTGTACTGAGGAGCTTAAGGACGTCTAATGTTTATTTATTTTACTGTATTTAACCTTCTCCATAACAACTACAGCCTTCTATTGTAACCGCAACACATATTACGTAAATGGAAATACCGATGCACGTGTCAGAGTTCCACATTTCACTGGATATACAGTTATAATTCTGAAAACGGCTTAATAATACACTACTTCACATTCTCTTACATATTATTCTGGGGAAGCTGTAAAGGTCAGGAAGCAGAATATAAAGCTTTTCAGTCCTCGAAGCATTTTATTGGCTTACTCTTGATTCCTTCAGGCGATTCTGTTCACCTTTAAAGAACCTCATCGTACTGAAGAGGTTAATGAAGGGTATATCTCACCTTAACTGAGCTTACATAACTAGTCACTCGGTAGCAAGAAGAAGTACGAAATGTGTCATCGGAGTGAAGGGATTTAAGTATGATATATGTAATCTAAATCGCTTGGGAGGGGATGCTGAGAAACCACCTATGAATATGAGATTTTAGTTCCAATAAATCACTTGGGAGGGAATGCTGAGGAATTACCTTTGAATATGCTTTTGTTCTTAGTTCCAGGGACAACTTTAAGAGTGGAAAGAGAACTGTTTACACCTCCTACATTAGTGAAGCATCTCGCGTCCGAATATTGTTAGTGAAGGACAGACAGACAAGGCTACTCCTCAGTATCGGTAGAAGGTACCAATAAAGATGAAGATGATTTTAATTCATGAATATGGGCCGTGCTTTAGGGTAAGACAGAGATTAGAAAAATGATCATCTTTTCACTGAACTCCTTCCTTCCACTACTCTTCATGCACCTCCATCTTCTCCTTCTTCTTCTCTTCCTCCTCATTCTCTTCTTCTTCTTCTCCCTTAACCTCCTCCTCCTTTTCCTTCTCTTCCATCTTGCCTACACCTATTACACTCCCGCTGCACCTACAGTACTTTAATTTCTCTTGATGGAAATTTACGACTCACGCCATATCATGCAAGCTTCCTCTGACACAAACTCCACCATGTCACGCAACCGTAAAGAAATAATCGCACTTACACCAACAATCAGATATTCACACTTACGACCGCAATCAGGGTACGGGCTTGAAGTATGCTGTCTAATCTGTGAAGGATGAGAGGTGTAGTAGTAGTAGTAGTAGTAGTAGCAGCAGTAGTAGTAGTAGTAGTAGTAGTAGTAGCAGTAGTAGTGGTGGTGGTGGTGGTGGTTGAGGTGGTGGTGGCAGTAGTAGTAGTAGTAGTTGTTGCCCCAGGATCATCTGAAACGTGAACCCAGTGGACTGCAGTCGAAAATTGACCTCTTGCAGCTCACCATCCTCATTTCTGGAGACAGGGAAATCGATGAGGGATGTTCGTATAACAAGGACATTCCATCATCCGGTTATATCAGTGCCACCACGTGAAGGAGCCCCTCTCCAACACACGAGGGGTATATATACCCTTTTTATGGCACGATTTATACTCTTTTCACCTTGAGTTGGCCCAGATTTTCGTCCTTTTGATGCTTATTTTATACACCTCAGTGACAGTAAACTATAATGCTGAAGCTCCACATCCCATCCATAGCACTTCTTCGTGACTCGCACCATATCTAGGGTTAATCTATCGTCCCAGCTTAGGATCCAAAGTGGAGAGACGGCAACTGAAGGCCAGGTCAGAACAAAAAGAACACAGAACTGAACAAGTCTCGTCCATCACACAACCATGATTTACATAGACAGTAAATGCTGAGAGATTGCAATAATTCTTCTACTAGCCACGTAACAAGCAGGTTAGTGGCTTAATGTCCTTATCAGTGATGGATAATAACTTATACGTCTCGTAAAAAAAGAGAGGAAAAAAAAAGCCCAGAAAAGATTCGTGGAATAAATATCAATAACCTCATGGCCAAAGCTATCTATCTATCTATTGCCAGACGCCATAATCCCGTAAGGGGTGGCCATTTGACTTTGAGTTTTTTGTTTTACGGGGAGGGACACTAACCCTCCACCAACCCACTATTTCTATTTTCTTATAATCGCCTGACTTTTTTATTTAGCTTAGATAAGACGTCGGTGGGCTGTAAAAGTTAACAAATAAAAAAAGAAAATGTCCAGGAAAGATTGTTAAAAACGGTATCTTGCCAAGGCTCTTTTTCTTTTTCTTTTTAAATTTCAATCTGATAATCGACAGACGTTTTTTATTTGGCTCAGATTAGACGTCGGTGAGCTGTATGAGTTAACCATTTTCTCTCTCTCTCTCTCTCTCTCTCTCTCTCTCTCTCTCTCTCTCTCCCATACCTTCCCCTCCAGTGGCCCCAGCTGGTGGACGCAGAGGGGACAATCACGTGATGGGCTCCCTGGCATTCAGAAGGGCTGTAGGAAGGGGAGGAGAAGGAGGAAGGAAAGGGAAGAGGCAGGAAGAGGAAGAGAGGGAAAGAGGATGGAGAGGAGGTAAAGGGAAGAGGAGGGAAGAAGGAGGAAGTGCAGAGGAGAGGGGATAGGGAAAGAAGAAGGAAGAGGCAGGAAGGAAGGGAAAAGAGAGAAGGGAAAAAGGATAGAGAGTAGGGAAGGGGAGGAGGAAGGAGAGGAAGAAAGGGGAAGATGAAGGGAAAGAGAGAAGATGGAGATAAGGATGAGACGCAGGGGGATGGAAGAGGGTGGAAGGGAAGGGAAGGAGAAGAGAAAGGGAAGAGGAGGAAGGGAATGGAAAGGGAGCTGAAGAGAAGTAAAGGGGAGGAGGATGGAAAGGGGAGGAGGATGGGAAGGGGAGGAGGAAAGGAAAGGGAAGAGAAGTAGAAGTATGGAAAGGGTAGGAGAAAAGGAGATGAAGATGGAGAGTGGGGAGAGGAGCAGGAAGGGAAGAGGAGATGGGAGAGAGCGGAAAGAGGGTAGAGGAGGAAAGAAGAGGAACGGAAGAGTTGGAGGGAAAATAACCTGATGGACCCCGTGGCCTTCAGAGGGACGGCAGAAGTTGATGGGGAAGGGAAGAGGAGGAGAGGAAGGGGAGGGAAGATTAGGAAGGAAAAACAGGGAGGTGAGGAAGAATCGAAGTGGCAGGAAGGGGAAGAAAAGGAGGAGACGAGGGAGAGGGAAGAAGAATGGAAGACGAGAAGAGGACAGGAGAAACGGGACAGCAGAAAAATAGGAAGAGAAGGGACACACAAAAAATGGAAAGACGAAAAAAGAAAGGCAGAATTGACGGAATGCACGGATGAAAGGAAGGGAAAGAAAAAAATAAGATGAACAGAAAAGGGAAAGAGGGAAAGGAACATGTAAAAAGAAGAGAGAGGAGAGACAGTCATCCGATCGGTTCTGGTGGCTTTCATAGAATAGGAAGGAAGGGAAGGGAAGGAGAAGGAAGAAGGGATGAAGGGAAGGAGGGAAAGTAGAGGGAAAGGACTGAGAAGAGGAAATGAAAAAGGACCGGAGAGAAACATAGGAAAGGGACGAGAAAGGAAAAGAACATAGAGAGGAAAGGAGAAAAGAGGAATGAATAGGAGACAAAGTGAAGGAAAATAATACAACAGAAGGAGAGAATATTGCAATGAAATGACAGGAAAAGATGAGAGGAAGAAGACGAAACAAAAATGAGTGATAAAGAAAGGTGCTGGCCTGGGCAGCATAGATATTCATTTCCTCTTTTTTTTTTTTTTTTTCATTTTTCCAAATCTAATGTGGATTATTGCCTATCTACGTTTTTTTTATTTTGTTTCTTTATTCAGCTAGTCAGGTCAGGTGCGGGTAAGGGGATGGGTCTGTTATGATGTGGCAGGGGTAAACCAGTTCTGCTGTCGGGCCCTGCTGTGGATGTCACTGATTGCATTGCGCAGTTGACCTTTGTGCGGTGTGATGCTGTGAGGATCTGTCCGTTCTCCCCTTTGGGGCTAAGATGCGAATGAATGTGTTTGAATGGATGAGTAAATGGAGAGTGAGTCGTCCTGTCTCGGCTACCTCCCTTTCCTTGGGGGAAGCAGCCTAGGTATATAGATAGATAGATATTCATACACCTAAGCTACATGCAGTATATTTACAATGATTCACTCATGCTTGATTATTATATCCAAGTCTGCTATTATCCATCATATAAATTTACTAGCTTATATAAATTCCTCAGTTCTCTCATTCTCATTTGTTAGCTCATTTACCGATCTAAGGGCAAAGCATTTACAGACTGTGCTTCGCTCAATTTGCGCTAATACCCACAGTCCATTAAGCAGATAGGTCACCGGGATTATTTACATTTTTCCAGCTCCGTCATAAGATATCGCCTCTTATCTATCTATTTATTTATTTATTTATTTTTCTTTACATGTGCTGAAACCAGAGGCAATGAACGTACAGCCGTGAACAAGAATATCGCTCCAATTTTTAATCCATCAATTCTCAAACTCCAAAACAATACTCTGAAAAACCTGCTGGGCTCCATAGATTACATTACTGTGTTTCGAAAGTTATTGTTCACTGCGTCCTTATTTATGGCAACGAAGATTATATGTATACTTTATAGTTTTATCAGCATCTTACATCACCCTATCGGCTCTAATACTTACGGTACAAGGCCCGTTTTCTCATCAGGTAAAGAAGCTCCCTAATGCCTTCTCCTAAGCAACTTATTTTTCTTATTACACCTCACTGTTAATCTCCGTGTTACATAAACCATTGTGATATCACTATATACAGATTACATAGTAAAGGCTATTATCCAGCCATATTCAAAAATAAGTCGCTAAGGAAAGAGGTGCTGTGAAACCTTGCACTCTACGAGAATATGGCCCAAAGCTCCCCATGTAAAAATTCTGAGTTACGCAACGGCACTGCAGGATACTCTTGGGCATTGCATAAGCAATACCCTGGTCAATACGCCAAGAAGGGAGTGTTGCGTCACCTGTCTTTAACTTCTGCAATATTCCTGGTCTTACCTTCAGCTTTTTCCCTGCAGACTACACTTCTCTTTCTCGCAGTTACACTTTTACTCCTGTACACTACACCTCCGTTTCTCGAAGTTACACCTTCTCCTCCTCATATACATTAAGGTTACGTTATTAAGTCTTTCAGTCTTACGACGCAATATCTGTATTAATTTCGCTATCTGCAGTTTTGTTCATTTTTCTTTTTCAGTTCATTTTCGTATTTTTTCTTTCTCTTTTTCCCCTCTGTAATGAGGTAGACCAGTTCTTACAACACCATATATCTTCTTTTGACCGTACTCAAGAGATTTTCATCATCATTTGACTTTTCCTCACAGCTAATCCATCTGCTTACTTTATTCTGTGCTTTTCTCCATTGGGGTCGCATGATCGCTATCTCATCTCCTTAGCCTATCCTTTCACTCTAATAAGGCTTCCGGTCCCACTGAAGAAACTATATATGTGGCTCTACGGTACTGCAGAATAGGAAGCACTTATTCACTAGTTTTAGGACCTTCCAGGGTACCCGTAACTACTGCTTCCATGGTCGAAAGTCTTCTAAATGTGCCCTGCAATTTACAATAATACTCTCTAATACGACAACGTGGAATCCTTTTTCGCACTCTTTGCTTATTACTTAAATGCGGTGGTGTACTCATACTTACCAGTACTGTGTCTAAGTCAAGGATGGGTCGTTCAAAAGGTACCCCAGCCAGCCTGCCCCTGGAATGCCTGCTCCTTGTATCTTAATCTATACTGGGGCTTCGTTTTGCCCTGCGTGGAGCTCTCATTTGTGCCTATGAAGGTGTGAGGGTATGAACCAGATTTTGTCCGATTTAAACAGGGTGGAGTCAAATGCCTTCTTTCTCTTCAGCTTTTTATCAACCAAATATTGACCGATTTTAAGAGAGTGGAATCAAATGCTTTCTTCCTCTTCATTTTGCACTGTTTTTCTTTTTCTTTTTTTTCGTATTTCCTGTCAGCCTCTTCCTTTTTCCAGCAATGTTGTATCACCGTCGCTCAACAATCACATTCTTTTTAACTTTCCTTGATACATTCTTGCTCCTTCATCCGGGAAACACGGCACCGGTCTTCTTACACAGTCGCATCTTTTTTCTATCTAACATTCGTGTGTAGGTGGTTATCGGTACTCTCAGCATTTCATATAAAGAATTGGGCGCCTTTTGATCAGTCTGTCTCTCCCGGTCAATTTTTCTGCCAGTTACCTACAGACTTTCAGACTAAGTTACCCAAATCCATTAAGAAACGAACAAATCCTGACTATTGCTCTCTCTCTCTCTCTTTCTCTCTCTCTCTCTCTCTCTCTCTCTCTCTCTCTCTCTCTCTCTCTCTCTCTCTCTCTCTCTCTCTTACTTTCCCTTGCATTTTTAAATTTAATAAACACCACACGAAGCAGAAAACTGGACTGAAAAACAGAAATACACGGACTTTGAGCATGAAAGGTGGCGGGAGGAAGAAAAATGAAGAGAGGAAGAAAAGAGAAGAGAGAGAGGTGGAGGGAAACACAATATGCCAGAGAAGGAGCGTGGAGAGAAAGGAGAAAGAAAGAAGGATTACGGAGAAAGGAATGGAAAGTGCAAGGGGGGATGAGAGTTTGAGAGTTTGGAAAGAAGAGGAAGAGAGTTGAGGTAAAACGGATTGAGAGAGAGAGAGAGAGAGAGAGAAAGGAGAGAGAGAGAGAAGAAATGAGGGAAAGCAGTGGAAATGACAAACATGATGAGAGCACCAAAATCACTTATGAGATTATTATGACTGTGAAAAAAGAATGTTATTTGAGTAGCGGAGTAGGAAGAATAGTGGGAAAGGAGTATATCGAGTGAATGGATGGTAAAAAAAGAAATAGTTTATAAGAAAGGGTGCAAATGGAGTGAGAAATGGAAGGAAAATATTGAATAGAGAACAATAAATGGAAATAAAGGAGTAGGAATAATGTAGGAAAAGGAAGAGGTTGAATGACCCCAGTGAAGGAAAAGAGGAATAAGTGAAAAAACAAGGAGGAAAAATGAAAAAAGGAAAACTCTACTTGGGCCAAAGATGAGGAAAGGAAAATAGGAAAATAATGTAAAAAGTACGGAAAAAAGAGGATGGAAGCAGCATGGTAGAATAACGTTAGCAGACATGAAAGCTGAATGGAAAGAAACAAACTGGAAACAAACGAAGGAAAATAGGGAAAAACAGAAGTAGGTAGGAAGGAATACAGAGAGAAAAAAAATAGAGGTATATGGCAAGTAGTAGACCGGGGAAGAGAAGCAAAAGAGAATGTTGAAATAAAAGAGGAAATATATAGAGAAAAGTACGGTAGGAAAAAATACAGAAACGCAGCGAGTTGAGAATGGGAAAGGAAGGAAAATGGTGAAAATAGCGAGGAGGAAAAGAAATAGGAGTAGCAGGGTAGGAAAAATGCAATCAAGAGAGACGGTTGAAATTGAAGCAGCAGATGTAAAGAAACTGAATAACAAAAACTGTGTCAAATTTGAGTTGGGAATAGCAAAGGTTAGAAAAATAGTGAAAATAGTGAGGAGTAGCCAAGCAGAAAAAATGCCAGCGAGAGAGAAGGTTGGAAAAACAGAAGCAGATGTAAAGAATGAAGCAGGAAAAACTGTGTCAAATCTGAGTTGAGAATGGCAGGGGTAAGAAAATATTGAAAACAGCGAGGAGGAAAAGAGATAGGAACAGCCGAGGAGGAAAAAACGACAGCGAAGGAGAGGGATCCTGGAGAATGAGAGGACGGAGGCCGGGGATGAAGGGAGGGAACATTCTTATAGGTAATTTATTTTGATGAATGATGAAACTTTGACAGTCTTGCCGCGGACGCTTCCTTCGTTCTCCCCCCCCCCCTCTCTCTCTCTCTCTCTCTCTCTCTCTCGTCCTTCATCACAGCCTCCATCTCACTCATTCATTCTCATGTCCATCACTTTCTTCCTCTCGTCCACTGCCTCTTATTTCATCTCGTAGTAATTATTTCTCCTGCATTCTCTTCCTTCTAAGTCTCTCCCTTCTCTTCTTTACTCCTCCTTACCACCTCCACCCTTCGCTTCCTTCATTCTTTCTCCTGCATTCGCTTCTTTCACAGTCTCTACCCCTCTTCTCCCATTCACTCATCCTTATCAATTAAATGCTGTGTTTTCTCCATCCTTTTCTTATTAACATCATTCATTCCCTTTCATTCTTTTCCTTCACCTTCTCTTCCACTCTTCCTCCCTGTACTCACCCTTGTCATTCTATCTTTCTCATCTTCACCAGTTTTGGTTTGTTTTTTTAAGCTAGTGTTTTCATCTTTTTCAATCCCCCACATCATTCCTTATGGACGTCTCTCTCTTTTTCGTCTGTCAGCAGTTCCCCCTCCCCCTCCTCTTTCTACTTCTCTCTGTGTTTTCATCTTTTCTTCTCTCCCCCAGTTTTCTCTCATTTTTCTTCTCGTTTACTCTCTTGGTTTTTCGTTTTTTCCTCTTCAGCAAAACTCTTTCCATTTTCATCCTTCTCTTCTCTCCTCTCCTCTTCTCTCTTTCTCCACCCCTAGTTTTACCTCTCATCATTCTTATCTTTCCCTCTCTCCCCCACTTTCCATCCGCTAATTTTTCTTCCGTTCTACTCTCGGGTTTCCCCTCCTACCTCCTTCTTCAATCCCACTCCATCTCCATTTTTCTTCTCCCCCTGGTCCTTCTTCACCCCCTCCTCCCCCTTCGCATCATTCTGTCCCCTCTCCCTCCCCTCTCCCTCCTCCCAATCATTCTCTCCCCTCCTCTCTTTCCTCACTACCCCATATTTCTTCTTCCTCTCCCTCTTCGCCATTTCCCTCACCAATATCATCACTCTCTTTCTCTTCTAGTTTCTGCTCCTTCTCTCATCATACCGACGTTAATAACTCTGCTTCATGTATAGGGTATTTCTCTCTCTCTCTCTCTCTCTCTCTCTCTCTCTCTCTCTCTCTCTCTCTCTCTCTCTCTCTCTCTCTCTCTCTCTCTCTCTCTCTCTCTCTCTCTCTCTCTCTCTCTCTCTCTCTCTCTCTCTCTCTCTCCCTCTCTCTCCCTCCTGTATTCTTGTTACTCTGTTTGTTACTCTCTCAATTATTTTGGTTTCTCTATCTCCCTTTTATTTAGTTTATTGACTCATATATCTGTCTATTTTCCTGTTTCTTTCCATGTCAGATTTTCCGCCTCATAAACCATCTTTCCTATTATTCCTGACCCATTTACGTATATTCCTGGCTCATCTATCGGCATTACTCTTCCTTTTCCTGGCTCCCTCTGTCTTGTCATCTACAGTATCTCTATATCTATCTTCTCAGATCATCTGTTATCTTACTAATTTAAATCATTCTTTTACACGTCCTTCGCTCACCCATCTCCATTCCCGTCTGTTTTCCTGGCTCATGCTGTTATAAATTTTCTATCTATCAGCTGTCATCCTCATTCCTTCTGTCTATCTACTGATCATGTTGGCTCACATATCTATTTCCTCGCCTCATCAAGGTCATTCTATCTATATCCTCGACTCACTTATCTCCATTAGTGTTTTCCCAGTCTCATTTTTGACGATTCCTGCCATCTTCCCTTCCATTAACCATTTTTGCAAGTTTCCCCTCAAATCAAGCGAGGGCCGACTTCACACACCTCTCCTCCTTGGTCCACGGAACATGATAAACCACTTTTGTCAGTCAGCCCCATACTCGGAGTCCTTCTCTTTGTTCCTCTGTTTTTCTCGAGGCACGCGCACATACACTCACACAAACAAGCATGCTGACTCGGTAGAAAGGCGGCCTGCAGTCCTAATGGACCCAGGATCGAATCCCGGCTAGGGCAGGGAATAGTTTAAGGATTTGAATTTCCTAAAAAAAAGCTAGACTTTCCTGATCTACCAGATAACCCACCGGCATGTCGTAAAAACTCCCCCGCTAATACCAGTACACCAGTCCTGTATGAAACAGCCCTAGCATGTATTCAATATGGACGGTGGGTGTTAGCGCCGAAGTGGTGACATGTGGAGGTGTAGGAGGACTACTGGGCCTTGGGATAGGTGACTGCCCCCAAGAAATAGGCCCTGAGCCTTTGCCTAGAGTCGGACACGTAAAAAAAAAAAACATAAACAAGCACACACACACACATACACACACACACACACACACACACACACACACACACACACACACACACACACACACACACACACACACACACACACACACACACACACACACACACACACACACACACACACACAGACAAACACACACACACACACACACACACACACACACACACACACACACACACACACACACACACACACACACACAAAACATACACACACACACACACACACACACACAAACAAACAAGCCAACAATTACTCACATACCGTACATACACAAACACACACAGATGTATGTTATCACAGATAAAGTATGAGTATGTGTGTGTATGTTTTGGGATGATAAATATAGAATGCGTGTAGGGGAGGCATGTATGATGTATGTGTGTGTGTGTGTGTGTGTGTGTGTGTGTGAGAGAGAGAGAGAGAGAGAGAGTTAGCTAAAGGGTGTTCACTAATTAATAGATGCTCAAACTCACTAACTTGATTGAACAGACTGAGAAGTTACAAACGTAGTCCTTACCTAAGCATAATTAATACCTTCTCTCTCTCTCTCTCTCTCTCTCTCTCTCTCTCTCTCTCTCTCTCTCTCTCTCTGTCTCTCTCTCCCTGGAGCAAATTTTCTATTGCTGATGTTGATGCTATGGTCTGATACCTCTTTTGTTAGCAAGGCTTGTGTGATCTGTGTATTTATGTAACCTCCTCCCTCCCCTTTCTCTCTCTCTCTCTCTCTCTCTCTCTCTCTCTCTCTCTCTCTCTCACACACACACACACACACACACACACACACACAACTAATCCCCATCCACGAAATCACAGACTCGCTCCTGCTCTGTCCCCCATTCTTTACGCCAGATTTTAAGCGTTCACGATCCCTCCATTTACCGTCCCTTCACACTGGCTGATATTTTTGCGCTTTGGACAGTGAGAATTAAAGCGCTTACCCTGATGCTGCGTGGAGGGACGCTTATATAGAGTCGGGGATATCTGTGTTTTTAATGCTTAGTAATTCCATCCGTTTTGCATTTTCCCCTCCTTTCTTTTTAGAACTCGCGCGTGCACACACACACACACACACACACACACACACACACACACACACACACACACCAATACCTCCTACACACAACACAAATCACACACACACACACACACACACACACACACGTAACCTATGGGCATTTTTTCTGGCGTAAAATTGCATGCACTTTAAGGCTACTCATCCCTCACCCGCTGTGAAAAGCGTATCAGTTGTGTGGGATGTTCGTTTATTATTTTTTCCCTTGTCTCTTTAATAATTTTTGTGTCTGTTTCCCTGAACTAAATAAAATTGCCTAACGTCATGTAGAAAGAATAATGTAATATTTTGGAGAACTTTTATCTATAGTTAGTTTATTTAATTGCAACAAAAATCCCGAATCTCATTCAGCTCAGTTGATAGCCAAAGGTACTCAGATAGATGGATAAATTTGACTAGTGACCAAGGAGACCCATTCCTACTTCACAGCTAATCAACCATGCCTATGTATTCAGGCTGTGTGAGTGACGTATCTCTCTCAAATTAAAAAAAAAATAAAGGCTAGTAACCCAACACCTTCATTCCACCGACGCATTATGTATTATGTTCTTGCTACGTACAGACGACTTTGTTCACTTGGGGAGAGACTTCATTAACTTTTTCTCCATTTTGGTACTCCCCTAGTAAAAGAATTAAATAAAACATACGTCAATACACTCGAATGGTAAAAGGATAGTGTGAGATTTCCTGTTTGTCTCTTGTTTCATTTTCCTAACCCATTCGAAAACAAGGCATCATTTGTACTTCCTTCATCTGTTTTTTTATTTTTCCTCGGCAGTTATGTCCTTTATTAACGTTATCCCCACACGCTTAACTCAGGTAGGGGAAGATTTTTACTCGTAGATGAGCAGCGATTTGATAGGGTGTACATCAGTCACTTCACAAGGCAGGTTCTTGCTAACTTAAACAACATGGTTTATTGGAAACCTGAAAAAAAATAAAAAGAAATTTTTAATTTGGTAATGTAGTTACATACTTAGTGGTCTTGTGGGTATGAGGGACCTGTCTTGCTTATGGTCAGGTGTCATAATCAGGTTCGAATTTCTAGGAAGTGGCCAGAGATCATTAATTTTCACCTTATACTTACAAAGGTGAGTGGGCAGTCTGCATTCTCTTAAATATTCAACACTAAGGTAAACGTATAAATCATGAACTGGTGTATGGATCTCTCTCTCTCTCTCTCTCTCTCTCTCTCTCTCTCTCTCTCTTCCCCTGGAATATCCATGACATAAATTCTTGATAAATTATTATACCTCTCTCTCACTCCCTTATCCCCGTTTCCCTATGCAACTCCACTACTTCATCTCTCCATATCATCAGTCACACACACACACACACACACACACACACACACACACACACACACACACACACACACACACACTCTCTCTCTCTCTCTCTCTCTCTCTCCATACACACAGCCCCATCTTACCACACCTGTGTCCCTGCCTAATGACACGGTAAAGCTTCCACCACCTGCACTCAGAGTTACGCAACCATTTGAAAGAGAGAGAGAGAGAGAGAGAGAGAGAGACAGACAGACAGACAGAGACAGACAGACAGACAAACAGACAGACAGACAAAGACAGAGACAGAGAGTGTGTTAATTCATTACTTTCTTCACATGGCTCTAATTCTTTAGCCATTGGGAGACTGCAGTAAAGCTTAATGTTATCGTATGACAGAAGTAAGAACACTGATGATAAGAGAAGTTCTTGATTGGAAGTGGTTATGAGATAAAGATGAGAGAAGCAATTATTCTCAAACCAATACAATTAATTCACACACACACACACACACACACACACACACACACACACACACACACACACACACACACACACACACACACACACACACACACACACACACACACACACACACATTATAGCCTGACATGTCTCCACTCTCTTTCCTTTAAATATCTCTAATTTCAAAGAGACCAGAGAGCAATATTATTCCTTGTTATCCTATTCTCCTCCTCTCCATCCTACTCTACTGATCGTAATGTTATGCTCTCTCTCTCTCTCTCTCTCTCTCTCTCTCTCTCTCTCTCTCTCTCTCTCTCTCTCTCTCTCTCTCTCTCTCTCTCTCCCCTGTAATAAAAGTAAAGTGTTATCTGCAATACGAGAGAGAAATTGCTCTTAAGTAAATGTGATGACAGCTTGAGTACAATCTGTATGATGAGAAATATCTTATGTAATATCAATAATAAGTGAAAATTATAGGTCAGAGTGCTTATAAATCTCGAGGTTATGATAACTATAACTTCGTTCATGAACTCGAAATGGTAAACTTAAGAATGAATGTGTAGTGCAGCAGTGAGAATATTTTAATCCAAATCTATTAACTCATTATCTAACCTTGCGTCTTTTTTTTTTTTTATTCGTGTTGCTTTTAGAAGGTTACTTATCCCCAGAAAGACGTGCCATAATGAAGTAACTACAAACAATTTCTCTATTAATTCTTCTTGTACTTTGACGACGTCTGAGGAGCATAATAATAGTCTACATGTAACCCTTTCAGTGGGAGAAAATATCTACTTTGAATCTATACGTCCGTAGATAGCAAAAACTAAATAAGAAAAGACTCTTACTGAAGGGAATAAATGAAAGAAAATACGGGCCTCTTGTGAGAATCAGCATCGGCATCATTAGGATATATGGGGAAAATTAGGATTTTGTAGAAAATAATGGACGTGGAGTCTTATTATTAAATTTGTTGATGTAATATAGCTGAGTTTGAGGACGAGACGGAAAGAGAATACAGAAAATTATGAAAAAAGGCTGGATGAGGAGGAGGAGTATCACCGCTATCATTATTATCACCGTTATTGTTATCATCAATAACCTAAAGGAAGACGTGGAAGAGTTGCATCATCATCATCGTCACCATCATCATCATCGTCGTCGACATCGTCGTCGTCATTAGCATTATAGTCATTATTATCATCATCATCACTATCACCATCATCATCCTCTACCCCATTAAAGTCATCACCTTCACCATCATCATAATTCCCTCTAATATAAGGGATGGGTAGAAAGAATAATAATGCAAAAATAAAAAAAATAAAAAATCGCAAATTACAAAGAAAGACGCAAGAAACAGAGGACAGAAGATAATAAGAGAGAATCCAAGCAAGAACTCCCAACCAAGAATCATGGAGTAAGAATCATTAGGTTACTTAGCTCTCACAACTTCATCAGCTCAACTTCGGCCTTAATGAAGACATGCTGCCTTCCCTGCAAGACAGACACACAGAGAGAGAAAGAGAGAGAGAGAGAGACAGACAGACAGACAGACAGACAGACAGACAGATAGAGAGACAGACAGACAGACAGATAGACAGACAGACAGACAGACAGACAGACAGACAGACAGACAGACAGACAGATAGACAGACAGAGATATACAAGAGAATAACAGAGAATTCTTGCTATAACTTCCTGTGCAACAATCATGGAGTTAAGGATCATTATTTTACTCAGCCCTCACAACTTTATCAGCTCAACTTGGGTCGTAATGAAGACATCCTATTGGGCATCCCCTGAAGACGTGGGGAATTTATTTTATTTTTTTAGGACGGGAGGGGGTTCTGACTGAATAGGAGGGACAACATAGGTATTTTTTTAATCTTCTTTTTCGATGGTTGGGGAAAGCTTCATTAACCGATCTGTTTGTCGGGAATATGTAGAAAATTCATTAGACTTTCTTGTAAGGGATTTTTATACTTTTTCTCTTCTCATCAGCAATAGAGAAGGTGTGACTGGGAGACGATGCGTCAGAAATATATATCACTTAGCTTCTCGAAAGTTATAGGTAATTTTTTCCCTACGTTTAATAGTCCAGCAGCTAAAGCAAATGAACCTTATTTATTTGTTACTCTATTAGCTATAAAGGCTATGTTACAGAGAGATTTACATGGTTTTGATCCAGATGTTGTTAGGTACATATTTCATTTTGCTATGAGAGGCTTAGGTAATTTTCTTCGATCAATACACACACACACACACACACACACACACACACACACACACACACACACACACACACACACACACACACACACACACACACACACACACGAGACAGACAGACAGACAGACAGACAGACAGACAGACAGACAGACAGAGACAGAGGCAGAGAGAGAGAGAGAGAGAGAGAGAGAGAGAGAAATCGTACTTACAGTGCTTATCCGTTTACCCTAAAATGAAAAAAGGGACCTGGATTTCACATTACGACTGCATGTGTTCGGACGAAATATTTGTCTACTTTCCCTCTCCATCTGCGTTTCTGGGACATTTACTCTCTATTAAAACCCTCCGAAAGTTCAGTTATAATTTTTGCGTGCGAAATTAGCTGCAGTATTATTTTTTAGATGATGGTCATTTACGCTCTTTTCTATTTCTCTGTGTATAAAGCCAGCTAATTTTGCTACCTTGCATCACGTAATCTACCTTCAGTACTTGTGATAATCAGCAATCTCTGCTAATTGGAGTTTCGTTAATGACTCTCGATTTTCTCCACTTACTTTTCCATTAATTTATCTTTATGTAATGACCGATAATGTAAGTTATAATTATCGTCCCTAATGAAGTCCTGGTAATGGTCTGTTTAGGTGTTAATTACATTAAATCTTCAGCAAAGATTCAGTAAGTAATCTATCTATCTATCTATCTATCTGTCTGTTATCTATCTACCTATCTACAGCCAGACACCATAATCCCATAAAGGTGGCCGTTTGTCTTTGAGTTACTTGTTTTACGGAGAGGGGCACTAACCCCCCACCAACCCACTTGTTGACCTGTAGGGAACGCATGTGGGTTGGTTATATAGTTACCACCCAACGTTGTTATTGGTTGTTAATGGCTTACGGGAAACTATTAGGCTTGTCACTCAGCGTAGAGCCACCTGAAAAAGAAAGAAGAGTAATAAAAGGTGACAGGAAAGATGAGAAAAATAGGAAGAGAGGAGGGCACACACAAAAAAAGAATATTGAAGGTGAAGAAAGAAGTAGGCAGCACTAAATCAAGTGAGTGGATGATGGCTGCCACCACCTACCACTGTCACTGAATAATGGTTTTGTAAATTCTTCCTTGTTGAATCTAAAAAATGGTTAAAAGTGTTTGCTGATCCAGTTAAAGTCATTTGCGATGTCAAGGGTAATGAAGTGCAGCCGGAAATAGAGTCAAACGCGTCGATGGCTGCTGTGATCGAAAAAAAAATTGATGGTGATGATGATGATGATGATAAAATAGTAGTAGTAGCAATAGTTGTAGTAGTAGTAGTAGTAGTGGTAATAATAATAATAATAATAATAGTAATAATAGTAAAAATAATAATAAAATAATAATAATAAATGACTAGGATCAAACGACTGGACGATATAGAATGCATGAGACGAAAATAAAACACGAAAACAGAACATGGAAATAGATCACCAACTCAGCACACAGAACAAGACCACATAACACGAAAAATAACACACGAAATTACGAGCACAGAAAACATACCAAGAACACGAACGCAAAATCCCACTTCACGAACGCCCAACAGACTAAAGGAACTCACAAAACAATATCATAATAAGTATCTGTAAACTAATAATAATGTCTTGGTAAATCTTAGATGATGTGAACACGAAAGGAGAACACTAATATAATGAGCACCTGACATGATCACACAATTACACGAAAGCAAGAGACAAACTAAAAACTACATATGTAAGAGTACCTGAAGAGAAGTGAGATTATTTTAGGATACTTGTTGCTATTGTTTTTTTTCCATCACCAAAGAGAGAGGGAGAGAGAGAGAGAGAGAGAGAACACAAAAATAACAAACTAAAGCAATAAAAAGGAGATTAAAAAAAAAGATAAGGTGTGCATTTTGCTATTATAACGAGCATACTCCTCGAAAGTTAAGCTGATGTATTCTGTGTGATACAAGTTGCCTTCAGCCAGCCACTTTGCCCTGTTGTGTGTGTGTGTGTGTGTGTGTGTGTGTGTGTGTGTGTGTGTGTGTGTGTGTGTGTGTGTGTGTGTGTGTGTGTGTGTGTGAGAGAGAGAGAGAGAGAGAGAGAGAGTGTGTCTGTGTATGCATGTATTTCTGAGTCTTACTATACAAACCACTAGCTCCAGTTCTCTCACACATATTCAGGAGTCTTGTTTGTCTAGAACCAATTACCCTGCCTCGTTTATACACAGAAGCGTCAGTTGTGAGTCCCTGAAGACCAAGACGAGGGAGTCTTAAAGAGGACTTGACTATCTTGTGTCTCAAAAGTGGTGGAGAGAATGTATAAGATGACCATAAGGAGCATGGGAGACCTAAGAACATGTAGACAGAAAGGTTCTCTCTCTCTCTCTCTCTCTCTCTCTCTCTCTCTCTCTCTCTCTCTCTCTCTCTCTCTCTCTCACACACACACACACACACACACACACACACACACACACACACACACATACACACGACGAATATGTGTGTGTGTGTGTGTGTGTGTGTGTGTGTGTGTGTGTGTGACAGACAGACAGACAGAGAGGGCAGGCAATCAGGCAAATTAACTCAGTACAGAAAAGAGGAAGCATACTCGTACACTGCCTCCTATTACATGACTGCCTCCAATTAAGAAAGGAAAAGTGACGCAGACTGATGAGAGAGAGGCTAAATTATGTCTGAGTTCGCTAATTATCTTTTTTTTTCTTCGTTTTTACTCTCTCTCTCTCTCTCTCTCTCTCTCTCTCTCTCTCTCTCTTCCAAATTTTCCTTCTCACTCCCTCCTCTCCCCTCGATATCCCTCCTTCTCTCCCTGCTTCTCTCTCTCTCTCTTCTACTCTTTTCTCTCCCTTCCCATCTCCTTTCCATTACCCTCTCTATCTTCTCTAGCCCCCTCTCTTCCTTCCCCTTTCCCTCATCCTTTCCTCTACTCCTCTTATCCTTTCATTCTCCCCTCCCCATCGTCTTTCCATTCTACCATTTCTCTCTCACCTTCTTTTCCATGAGTTCTCACCTCCCTTATCTTCCCATATCTCTTTCACTCTCCTCTCGCCACTTCTGTTCGATTTCCTCTTTCCTATAATTTCCACGTCTTTCCTTCCTCTTTTTCTTTTTTCTATTTTCTCCTGTCTTCCCTCCCATTCCCATTCCCTTCCCTTCTTCTTACCCCTCCTCTACCCTCTCCCTCTCCCTCTCCTTGTCTCTTCCCTTCCTTTCCTACCTCCCTCTTTCCACTTCACTCCAGGCCCCCCGTTTCCTTCCACATTAGCAAACTTTTGGAGGGGATCATGCGAGGAGTTGCCGGACTTAGGAGAGAGAGAGAAGGGATGGGAATGTTCAGGCTCCGGAATAACTGTGAAACTGAAACAAGATGAGCAGCGAGAAAATTACTGAGAGATGAAGGAGAAAATAAAGCACAGAAACACGAATAGACGCAAAAATATGCACTCAAAAAATAAAACATACACACACACACACACACACACACACACACACACACACACACACACACACACACACACACACACACACACACACACACACACAGAACAGAATCCCTGACATGAAGAGAGACGAAGAATACAGAAGACATCACCGACAAAAAAGCTGAACACAAGAAACAGATCACGAATACAAATCACATCACAGAACACGACACAAAGGCGCGATCACAAAACACGAACACACAACAGAGCACAAAACAGAGAACATCAAGGAGCACAGACACTGTATACTAACAAAGAGCACAAACAGGAAAATGATGCACAAATACAACACCCACGCCTGTAACTTAAAAAAAAATAAATAAATAAATAAAGCCATTCGTTCTTTGATGTCGCTGAAAAATTAGTACTTGCCTTGTTGACGCTACGGTCCTTTCATTATCTTACTTTTTCTCCTTTTTATTTCATTAGAACATACTTATGTCCATTAACTACACAAGCGTTAGTAAAAAAATGAACGTGTCACTCATCTTTCTGAAAATTCAGAGTACTCTGTAAATAGCTCTCTGATAGCAACTCATGTGGCAGTCTCGTATGTGCTACAGGGATGGCTCAGTCGGCTTGTGTGGGTGTCGTTGTAGCATCTGAAGTAGGAAGTGAATAAACAATGCAGGGTACATACTGATTACACTGACTGAGCTGCCCCCACAACAAACGAGTAGAGGTACAGTGTTTTATATATTTCGGCCACCATGTATATCTACCCCCACTTTTTTATTTTTCGTGTTGCTCAGATCACTAAATTCAATTTCCTCTTTTTATAACAGTTTCTACTTTCTCTTTTATACTGCACTTATCCGAGGTCACTAAGCTCTCTCCCTTCTTTTGATGACATATTCCATCTTCTGTCTTTATCCCAACATTTTTCACTCTTACAGTATTATTTTTATGAAACATACCTTGACAGTCCAATCAAGTTAAGCATTGCGACTTTTTAAATATATTTTTCCTGCCCGTTTTATTTTCATTCCAAGGGGTATGAGTATTCTTTTCTTCTTTATTTTCTTTTTTTTTTCCTTGTCCTCATCAGACATACAGTTGAAGACACAAGTCCGTAGTACAGAGGATGGCACACTGTTTCGTATATAATATAATGCCGAGTTTCTGAAAATCGCTTATAATTAACTAAAGGCGTTTGTATTGGTCATACTATATCTACACTTAATGAAATATGCGAAAAAAATGAACTAATACAGAGTCAGAAATAGAGCAAAGAAAGGAAGGGAGAAAAGAAAGAAGAGAAAGAAAGGAAACAAAGAAAGAAGAGAAAGAAAGGAAACAAAGAAAGAAGAGAGAAATGGAGGGGAGGAGGAGGAAACACCAATGAAGAAGATAGATTTTAACATTCCCCTAATATTTATAACGAGTGATTATTCCAGCCTCTCTATTAGGGAATTCTGAGCATAATTTTACATTGTGGGACAAACGTTCACTCAGAATTTTCACTTTTTTTTACTTCTCGCATTTCTCTGCTGGTTAATTTTCCTGATGTGAGAAAGGATAACTATTTCTCTCTTTTCCTAATGCTATAGAGGCTAACTATTTTTCTCTTTTTTTAATGTGAGAAAGGTTAACTATTTTTCTCTTTTTCTAGTGTGAGAAATATTAACTATTTTCCTCTTTTCCTAATGTGAAACCGGCTTCCTATTTTTCCCTGCATGTAGATGACTCCCTCGGATATGATGCTCCAAAAACGAAAGTGAACGATGTGAAGGAGACAGTGGAACGATCGTCGAACTTTTTTGTCTCTTCCTGTAGCTTGAGAGTCAAAATTAGGTTGCGCATAACGACCGTCGCGCCAAATGTAATCATAAGGGAAAGAAATCCGTCCCTTTTTTTCACTCTTTTTTTTCCCGTGAGTCGACCAGGAGTTGTCCCTGCTTGTTCTCAGAGATGCAGAGGAGAAAGACAAACAGAAGGGGAGCGGGAGACGAGGGCAGGCTTGTGAGAGAGGAGGGTTATTTTTGGAAAGTTTGGGGAGGATGTGGAACGCTGTCTCCATCGCCCTACGGAGAGGCGGGGACTGATTAGGGAGTCTTTGTTCCCCTCTTCATGTTGTCGGGTTTTGGGATTGTGGTAAATTTGCCTTCATTGGTACACAGAGAGGGAGGATGGTTGTTTATTGGTCTTGTGTTACTATGTGTTTTCCTCTTCATATCTATCTGTCTGTTTGACGGTTCACCTTTCTGACTTTCAGTCTCTATCTATCTGTCTGTCTTTCTGTCCGTCTGTTTCTTTGTCTATTTATCCATTTACCTATCTACCTGCCTACCTTCCTACCTACCTACCTATCAGTCTATCAGTCATTCTCACTATCTATCTATCTGTCTATCTAACTATCTATCTGTCTGTCTGTTTGTCACATCACACACAGACTTCAAAATCTATGCTGCGGTATCAATTTTCCCTTCCGAGCCAAGGTCATGCTTCACAATTTACTAAGTCATATTAAGCTACTTTTATTCACTTCAAGACGCCCTATAAAGACGCCATTCTGGGTTCCAAAAAGGCCTTATCATCTCAAGTCTAAAACGTGGCTCAAGTTCCGCCCTGAGGCATGCGACAGTATCCATAAACCTTACTGAACTTAAGTCGAATTCTAGATTGCTTATTTTTGCTTTCAGTCCCTACTCACACACTTGCTAAACACTGCACAGCCAAACTATCTATCTATCTATTGTCAGACGCCTCAATCCCCCCTCCATCTCATCCTCGGTCTCTTCCTCCCTCTTCCCCCCTCCACCTCACTTGCATACAGCCAAACTAGAGTGGGTAAATAACGCTGTAAAGGCGATGAAGCAATATTAATTTTACTCTAACTTGGTCTAAATTTTCGTCTCTCCACCTTGAATAATGAGTTACAGTAATATATTAACAATTAATTTGGGTGCTAGTCACGAAGGAGTGCAATGAAAAAGGATGTTTAGCCGTAGTACTGTCTTTTTCTGCCACCGAGCTACTTGATGTAAGCTGCAAAAGGGAAAAAATTGGGGCCAAGTTAATGTGAAAAGGGTATTGTCATGTTATCATAAAATTGCTATTGAGACTTATTCCTTGGTCCTTCTTCTCGTCGATTAAAATAGCTCCTTAGCACCTCTTCCTTGGTGATTTATTTTTGGATAGTGATGATTTATATTAATTTGTATGTTGTTTATGATGTGTCTGGTGGTACTGGAATGATTTAAATGACACAGAAGAGGATGGCAAGGAGTAGTAAGCAAAATAAATCGCTTAGGAAGAGGAGTTAAGAAGTCTGGTGGTACTGGAATGATTTGTATAACAAGAAAAAGGATGGTAAGGGGTAACGAACAAAATAAATCGCTTAGGCAGAAGAATTAGGGGGTCTGGTGATACTGGAATGATTTATATGACAAGGAAATGGATGATAAGGAGTAGTAAACAAAATGAATTGCCTGGAAATAGATGTTAGGGAGTCTGGTGGTACTAGAATGATTTATATGACAAAAGAAAGGATCGTAAAGGGTAGTAAGCAAAATAAATCGCCTAGGAAGAGGTGTTAGGGAGCTTTCTTAACCGACAAGATTACGGACCCTTGAAACACGCTGACATCCTGTTTATTCTATTCTTGTTGCTGCCAGACTGTCCTATTTAACCTGGTAAAGGCCTATCTTATTAAAGTGATATATGTAGGCTTTACCACTTAAATAAAAAAACTGTATATCCTAAGCTGAATAGAGCCGCCAGATAACAAAATACTTCACTCCTTCAAAACCGTGACGTTATTTATTTATTTATTTATTTATTTATTTATCTTGTATTATAAGCATACTATCTATTGTTGACATTCAGGTTCATGAGGGACTTCTTATATTTTCTCTATTTCATTTTTTAATTATTACCTTTTTTTTTTTTCTTAACTGGTGGGGTTGGGTACAGCCTTCAGTAATCTCTTTAATACCAAACACTCCATTAATCCAATTAAAATGACAGAGGTAGTACAAACAAACTAAAAAAAAAAAAAATCCTCGAAATCGAGGGACTAATGAAACAAAGACGCCCGAAAGTTTAATGGTCTTAGATCCTTCATAAATAGGACGACCCGGAGGGCAGACTGAGTTCAGATCCTTTATAAATAGGATCCCATGGGCAGATTAAGTACAGATCCATTATAAATAGGATCCCAGAGGGCTGAGAGGAGGCCTGGAGGTGGTCTTAATGCCACACATACCCCCGAGGAGAGCATCCACACATTCCGAGCCTAATTTGCTGGTCCGGCCTCCATCCAGCGTCTGAGTGGAATGGAGTCCCGCACACTGAGGAATCTTGCTCGAGGTGAGATGTTTCTGTCTTGACTTGCCCGCACACAAACAAGGGAGAATAAGGAATGAGGAAGTGAACTATACTTACAGAATAATACAAGGAAGAAAAAGAAGAAAACAAGAAACTAAGTAAATGAACTGCACAATCAAAAATACATTACACTCACACACACACATACATACATATATGCATACATACATACCTATATAAATACGTATACACACACACACACACACACACACACACACACACACACACACAATACATATATATATATAGAGAGAGAGAGAGAGAGAGAGAGAGAGAGAGAGAGAGAGATACAATATATATATATGAAACATCCCATGAGCTCTTTATGACAAATATGGTGATTATTCTGAATTTAGGGGAGGCCACTAACACCGAAAGAGTTTCATAATGGTACTTTTAGGCCTTCTATTTTGAAAAGTCTGTTCCAAGCTGAGTAAAATCATGAGTATAAACCAAGAAGTACAAAAAAGAATCATGAGCATAGACCAAGAATCACACACACACACACACACACACACACACACACACACACACACACACACACACACACACACACACACACACACACACACACACACAAATCATCTGACTGATCTGGTTAAACAACAAATTGACATTTCTCCACCACCATCACCATCATCAACATCATCATCATCATCATCCTCACATCATAACTAAAACCTAACTTCAGACCTACCAGACAATAACAAATAAACAAAAAAGTTCAGCTGATTCTCAATGCATCTGTTAAACAATTCACTGACAGAGGTAATTAATTATCCAGTGACACGCTTTTTCACACCTACACAGTCCTCACCTTCACATTAAGTATAACCGATTCGCCATTCCACGTTTGATTGGGCAACCAGTCATCGGTAAGCACTGACTCAAAGCGAATAGCCAGGGTAAAAACAAAATGGGATATTGTTTTTTTAATTTGCTTTAAGCTGATGACTGAGAGGATGAAAAAGGATATGATGCACTGTGTATGTTGAAAAATGTAACTAAAGTCCTTTAACCTTAACTTGGCTATATTTTCGTCTATTTTGCAACTTTTTTCACGTGGCTCTTTGGTTAAATGAGACAATGCTGCTATTCTACATACATTCCATAGCACTTCTTTGTGACTAGCCTCATTTTCTAATGTCAATCTATCTTTACAACTCATCATTCAAGAAAAAGAAATGGGAATTTTAGGTCAGGTTGGAATAAAAATGGTATAGGTATAACTTTTGACTATATGTGTTTAATCTTCAGTCCGATGATATAGCCTGCATTCTTCCTCCTACCAGACGATTCTCTTCAGCGATTTTATTCAACGGTGGCAATGAAGGGTTTGTCTACGTCTAAATCTACCTCATCCAGGAAGAAAAGAATGTCCAAGCTTGAGTAGAACTGACTGTAGATAACAAGAATAAAATAAAAATGTACGCCATCAGAGTGACATATCATAAATCCTAAGTATATATAACCTTGAGATTGCATATACTGAAATTCATATCTATAGTTGATATTCACGCTTCTCTCTCTCTACCCCACACTTAGACTCCCAGTAAACCCACTCGTTGGGTGACGGTGGTGTAGTTGGAAGCATTTTCGGCTGGCAGCTGAAGGGTTCCGGGTTCGATTCCTGAGCTGGCAGTTGGATTTTTACTCAGGTGTTCTTTACCCAAAGCCTTGTCTCAACAGGAATTAAGATTAATACGGATCTTGATCACAGATTCGACTGTTACATGTCGTGGTCTAGGGGAAGATTGAGACTTAACACAGCTGGAATCCCTACCTTAATTATTCTCGTGCAGTCGATAGGTATGAATCTAAAGCGTCACATTCTGCCCGTACTTCATAAAATTCAGCTGTGGAAATTCTACGGTATTTGCTACCCTCGTTTAACTACCAAAACTTTAGTAACATGTTCATTGATTTAACATACAAACTTATCATTACACTGTCATGACCATTATATCTTTCCTTAGTAGGTCATGGATAGGAAAGCGCAGAATCTTCTTTATCTGTTCCTCCTGCAGAAAGAAATCTCATGCAAGTAAGTGGTAGAAAAAGACAGTAAGGGATCAGCTATGGGATCAGCATCCTTTCCAGAGTACTTTGTTGGCTAGCTTCATATTTTGGTTTTAATCTATTTCAACGACTCAGCATCAAACTAAAGATGATAGTTTTACTCCAAGTTAGATTAAAAAGAGTATAGTCACTCCCCGTAACCAACTCCCTTTAATGACATTCCTTATATTTCATTTCATGATTAATAAACACCAGACGATTTTACTCAGCTTAAAAGAGACATTCAAAGAAAGCAGTGATAAGAAACAGGGAAGTGAGCATGGAAGTGAAAAAGTTACTACATGACAGTATTGTAATACCAACTCTAACGTACGGAAGTGAAGCTTGGACGTTGTTGGAAGGACACAAGTCAAGAGTGAGAGCAGTGGAAATAAGTTATTTAAGAGGAGCCTGTGGAGTCACATGGAGAGACAGGCTGACGAATGAGGATATAAAGGAGCGTTGTGGTGTGGATGTGGATGTGATAGGAAGCGTTATGAGGAACACACAGAGGTGGTTTGGCCATGTGGAGAGGATGGAGGCTGAAAGACTGACGAAGAGAGTGTATGTGAGTGAGGTGGAGGGGGTAAGAGGAAGGGGGAGGCCGAAGATGAGATGGAGGGATGGGGTGGAGAGGAATATGAGAGAGGGGGGTGTGAGTTGGGAGCAGGGCAGTGAAATGGCGGGGGACAGGGCGACTTGGAAGCACTTTTTTTGTGGCCACCCCAAACGGGATTGAGGCGTCTGGCAATAGATAGATAGATAGAAAAGAGACATTTCGAACTGAAGGATTTAGATATTGCCTTCATTAACCCCTTCAGTATTAAGGATCTATCCAAAGTTGAAAAATATCACCTGAGAGTATACAGAAATACAAAAAGACATAACCAAAGTGATGAATTTGAAGGTCTGGAACTGAATAGAGCAGTAAAGAGGACTATGCAGATGAATTAATTTGTGTGTGTGTGTGTGTGTGTGTGTGTGTGTGTGTGTGTGTGTGTGTGTGTGTGTGTGTGTGTGTGTGTGTGTGTGAGAGAGAGAGAGAGAGAGAGGAATACGAGCAGGAAAGGACCAATCTAGAAGGAAGGGAAGATGACAAGGAAAACAATGATCGCATACACATATTTGCACTTCTCTCTCCCCCCATCCTACACTCAGTCTCTTAATACACCCTCTCTCCTGGGTGACGGTGGTGTAGTTAGGAGCACTTTCGGCTCACAGCTGAAGGGTTCCGGGTTCGATTCCTGAACTGACGGTGGGATTATTAGTCAGTTGTTCTTTAATCCGAGCTTAATCATAACAAAAATTGAAATGAGGACCTTGATTACAAGCCTGACGGTTCCGTGTCGTGGTCTAGGGGATGATTGAGACCTACCAAAGCTTGAATTTCTACCTTTGTTACCCCTCGTGAAGTCTATATGTATAAATCTAAACTGTTATATTAGTCCTATATCTTCAGTGAATTTTAGCCGGGGAAACTCTACGGTATTCACTACCCACGGTTAACTACTAAAACTTTAGTGACATGTTCGTTGATTTAATGCACAAACTTATCATTACACTATCATGACCATTATTTCTTTCGCAAGTAGGCCAAGGATAAATGGGCGCAGAATCTTCTATCTCTGTTACTCCTGCAGAAAGAAATCCAACGCAGGTAAGTGGTAGAAAAAGACAATAATGGTTCTACATCCTTTTTTGAGTTCTTTCGAACTAGCAGCATATTCTAGTGTTGATCTATTATAACGACTCAGCATCAAAGTAAAGATGCAAATTTTAAGCCAACTTAGAATAAATAGTGTATAGTCTCTCCCCGTAGCCACCTCACTTTAATGACATCTCTTATTATTATTATTATTTCTTTTTTTGTAATTAATAACACCAGACGATTTTACTCATCTTTGAAGAGACGTATCGAGCTGGAGGATTTGAATATAGCCTTCATTAACTCCTTCAGTACTAAGAATCTGTCGTATGATGAAAAATATCGTCTGAGAATATAGAGGAAAAAATACAAAAAGACACAACCAAGCTGAAGTATTTAAAGATCTGGAAATGAATAGACCAGCAAAGGACTGGGTAGATGAATGAATTAATGTGTGTGTGTGTGTGTGTGTGTGTGTGTGTGTGTGTGTGTGTGTGTGTGTGTGTGTGTGTGTGTGTGTGTGTGTGTGTGTGAGAGAGAGAGAGAGAGAGAGAGAGAGAGAATGCTAAGTACGAGCAGGAAAGGACCAGTCTAGATGGTACGGAAGATGACAATGAAAACAATGATCGTTTACAGATATTCGCTCTACTCTCTCCCCACCCTACATTCAGTCTCTTACTAAACCCACTCCTTGGGGTGACCATGCTGTAGTTGGAAGCATTTTTGACTCGCAGCTGAAGGTTTCCGGGTTCGATTCCTGAGCTGGCCGTGGGATTTTTACTCGGGTGTTCTTTCTGTGCGTGACAGAAATAAATGGAGAGAAATTGTGAATGAATAAATGATGACGCAGCCCTGAGGGGATATTCCCCCGCATTTGGTCTGATTAGCTAGTCAGGTCAGGTGCGAGTAAGGGGATGGGTCTATTATGATGTTGCAGGGGTAAACCAGCTCTGCTGTCGGGCCCTACTGCGGATATCACTGATTGCACTGCGCAGTTGACCCATGTGTGGTGTGGTGCGGTGAGGATCTGTCCCTTCTCCCCTTTGGGGCTAAGATGCGAATGACTGTGTTTGAATGGATTAGTAAATGGGGAGGGTGTCGTCCTGTCTCGGCTACCTCCCTTTCCATGGGGGAAGCAGCCTAGGTATATATATATATATATATATATATATATATATATATATATATATATATATATATATATATATATATATATATATATATATATATATATATATATATATTCTTTACCCAGAGCCCTATCGTAACAAAAACTGAAATAGGGACCTTGACTACAAACCTGACGGTTGCATGTCGTGGTCTAGGGGAAGATTGAGACTTTGCACAGCTTGAATGTCTACCTTAATTACGCTCGTGCAGTCGATAGGTATAAATCTAAACCGTCACATTCTCCCTATACCTTCGGCGAAATTCAGCGGTGGAAACTCTACGGTATGTACTACCCACGTTCAACTATCAAAACTTTAGTATCATGTTCATTTATTTCACATACAGACTTACCATTACATTAACATGACCATTATTTCTTTTGCCAGTATGTCAAGGATAGAAGAGAGCAGAATCTTCTTTATCTGTTCTTTCTGAAGAAAGAAATCTCACGCAGGTAAGTGGTAGAATAAGACAGTATTGGTTCCACATCCTTTCAGGAGTACTTCGTGGCTAGCAGTATATTCTGGTGTTAATCTATTTTAACGACTCAGCATCAAAGTAAAGATGCAAATTTTAGGCCAACTTAGAATAAAAAGAGTATAGTCTCTCCCTGTAACCACCTCACTTTAATGACATTTCTTATATTTTACTCCCTAATTAATAATACTAGACGATTTTACTCAGCTTTAAAGAGACGCTTCGAAATGGAGGATTTAGATATAGCCTTCATTAACCCCTTCGGTACTAGGGATCTTTCGTAAGTTGAAATATATCGTCTGAGAGTACTGAGGAAGAAATTCAAAAAGACACAACCAAACAGAAATATTTAAAGATCTGGAAATGAATAGAGCAGTAAAAGGACTAGTTAGATGAATGAATTACTTTGTGTGTGTGTGTGTGTGTGTGTGTGTGTGTGTGTGTGTGAGAGAGAGAGAGAGAGAGAGAGAGAAGTACGAGGAGAAAAGGAGCAGTCTAGAAGGTACGGAAGATGACAAAGAAAACAATTATCGTGTACAGGAATTCACACTTCTCTCTCTCCACCCTACACTCAGTCTCTTAATACACCCGCTGTCTGGAGTGATGGTGGTGTGGTTGGAGGCATTCTCAGCTCGCAACTGAAGGGTCCCCGGTTCGATTCCTGAGGTGGTCTTAAGACTTTTACTCAGGTATTTTTTACCCAGAGCCTAATCGTAACATGAATTTAAGTTGGGACCTTGATTACAAATTCGACGATTGCGTGTCATGGTCTAGGGGAAGATTGAGACTACACAGTTTGAATGTCTGCCTTAATTACCTTCGTACAGTCCATAGGTATTAATTTAAACTGTCACATTATATCTATACCTTCAGAAAAATTCAGAGGCAAAAACTCTACGGTATTTACTACCCACGTTTAATTACACAAACTTAAGTAACATGTTCAATGATTTCACATACAAACTTATCATTACACTATCATGACCATTATTTCCCTCTCCAGTAGGTCAAGAATAGAAGAGTGCAGAACTTTCTTTATCCGTTCCTCCTGCAGAAAGAAATCTCATGCAGGTAAGTGGTAGAAAAAGACAATAGGTACCATATCATTTCAAGAGTACTTCGTGACTAGCAGCATATTCTAGTGTTAATCTATTTCAGCTACTCAGCATCAAAGTAAAGATGCTAATTTTAGGTCAAGTTAGAATATAAAAGAGTATAGTCTCTCCCAGTAACCACCTCACTTTAATGACACTTGAATTTTCCTTCATAATTAATTAAACCAGACGATTTTAAGGCTGCCAGCTGAAGGGTTCCGGGTTCGATTCCTGAGCTGGCCGTGGGATTTTTACTCAGGTATTCTTTACCCCCCGCCTGATCGTAACAAAAATTGAATTAGGAACCTTGATTACAAACCTGATAGTTGCGTGTTGTTGTCTAGGGGAAGACTGAGACCTAATACAGCTTGTGTGCCTGCCTTTATTACCCTCGTACAGTTGATAGGTACGAAAGTAAATCGTCACCTTCTTTCTCCCTGTACTTTGAGCAAAATTGATGGGAAAACTCTACGGTCTTTACTACCCACGTTTCACTACCAATCCTTCAGTAACAAGTGTAGTTCATTCTTTTAACAGAAAGTTATGATCATTACAGTATCATGACCATTGTTTCTTTTGTTCGTATGCTAAAGAAAGGAAAGTGCAGAATCTTCTTCCTTGTCTCTTCCCCCTGCAGAAAGAGATTTTAGATAGAGAGTTAAAGTCAAGAATTATTTAGAGTTTCCTTGTGAGTCATTTACTCTTACAAGAAAAAAATATATATACTGCAGTTACGACAGGGAAGTGATCCCAAGTTTGTTGGTAAATTGCAGGAATCCTTAAGTGGGGGAATAGCAAATACATTTACCTTACTAGATGTTTATTTTGCAGGACGAACAAGAGATACGGAGGAATTCTGCATTCACCCATCCTTGTCCCTCCTGCTGACGTTAATTACAATAAAGATCAGAGGTCCTTCATGTTACTAATAAACTCCTCTATGCTTAAGTTGAGTATGATATTGCTTGTATTTATGACTCTCTTCCCTCGAATAGCCACAACAAATTAATACATTTCCCAGCAAAAATAGTCATTAAAAAGAAACAAAAATCCAAAATTATAGCTAGCTATTATGAAGACTAGTGCATACAAAGTATTAGTAAAGTTCTTATATAAAAACGACCTAAAAACAGACGCAGTTAAGTATTTTGGGGTAAACATGCTCTTTAAGAAGGAGAAACTCCTTACCAAATCAGCTCTTCTTCTTCTTCCTCATAGTCTTTTATATTTTTCTGGTTATTTCTGGGATGGAAAATGAACGTCTCAGGTTAAACTTCTTTCCTTATTGTTTTTAGCCTTTTTCCCTCCGCTGTAGCAACTTTTCTCGAGTGTAATGGGGGACACTTCAAACATACGTCATGGTCGCCTTTTGGTGCCTTTTCCTAACCTTATATTTTAACGAAACCTAACCAGACCAAACCTAATCCCTAACCTAGCTATTTATCCTAACCTAACCTAGCAATTTAACCTAACTAAACCTACTGCAACTTATCCAAGATTCGAGAAAACTTAAGCAGGTTCGATTACAAACGTCGGTGAGGCATACGGAAAATGATGATATAAACAAGAGGGAAAAAGCCAACAGAAAACATTTGTTTACCACCATGAAAATAGAAAATGAAAATAAACTGGAGTAATAGCATTTGAATCGGTGATATCATTCTGTTGCTTAAAGTAAAGCGTATACTTACCTATTTGGAGGATCTACGTATTACGAAAATTGTTGAGTATCTTTTATTAATACGACACTTTGAAGACTTTTGTACCTCTAGAATTCTTAAGGATATGGGAGAGAACCAACTAATGATTCTGGAAACCTGAATATCGCCAAAAATGTTAAGAGTCTTCCATAAATACGACAACCACGATAAAGCCGATAATGTTCCCCTTGAGCCGTGTTGATGATAAGTCTTGTTTGCTCCCCCCAGGCGCCGCAACTCAATAAAGTTCCCTAACAATGTTTTCTCTTGACAGATTCGGCCCCCAAGTTTCGTCTCCCATAAGATTTGTTCCGTCCGTTTATTTTCTTTTTCTCCCCTTCCCTTGGCTGCCTTTCCTTCCCTTCCTAACTTTTCTCCCCTTCTCCTTCGCTGCTATTCTTCCCTTCCCTCTCTTTCTCTTCGCTTCTTTTCTTCCCCTCCCTCTTTTTGCTTATTAGTCTTCTTCTTTCCCTTTCTTCATTCGTCTTCCCTTCACTCCCTTTTCTTCAGCTAATTTTCTTTTTCCCCTCCCTTTACTAACCTTCCATTCCCTCTCTTTCCTTTGCTATTTTCTTTTTTTTTCTTTCTGTTGTTACCTTTTGGTTCCTTGTCTTTCCCCCTGTTAATATTATGTTTGTTTACTTCCCATCACCACCTATTCATTCCCCTCTTTCCGTCTGCGTTTTGATCAGTTCATTTCCAATAGTTTCCCCTATATTCTTTCGCTACTACCGTTGATATCCACCATATTCTCTTTTCTTCTCACAAGTTTAGCTGTTTTCCTTCTTCTTTTTCTCTTTTACTTCCATTTCTCCTGATTACTCTGCCATCCCTTTCTTTCCACAATCTCTTTTTACCTCTCTTTTTTCCCTCACTATCTCTCTCTCCCTCCCTACCTCACCCTTCCTTCTCTCTTGCCTACGGCGTCTTGGTCAACTGATTTCCAGCTTCTCATATTCCCCTTCAGTTTCAGCTGCTTTCCATCTTCTCTTTTCCCCAAACACACCCAGACCCAGACACAGACACAGACACAGACAGACACAGACACAGACACACACACACACACACACACACACACACACACACACACACAAACACACACACACACACACACACACACACACACACACACACACACACACACACACACACACACACACACACACACACACACACACACACACACACACACACACACACACACTATCTCCCTCTCTCTCTCTCTCTCTCTCTCTCTGGTCACTTACCTTCCACCTCCTCTTTTCCCCTGCTTTTTCTCGACTGCAACTCTCCCTCATTTTCTTCACGTCGCTCTGTTGGATTCTGCATTTTTCCTTCTACCTTCTGACGGTTTTTCTCAGCTTTAGGAAGACAGCTTGAAGTGAAAGAGAAAAATCAAGTCCTTTAACTTCATCTATTTGTAAAGACTTTTCAGGACTGAATAAATATGTGTTTGACAAGGCAAGGACAAGTTCTGCACGTTTCTCTGCGATTAAATATATAAAATAAATAAAATCTCCCATCAGCTGAATACAGTACAGTATTCTTAATTTTCCCTTAAAATGTTAATGGAGATTTTTTTCTCTCTCTCACATTTCAGCCCTTGTGAGTGTATGAATGTATATATAAAATCTTCTGGAGTTAGTAAGCGTAGACTATAAGTTCGTATATCTCTGAGTTAGCACATAATTTCTAACGTTACCACAGACAAAATATAAAGTTTGTATGTCTTTGAAGTTACAGAAAATAATTTGACGTTAAAAGGGATAATCATAAAGTTAGTACAAAATCGTCTTACTTTAACAGAGATAATCTTAGAGCCAGCTGAAAATTCTCTGACGTTAGAAGAGACAAATTATAAAGTTCCTATATCTCTAACCTCACATAAAATAAGCTGACGTTAACAGAGGAAAATATAAAGTTCATATATATCTGACTTTACACTGAATAGTCCGACATTAGGTAGGAAAAAGATCTCAGCTTAACAGAAAAAAAAGTAAAGTTCATACCATATTTATGTCTAACTTTACACTGATTCGTCCGACGTTAGGTTAAAAAAAAAAAAAAGTTTCTGAGCATAACCGAAAAAATAATAACGTTCACATTATATCTAACTTTACACTAAATCGTCTGATATTAGGTAGAAAAAACAGTCTTGGAGCCTACAGAAAATCGCCCCAAGCAAGCAGAGATAGAGCATAAATTCCGTACATCGTAGCTAAAAGGGTTAACATGTCAGTCTTTTTTCTCCTCTCTGCTTTGAGCTGAGTCATGCCATTAAGGGTGATGTGAACGTGCTCTTACTTTACTCTCTGGCTCTCTTGCTCTTTTCTCGCTTCTTTTTGGCTCACTTGCTCTCTTCTCGCTTCTTTTTGGCTCACTTGCTCCCTTCTCGCTTCTTTTTGGTTCACTTGCTCACTTGCTCTTTTCTCGCTTCGTTTTGGCTCACTTGCTCTCTTCTCGCTTCTTTTTAGTTCACTTGCTTTCTTTTCTCGCTTCGTTTTGGCTCACTTGCTCTTTTCTCGCTTCGTTTTGGCCCACTTGCTCTTTTCTCGCTTCGTTTAGGCTCCTTTGTTCTCCATTCTTTCTTATCATTCGCTCACTTGCTCTTTTCTCGCTTCTTTTTGGATCACTTGCCCTGTTCTCGCTTCTTTTTGGATCACTTGCTCTCTGTTCTCTCTTCTTTTTGGCTCACTTGCTCTTCTCTCGCACTTTTTGAGGGTCGTAGTAGCCTGAGTGAATAAAAAGGGCCAAGATATACAAGAGTAGACAAATATGCTTAGTTAAACAGCAAGTCGTAGGGACCATACAGCACTTGGGTAATGAATACAAGAGAATATAATGTTCTTAGCCCAATATTGAGTTACAGAAGCCTCGCAGCATTCTTCTAGTGAATACGAGGTGAGAATATTATGTGCCTAGAATGGTGAGTCATAGAAGTCTCAGAGATTTTGTTTAATAAGTACAGAAGACGAATATAATGTGCTCAGACGTTTGGTAAGTCAAAGGAGCCTCAGGGATTATGTATAATGAGTACAAACTGAAACTGTAATATGTTTGGACGAATAGTGAGTCATTGTCTAGCGAGTACAAAATAAGATTACAATATGCCTATCCCAACAGTGAGTTATAGGAACCTCAGAGCGCTAAATGACCAAGGAAGACAAAAAGGAGGATTAAAATTATGCTTCCCCTTGCGTCCCCGAACTGCGAGCCGAACAAGGGAATTCATTTGGGGCCGTGGTTGTAATGAAGCCGAATACAACAGAAGGAGGAGGAGGAGGAGGAGGAGGAGGAGGAGGAGGAGGAGAAGGAGAAGGAGAAGGAGGAGGAGGAGTAGGAAGAGGATAGAAGGAGGAGGAAGAGAAGTAGGAGGAGGAGGAGGTAGAAGAAAATTATGATTATGAGAAGGAAGATGAGGAGAAGGAAAAAGAGAAGGAAGAGAAAGAAGGAGAAAGAGCAGGAACAGAAAGAAGAAGGAGAAAGAGCAGGAGGAGGAAGAAGAGGAGGAGAGGAAAAGGAAGAAGGAGGGGAGGAGGAGGAGGAAAAAGAAGAAGAAGAAGAAGAAAAAGAAGAAGAGCAGGAGGAGAAGGAGGACAAGCAGGAGCAGGAGGAGGAGAAGGCGGAGGAGGAGGGGGGGGATCATGAGCAGGGGCAGAAGAGGAAAGACAAGTAAGATGAAGAACAGACAAGAGGAGAAGGAAGAGGACTAAGATGAAGTTGAAGAAGAAGAAGAAGAAGAAGAAAGAGGAGGAGGAGGAGGAAGAGGGGGATCATGAGCAGGGACAGAGGAAGAAAGATGAGTAAGATGCAGAACAGGAAAACAAGGAGGAGAAAGAAGAGGACTAAGGTGAAGAACAAAAACTAGGAGGAGGAAGAGGAGGAGGAGGAGGAGAAGGAGGATGCCAAGCTGAGATTTGTAATTGGAGAAGCCCTTTCCCTAGAGACGCCAGCTATGAGATTAAGCTCGACGTGAATCTCTGGCCAGGGCAGAATTATGTGCTTATAGGAGGAGTAGCCAAAGAGGGGTGCTGTTTGCGGGGTGGGGGGATTTTTTTTTTTTTTTTCTTAGCAACTCAAGATAATTTTTTGAGAGATATAACTCTGGCAAAGGGTGAGGATGATTTATCTATCAATCTGTCTATTTATCTATTTATCTATCTACATTTACTTATCTATTTGTTATAGGGAAGCATCAGGCGAGTGTATTGAGTGAAAATATGAATGTAAAATTTTTAGTGGTGGATCCTTACAAATGTGATATGGTTAAGAAGGTACAATTCCTTTTTTTTTTTTTTTATGTCTACACACGAACCCCCCCTTCACACACACACACACACACACACACACACACACACACACACACGCACACACACACACAATAAAACGTTCTTTCGACATCGGCTAACGACCATAATTAGACATTTTTGTGCACACACCGTTGAGTAAAAAAAGGAGGATAACGCACACAGACAGGCATTGTGTGGAAGCCGATATGAACACAACTTTTTAGGGACCCCTTGAGTACGAAACCTGTCCCCCAAAGCTGGAGAAAATCGGGTGGCCGTGGCGAAAGTGAAATTATATCTATCTATTTATCTACAGTATATATCTATCTATTTATCTCTGTATCACTATCTGGCTATATTTTTACCTTTATCTGTAACTATCTACCTCTATATATTCATCTATATTTATCTATCTGTCCATCCATCTATCTATCTATCTATTTATACATACATACATATATAAGTAAAGCTGGTCAACTTTGGAACTGACTTCATCTGCATTTCCTTCTACCCATGACCTCCATCTTGTAAGCACAATATTTCAAGACATTGAAATGATGAATCTTATTCTGACCATCGTTTATTCGCCTCTTATTTTTAGTTTCATGTTTGCAGCACTCATTTCCGTTTTTGTCATTAATTAAAATCTGGTGAATAAAATCGCCAGGAGTTAGGTGGAATAGCATACTCGAATTTTCCTAACCATGAATGTGTGAAAGAAAATTCGTAAAAAAGTAAAAACCCTGGAAAAAAAAGAAAGAAAATCCGGGAAAAGAACAGGACCTAGGAGAAAAAAAACAGGAAAGAATTAGGAAAGAAAAGAATTTAAAAAGCAAGACCTTGGAAAAAATCAGAAAAAATGAAAACTAGGAAAAAAGAAAACTCAAGATAAAAGAAACCCCGGAAAAAAGAAAAACAAGAAAACAGGAAAAACAGGAAAATGAAAACCCCAGGAAAAACATGAAAACGTCAAACCCACGAAAAACAGGAAAAATCCAAAATCCTGGAAAAATGAAACCCAGGGGAAAAAAAAAAGAAGCCCAGGAGAAAAGCAAGACCCAGAAAAAAAAAAAGAATACTCAGGAAATAGCAAAACCCAGGAAGGAAATCAGAAGAAAAAAATATCTCGAGAAAGCAAGACCCAAGAATAAGAAAACCAAGGAAAGAAGAAAACCCAGGATAACACGGGAAACCAAGGAAAAAATGATAAGCCAGGAAAAAAGCAAAACGCATGATAAAATTAAACCCTCCAAAAAATACAGGGTCAAGGAAAACCCAAGAAAAGAAAACAGAAAAAACGAGCAAAAAGAAACCCAAGAAAAAACAAGAAAAAATAAAACCCAAGAAAAAACAAGAAAAAATAAAACCCAAGAAAAAACAAGAAAAAAGAAACTCAAGAAAAAAGCAAGGAAAAAGAAACCCAAGAAAAAAAGCAAGTAAAAAAGAAACCAAAGAAAAAGAAAACCCCAGATCAAAGAAAACCCAGACAGAAAAAGCAGGAAAAAAGAAATCCCAGGAAAAACGCTAAACCCAGTGTCCTTCGAGGGAGAATTTTAATCGCTGGAGAGGAAAATAGCGAGTCTAACTTTAGCGGACAATTAAAGGGAGTCACAATGGCGAACCGCTTTATCTGGCGACACAAACTGCTCCTTTAGGCCCCCACTAACCCCAACTGGCAACTGGCAGACGCAGAGGTTGCCAATATCTGAGGGGGAGGAGAAGGGAGGGGTGGAGGGAGAGAGAGGTAGGGAGGGGAGAGACAGGAAGGGAGGGAAGAAGTGGGAAAGTAAGGGGAGGAAACTAGTTGAGAGAGGAAGAGGGAAAGAGAAAGTACTGTAAGGTTGAACTGGGAGAGTGAGGAAAGGGAATGAGGTAAGAGGTACTGAGAGAGAGGAAGGAAGGGAAGAGGTGGGAACGGAAGGAGAGGCAACTGGGTGAGAAGGGAGGAGAGTAAGAGTAAGGGGGACCTACGAGAGAGTGAGGAAAGGGAATGAGGTAAGGGGTAGTAAGGGAGCGAGAGGAGGGAGAGGGTGCAAATTAAGAGAAAAGCAATGATGAGATTAACGAGAAAGAGGAAGGGATAATGGAAAATGGGGAAGAGAGAGAAAAGGGAGAGAAAATGAGTGACCTGGGAGAAGGAGAGACAGAGGTAGGGTAAAGTGGGAGAGAGGGAAAGGGAGAAAGGGGACAGAGAGACGAAAAGGGAAAAGGGAGAGAGGGGAAGAGAAAAGGGAGAGAAAGGGGAAAGGGTGGGAGAGAGAGAGTGTGGGGGAGGGAAAGTGAAGAAGGAGAAAGGAGGAGAGAGTGGAAGAGGAAAAGGAGAAAGAGAGGAAGGGAAATGCTGATAAGGACGAAGTGGAACCAGAGAGAGAGAGAGAGAGAGAGAGAGAGAGAGAGAGAGAGAGAGAGAAATGAAAAGAGGAAGAGGAGAGAGAGGGAAAGAAGAGAAAGAGAAGGGGGAGAGGAGAGAGAGGAAGGGGAGGATAGGAGAGAATGTGGAATGTAGGAAGGAATGATGGTGGAGAGAGAGAGAGGAGAGGGGAGGGGAAACAGCAGAAGAAAGTGATTAGAGAGGGAAAAGAGAGTAAGAAGAGGGAGAGAAGAGAAAGAGAAGGAAGAGTGGTAAAGAGAGGGAGGGTAAGGAAGGAGGAGAACGGATGAAAGAAAGGGAGAAAAGAGAGTGGGAAGAGGAAATAGCGGGGAGAGATTAGGGCGAGGAAAAAGGGGATAGAGGTGGGGAGAGGGAGAAAGGAGAAAGAGAAAGGAGAGGGGAAAGAGGCTTGCGCAAGAAGAGAGGCTAAAACGAAAGGAATAAAAGATGCGAGCACGAGGGGAGAAGGAAAGAAGGGGAGAGGAGGAAACCTGAAAACAGAGATGATGGAGAGGATTGAGAAGAGAAGGAAGAGAGAAAGGAAGAAATGAAAAAAGAGAGAGGATGGAGGATGGAAGACAGGAGAGGATGCAGGGAGGGGAAGGGATGCAGGAAGGGATGTAGAGAGGAAATCGAAGGTTACGAAAGAAGAAAAGGAATTAGGGATGTAGATTGTGGATGGAGGGAGAAAGGGGCCTCAGGAGGAGTGAGGGGATGGAGAGAGGGGAGAAGGGAAGGAAAGAGAGAGAAGAAGAGGAGAAATAAGAGAGGGGATAAAAGGGGAGAGAGGGAAAGAAGAGACAGGACGAACAGGAAGGAATGAAAGAGGAAGAGACGGAAGAAAAAAGGGAAAGGAAGAAATCTGGAGAAAAGAAGGAAGGAAGAGAGGGAGGAAAGTGTACAAAAGAGAGAATGAAAGGAGGGGAGTGGTGAAGGAAAGGAGGGAGAGGAAAACAAAAAGGAAGGAGGAGGTGAGAGGAGAGATGGAGAGGAGAACGACAGAAGAAAAGAAAGGAGGGTTTGGGGGGTTGGAGAAGAAGGAACGGAGAGATGGAGAAAATAAGGGAAGCTGGGAGGGGAGGGAGAGGAGAGAAGAAAACGAAAAAGGAGATAAGAAAAGGAAGGACGCTTGAGAAGGGGAGGAGAGAAGGAAGGTGGAAAGGGACAGGGAGGAAGAGAAGGGACAGATTCAACGGGAAGGGAAAGCAAGAGAGGGAAGAAGAGGGGGGGGGTATAGAGGTTAGAGGAGAGGGAAAGGAGAGAGGAGTGAGGAGAGGAAAGGGAGAGAGGGGGAGAGAAGAAAGGGAGAAAGGGGAGAAGAGAGAGAGAGCGCAGAGAGAGAAGAGGATGCGAGAGGTGAGGGAAGGGAGAAAAGGGAGGATGAGAGGGAAGAAGAGAGGAGAGGGAGAGGGGAGAAGAAAGGGAAGGGAGAGTGGGGAGAGACTATCAGGGGGTGATGGTTACCAATATCTTGACCCCTGCGAGAGAGGGGAGGAAAGGAAGAATGGTGGAGAAGTGGAGACAGAAAGGAGAACAGGAAGAGAGAAGGGGAGGAAGGGTGAGAAAGGGGGAGGAAGGGTGAGAAAAGGGGAGGAAGGGTGAGAAAGGGGGAGGAAGGGTGAGAAAGGGGGAGGAAGAGTGAGGAAAGGGGGAGGAAGGGAGAGGAAGGGTGAGAAAGGGGGAGGGAGGGTGGGTGGATACATGACTTCCCAGGGGACTACATTGGGATTCGTTGTTTCCCATGGGGAGGAAACAGGTCCAGTGGGAAAAAGGCCAATGTAGGAAGAAAAGGTCAACGAAGAATACAGGTCCATGGGAAGAATAGGTCACTAGTGGGGGAAATAGCTCAATGGAAAATAAATAAGGTCATAGGGAAAATAGGCCTGGGAAAAGTAAGGTCTATGGCAGAAAAAAGTTCCGTGGAGAAAATAGGTCCATGGAGGAAACAGATCCATTGGGACAAATCGGTTCATGTAGAAAATAGATCCAAGGGGTAAAGGAAAGTCTATGTGAGAAAATAGGTTCATGGGGCTGTAGGTTCATGGGGGAAAGTAGGTTCATGTGGGAAATAGATCCATGTGGGAAAAGAGGTTCATGGGGGTAATAGGTCCATGCAGGAAATTGGTTCAAGGGGAAAATAGGTTCACTGAAGAAAATAGGTCCTTCGAGTGAAATTGGGTCAATGGAGGAAAATAGGTGGATGAGGATAATCCATATAGGGTGCGGCCGGTAAGGGTATGTTTATATAATTAAAGATAAATAGATAGGTAGATAGATAGATGGATAGATAGATAGATAGATGGATGGATGGATAGAATAATATATATATATATATATATATATATATATATATATATATATATATATATATATATATATATATATATATATATATATATATATATATATATATATATATATATATATATATATACTGAAATTGATATGAACTATTCGTGTATGTATAAAAAAAAATCTTTGATCAAAGTAACTTTAGTGCACGTACTCCTATGTAACGAACTAGAGCTACATGATTCATTTTCCGAGTTTTAGCTCCCGTGGATATGCACCATAACATAATAAAAAATAAGTAGACATATGAATAAATAAGTAAATGAATAAATAAATCAAAACACTAGAGTGGTCTTGACATTCCACGACTCTCACTGAATTCAAGTTGAAATGAAAGGTATCGAATATTTCCCCAGCACAGACGTCATTGGCGTAGCTGGCCTCAGGGAGTTTTAACACAGGAAGGCGAGTCAGCCAGAGGGAGACATGGCAGCTTTAAAACAGATTTCAGAGAGAGCCGGAGACTTCCCTTTACCAATGTAGTTTTGGGCTCGTATTCTCATAGGTTAACTCCTAAAATTGGATGATATTTTTCATCATCATCATCATCCATACCTCTTTTCCCACCCTGGTCTGGAGAGAGATGACATGGAAGAGATTAAGTGACCTCAATGACATGTGGGTGTGAGATTTTGGTATGACAAAAACGAGAAGTCAAAAGTTAAAATTTGTTCCTACCTGAATGGGTTGGGTACAGCCTACACTAACTACATTAATGATAAAACTTACTCAGAAGATAAACAAAAGCATCGAAAAGCACCAGAATACAAGAGAACGTATTCGTGGTGAAGGGATGAACAGGTTACATGGCATCCCTTCTTTACCAACTATTCTGCACAAGGCGAGCAGATGAGTCCATGGATTTGATTTTTGAAGTCTGTTTTGTCATTAAGAAGGCACATACAACATAAAACGGCAAAGCTGGACTACTCTTACCCTACAGGAAACTTATGACTCTCCAAACTGAATGCTGGATTCTTATAAGAAAGGATTAGAAACATATGTTTGTAGTTATGAAGAAATTTTTAGAAAATGGTAAATTCATGTGGTATTATCTTAGTTTGTTATTAAATAGCAGTTACTTTGCCAAAAGGGAACACAAGTCTGTCAGGTACAATCAGACTGGCTTTGGTAAGTTAGAATATGCAACCTCAATAGCAAAGGAAGAGGTGCTGCAGAAGTCTCCCAAGAAAGCGAAAATACGTGCTTTGACCACGCAACCTTTCTTCACTTATTTTTCTACTGCTCAAACACACACACACACACACACACACACACACACACACACACACACACACACACACAGAGATAAAGAAAAATAACATACCCACTACAACACTTCCACTTTCACATGTGCTCTTCTCCCTACAGACACCCCTTTCCCTTTCGTGTTTCGCCAATATGGGGAAAGGCTTAACTGCCGTGGATTAACTGTAATATATGCTGTCTCAGCTTCAGTTATCCAAGAAGTAATATATCTCAGAGTAATAGTGAAATCAAAGAGGATATTCTGTGGTAACAACCTAAAATTGACAGCCATTAGATGAGGTTGTCAATAATGCTGTGAAAGGGAAGCCATGATTACTAATGGTAGAATTTGCATGGGTATTCAGTGTTTATTGCGAGCGACACTTGTCATAGCAATATAATGGTTAATCAAATTCTGTATATATTCCTATGCAATAAGTGGTATTAAAGAAGCTATATAGTAGAAGTAGTATTAGTATTAGTAGACGAAAACCCAGCCTCAAGTGAACGTGAGTCCAGTGGGCTGCAGACCTATGATACCCTCCTGCAGTTCACCATCCTTCTTTTGGGAAATAGGGAGAGAGATGAGGGACACTTGTATTATCGAGCAAAGGAGCAGCTTTATTACATTGATGCCACTACGTGAAGGCGTCTGAGAAACTCTATATAACAAGGCATATATATACACCCATCATAGTGAAATTAGTCTGGACACTCAGAGCTCAAGCCTGAAATTAAAAGGGCGTCACAGCAGGGTCCTCCACAATAATTTGAGTCCCATTACTCGGTCTCTGCACACGTTACACCCGCCACCATTTGCTGTAACGTGAAGGCTCAATTACTGGAGTTATTTCTGCGGGTAAATGCGTTAATTACAGTCAACAGATTACGTCAAGGAGCTCAATCAGGACTGGGCTGTGAATGACGGGAAATTAATGCGCTTAGGATAATTGAAAGTTGAATGTGGTTAGCTGAGGATGGCTGGGTGTGTTTGGGCAGTGTGTAAAGGGGTGTGTGGGTTGTGTTTGTGTGTGTGGGGGGGGGCAGGAGTGTAGGGTGTGTGTGTGTGTGTGTGTGTGTGTATGTGTGTGTGTGTGTGTGTGTGTGTGTGTGTGTGTGTGTGTGTGTGTGTGTGTGTGTGTGTGTGTGTGTATGTGTGTGTGTATGTGTGTGTGTGTGTGTGTGTGTGTGTGTGTGTGTGTGTGTGTGTGTGTGTGTGTGTGTGTGTGTGTGAGAGAGAGAAAAAAAAATCATGTGTGTGTGTGTGTGTGTGTGTGTGTGTGTGTGACAGAAATAGACAGATAGATATACAGATAGACACATAAATGCTCACACACACACACTCAACCCCTTCCACACACACCCCACCCCACACACCCACAAACACACCTTCCCACCCACCCCACACACCCACAAACTCCTCCCACTCATCACCCACACACACACACACACACACACACACACACACACACACACACACACACACACACACACACACAATAACATTATTTTCCAACAAGCTGCTGTCCTTTAACTCTCTCTGGTATTTACGGACGTACCTACAGGAACTCCAGCCCAGCCATTTCTCAGGCCCGAAAGCATTTTGGAACTCACCAGGTGGATATATACACGGACGCTTATTTCGCTTATTGTTTTCTTACCTGTAATTACCTTTCCCCTTCACCTGGATATGATTGGTGCAGAATCTCTTTACGATGTCGGTTTTATAATTTTTTTCTTCTACCAAACGATTTAGCTGATCTTGTATAGGGCCTGTAACGCTCACTGGATTAATTCTTTTGTGGCGGCGTGTTTTGTGTTTAATTTTCCTATATCCAGACGTTTTGATTAGCTTAGGAGAGACTATCAGAGATGAGGGTATCATATATGGTCTTCAGTAACTCCATCACTGTGAGATGTATTTTCGTCTAGAGGTACTGTATCGAGAATAAAATAAACTAATCCATCGTCTGGTGAAGAGGTTAGCAAAGGCTTTATCTAAACGCTCAAGTTCGAAAAATCTTCCCCAAGTAATATATAGTAACATGGATATTGCACTGATAAATTAAACGAGACGTCCTTGCTACGAAGGCTGAAATTACAGTGTTCTCTGCCCCTTTTACTGCTACGGGCTTTCTCTCACAAAAAATAAACAGTTTCTACTAACAGTTACCAAGACTCAAACATACCGACGTGCCATAAATACATTCATTCTATCAATTATCAGTCCTGAACGACGCAGACTTAGCTTGTAATCAATACGGGCTTCTAGTATTAGTGTAAAAGCAGGGGTAAGTGAAGGTGTGTAACAACTACGACGAACGCTGGCCCTCAGGGAAAGTCTAACGGTCTTCAGACAAGGCTCAGAGTCGGAAGCACACACACACACACACACACACACACACACACACACACACACACACACACACACATACACACACACACACACACACAAATCATCGAAAAATGTCTTCCAAAATTCTATAGCCACATGAAATCAAGACTGCGGTTCCAAGAAACTGCTCTGTGTCAATCTAGGAAGTGGAGCAAGGAGAGAGCGATGAAGGGGTGAATGATGTACTTATTTAGAGGAGGAAAATCTGCCGGTTTGACGAAGTACTTATGCTCTTGTGACGACTTAGCATTGACAGTTTTTACCTGCGGTGATTGCCAGCAGGTCAATGAGTGGCCAGCTTTCTTCTTCGTCCACTTCTTCTGCTTCTGGCGGATTTGTTAAAAGAAGGCCTTTGGAGACATAAAAATGGTACCATATTAAGTAATTTGAAATGGAGAATCCAAATTTGGCATCAGCTGACATCTGAGGTGGCGCAGTCTAGCGACAACTTTAGTAAAAGTGCTTAATTCAAGCCTATTGAGACATGAAAGTGGTCCCAGATAAAGATATTTAAGGTACTTCCAGAATCTGGGTAGTGGGGCACTCTGTTAAGGCTAGTAACTTTTTACAGCCAACCGTTTAAAACAAGAGCCTCGCCGCAGGTCCTAGAGCAATTCTACTCTTGTGTCTTGCTGCTTCCTAACCTCTTTATTCAGCTTAGGAAATACGTTTCGAAGTGGAGGGATCAGGCGTAGTCCCCACTAAACCCTGCATTGCAAGATCTCTCTCTCTCTCTCTCTCTCTCTCTCTCTCTCTCTCTCTCTCTCTCTCTCTCTCTCTCTCTCTCTCTCTTTCAAACTACTGCATATTAAAACCGCCTCTTCAGTGACAAAAATAAAACATGGAAAAGACGTCCTAGAAAAGATGAACCACCGTCTCTGAAAATTTGGCCCAACAAAATTCTTAAGCCACATAACCAGGGAGGGCAGACAAGCAACCACGTCGACGGGAAAATACTGGACCTCGCTTCCTCTCCCTCTCCCAAATAGTTTTCACGCGGGGATTTTGATGGGGACGGGAGGATGCAGGTGGGGGTGGGGATGAGGAGGGGAGTGGGGGACGGCACGAGCTTGGCTGGGGGATGGGGTGGGAGAGGGGGGACGGGAAGAGGCAGGGTGGGGAATGGGGATGGGGGTGAGGGAGGGGAGAGGTTGAGTTATTATGGCGGTAAGAGGGTTCCTGGAAGCCTCACAGGTGGATACCGAAATTGTGAAGATGTTATAGTTTCCTGGTGGGGATATTGGAGCTAAAATTATGAAAATATAATTGTTTCCGAGAAGAACTGTGAAAATGTAATGGTTTCTCCGAAGAATTTTAGATAACTGAACTGTGAAATTGTACTAGTTTCCTGTTCAAATAATAGCCAAGACGTACATATAAAAAAGAAACTCAGCGCCCTTTAATTCTCTCTCTCTCTCTCTCTCTCTCTCTCTCTCTCTCTCTCTCTCTCTCTCTCTCTCTCTCATTAACGCCACAGGCTCCTCCCAACTAGCTTCATGCGTTCCATACAATTTAAAGAGGATATATTTAGGAGCAGCTAGTTGTTGCTCTTGATCAGCCGAGCAGACCCATCAACCACAGGCAAGCAACAACCGCCACTGCAGCACCGTCTCGTATAGTGAACCGATGTCCCTTTGCGACTGACAGCGCCTAACAACAATACACACATAGGCCTACTCCCTCCAATAACAGACTTATTAATGTACCATCCGCGGTCACACACACACACACACACACACACACACACACACACACACACACCACAATAACAAGGGAAGCCTCTCGCAATAATCCCACTAGCTAAGACATGTTATAACCTCCACAATTGACTTCATGAATAAACACTTGAGGGCCAGAACCAGCATTTGGGAAAAGGAGGGGTAGGGATCAGGATTCGTATCAAAATTACCACCTAATCTATTTGAGCAGTCAAATCCAACTGCACTTATTTCTTACTTGTTTTACCGATAAGAATGCAGTTATATCTCCTTTTTACTGTAATAATTTTGTGATAATATAATGGAGGATAATTACTCCTTATACTTCGCCAAATTACATTGGTCTTTTATTATTAGGTATCACTGGTCCGGTGAATATAGAGGAAGAGGAAGGGGAGAGGTCGTACGTCTTCCAAGAATACTAAATCCACCCCTCGCTTTCTCCAAGAACATGCACCCACAGTTCTACACATCCTTCTCTCCACAACAACACAGGCTGCCTCTTGCACTAATCCCGATGGCTGAGACTAGTAATGGGTTCCACGATACAGAGTTGGTAAACAGAGTGAATAGCACGTCCATAATAAGGCGCTGCTATACCACTGCCAGAGAACCATTAGACTTCCCAGAGTGGAATAACAACGAAACTACCTTGGAGACGCAATACTGAGACCAAAGACTTCAGTATAATTACCTTTACTTATCTTTATTCCTACTACCTGCTGAGAGTTTGGCTTAAATTAGGAAAATCTTTCAATATTAGAGGGGTTTAATTGAGACTCCAGTTTTCCTTTACTTCAAAAAATAAGTCTCCTTATATGATTACAAGACCTAGGAAGAATATAAGTTAAAGAGATGTCACGGTAACGAAGACGTAAGAAAAACTGAGAATATCTGCATTAGCAGTGTACATTTTTCGCATACCCCCTCTCTATATTAACTAGGTAGTGTGTGATGTAGTGGGTTAGCATAGGAGGCTTCATAACACCTCTTCTTTACCGACTTATTGTGAATATTACACCATAGTCTTTCCTTGTATGTTGTTTTAATCGTTTCACTACCAACACTGTATTAATAACAGGCAGAAAGTTACTGAGGCATAATGAGCGAGATTAATCGATAAGGAGGAAATGCTATGATTTCTGGGTGGAAAGTACTGCTTCCTTTTCTGGCTGAGTGTGTGTGTGTGTGTGTGTGTGTGTGTGTGTGTGTGTGTGTGTGTGTGTGTGTGTGTGTGTGTGTGTGTGTGTGAGAGAGAGAGAGAGAGAGAGAGAGAGAGAGAGTATTAACCACATATTACAGAGTCCTTTTAGTTTCTGTATGTTTCGTGAAATAAATAAAATCCCAAGTTAGCAAAAATGAAGTGTAGTAGCAGTAATTGTACCCCCAGGTTCATCTGAAACTTGAACCTGGTGAACTGCAGGCTTAAGTTTCCCCTCTCCCACAGTCCACCATCCTCCTTCTGGGGAATAGGGAAGTAGTCATGGGATGTTTGTATACTCGGACAGATGAGTCGCCCAGCTGTATTGGTGTCACCACGTGAAGGCGTTCCTCTCCAGCACGTAAGCTTACGAGGGTATGGTCTCTACACACGAGTCCAATCATCTCCACAAGCCATAATAGTACATAGAGTTTGCAAGAAGTACACACACACACACACACACACACACACACACACACACACAAAGTCAGACCAGCCATAATTACCATATCTCAGGTTTCCCCACAAGACCCATTTAGCTTTGGTGGTGTCTGCTTTCCTTCGTACTCGTCTCCAGCTCCGGACTCCTCCCTTTCACAGTTATTCTCTTTATTCAAACTTGGCCTAAAATTGCTATCTCTCCCTCTAGAATGCAGAGTTGTAACAGCAGATCAACAATAGGATACGATGCTAGTCACGAAGAAGTGCTATGAGAAGTTTGTAGAGCCGTAAAATTATCTTCTTCAGCTAAAGTTACGTGAAATAGGCCACAAATGGACGAAAATCTGGGCCAAGTTAAGGTAAAAGAACTACGGTACGGCGGTCTAGTGGTTCCCGAAAAGGAGTGATGGCCTCGCATAGGATTGATGGTGTTTCGATTACGTAATGCCATAAGGGAAAGTGGTCTGGTCATCTCCCCTTAAATTCCCCAGACCACGTTAGCCTAGCCTCGGACCCCTACGCCTTGCTGGGGAAAAAATTGGAGTGGATGTTATCGTATTTTGTACACATAACTGAAACCATGTGTAATTATAGGCCTTTCACTTTAACTTGGCATGGATTTTTTTCGCTGCCTCCTAATCTACTTAACACAATAGCAGAAACAGACTATCACGACTCATCATTCTTTCATAGCACTCCTTCGTGACTAGCATCAAAATGTGTTCTTGATCTCTTGCCACAACTCAGCCTTGAAGATGGACAGATGGTAATTCTAGGCCAAGTTAGAGTAGAAAAAGAATCCTCAGAAGGTCTGCAATTTCCTCTTCCTCCTCTTTCACAATAATATCATGTCAAAATATGAACAAGAAAATAAATATAGGGATACTTGCATCCATTTAATCACGTATAAAAACCTTCACACACACACACACACACATGCATCCATTTAATCACGTATAAAAACCTTCACACACACACACACACACACACACACACACACACACAAGTTGCCAGTGGTGCTCAAACAAACCTATAGTGGCCAAAAACATCCGCGTGCTATTTGTAGAAAAAAAAAATCTAAAAAAAACACACACAGTCCTCTCTGAAATCCCCTTGAGCCAAAGCAAACAGTGGCAAACAAAACACGTGTCAGAACTCCAACCAAACTCAGCCGACCTACGCATGTTTTAGTCTCTCTCTCTCTCTCTCTCTCTCTCTCTCTCTCTCTCTCTCTCTCTCTCTCTCTCTCTCTCTCTCTCTCTCTCTCTCTCTCTCTCTCTCTCTCTGTGCTTTTTTGTATTTGTGTGTGTGTGTGTGTGTGTGTGTGTGAGAGAGACAGATAAGTGCTCTCTCTCTCTCTCTCTCTCTCTCTCTCTCTCTCTCTCTCTCTCTCTCTCTCTCTCTCTCTCTCTCTCTCTCTCTCTCTCTCTCTCTCTCTCCCCACTCTGAATATTAATGTTTCAAGCGACAAGTAGGAGGGGAGTCTTCGTGGCTCTCTCATGGGCGGAGCAGTTCTTGTATTTAATCCAGCGAACACAAATATGTAAGAGACTTTTAAGACATAATATGATGAATAAATCGCCAAAGGAAAAGGAAATACGTAGCCTCCTATTTCACTTAGACTGCGGCCTCAGTCCCTCTCTCGCCCGACAAGCTGAATATAAATGATTTTCGTGGCTGTCTCATGGTTGCGACAACTCTATACTGTTTTCAATTTAACGTGGCCAAGTTCTCGTCCATTTGGAGCTTATTTCACTCAGTTCAGTGGCAGAAAACGATAACATTACTGCTCTACATCCTTTATATAGCACTGCATCGTGATTAACATTGTACTCTAATGCTTATTCTGCTGTTACAACTAGGCATTCCGAATACAGAGATCGGGCAATTTTAGGCCAGCTTAAAGTAAACATGGTATAGGACATGTATTCTATTCCACCTAACGCCAGACGATTTCCTTCAACTGAGAGAGTCAAAGGAACCTGAGAGTTAATCTTTTCCATCCTATGACAAATATTACTTTTTTATTTTAGCTACCTCAAGACGATTTTACTCAGCGTGGGGATGATATCTTGTAGTGAGGGCGCTTGTCAGAAGTTCGATTAACCCTCCTACGTGAAAGTCTCTCCTGGGCTGAGAATCGCGTGAGAAGAGAGTGATTTGTTAGAAGTTATTCAGATGCTGCCACCACACGATTTTATATGAGAGAGAGAGAGAGAGAGAGAGAGAGAGAGAGAGAGACGGCAGGAAGTGTGGAGTGCTGGAAACTGGAAATGGGGAGATGGGTGTGAGGAAGTTAAGGGTGGGGGGTGGAGGGGGTGGCTGGCTGTTAAGACAGAGAATGCCCTGGGGGATTTACACGAGAAGGGATGAAGAGGGTGTGTGGAGAAAGAGAGAGAGAGGAAGCTTTAAGGTAGAGAGAAGAACTGAAGACCTTAAGAGTAAACAGAAATGGTAGCAACTTCGTCTCTTAAAAAGTCGCTTTAATCCTTTTTCAACTTTCGGAGAAGCAGAGCAAACAATGTAATGGAGAACTGCCTCTCAGTATCACACATAATGTATTTCAGAGCTCACACATCGTACAGCCTTCTATATTATAAAAGGCAGTACGATGTGTAAGCTCTGAAATAACACATACTGTTTTATATGCTGTTTTCTACTTTGGTCGTTCTGTAAAGGCTTCCTACGAACACATCCATACAAGAAGATAGGAAAAGTTTCATTAGTTGGTCGTATATTGAAGAATTTGATTTTTACACTATTACAGTATGCGTATAGTATGAAACGTGTCATTCCCGTTGCAAGCTAGTTGAGACGAGCTGATAAAAGTGAACTCCGGTCTCCTGCTAACCCATGCACTTCGATAATGCGTTCTTCATTTTGATTATACAACTAACTGATGGTATATTCAGCTTAAGAGATCCCCAGCTACAGGTAAAGTTGCAATAGAATATATTCATCCTCTTCAGACTGAAACGTATACCCTACAGTGAAAAAAGGAAAAACGTAGAAATAACATGAGCTAACTAAGGAAACCTATCCGGATCTAAGGAGAAAAGCGAGACATGCGGGGCTCACTATATAATCATACCGATATTAAGTAGTTTGAACAATGACCATCAAATTTCATATATATATTACCACAGCCCTAATAGTCCACGTATTTATATTTCAAGGAACCAATTTACCCGTTTTAGCTTCATTTACACCGGTTGTTCAGTAATGCCTTTTGATAAGTTCGCTACCACCTTTAGTAATATCCAGAAATTATGAATCTCTTTAGTAGCATTCTAACCATTTTGTGTCATCTCGAATAAAAATTAAAATAATGTAGTAATAAACAGGAGTAATGAAACAAACACAGAGCTATTGAGAAGTTGCAGATCACAGGTGTACCATTCAGCCTCAAAAATCTTCTTGGTAGCAATTTAAAATGTGGAAAAGGAAAAGAAAGAAAGAAGAGTAAAAAAGGGAGGACTTACACAAACTAAAACATTATCACTATTATATCTAAAGTTGTAAACGAAAGCAAATGTTGTAGTAGTAAATGGAAATCACGAAACTAACAAACTGGCACTATTAAATCAAAAGTTGTGGGCTTCAACACAGCGTGGGCGCCGCCTGCACCGCGTTACACCCTAAGCTTCGTTTTATGTGAGGGGCGATAAAGCAGACGCTACGAGGGAAACACCAGCCATCAAATATATCCAGCTGGTTCATGGCGTCCCCCCCAGCTGTCTAATGGAATGGCAAGGATGAAGAGCAAGATGTGGGAAATATACAGGAAAGAGAAAGGAAAAATATTATCCCTTTTCCATATAAATTTTCAAGAGCAAAATGGGAGGGAGGTATAGGAAAGAGAAGGAAAAATATTAACCGTTTCTTTCTATATATATAAAAGTGCAAGATGAAAGGAAGGTACAACAGTAAGTACGAATATCATCTTTTTATATTTACAAGAGCTAGACAAGAGGGAGGTACAGCAATAATAACAAATATTATCATTTTATATTTACAAAAGGAAAATGTTGAGGGACTAGGAGAAAGAGGAAAAAAATCTTACCGTATGTTTATATATATATAATAGCAAGATGGGAGGTTGATACAGGAATGAGGACACATATTTCAGGGGCAAAATGTGAGTGAGGCAGAGGACTGAGATGGACAAATAATACTGTAGTTTTATATTTACAAGAGGAAGATGTGGAGGGCCTGAGGGAATGTGAAAGACAGAAATGAAACTCTTTTTTATACCTACAGGAGCAGGATTTGAGGTATAAGGATGGGAACTAAATGTATAACTTTTTTTTTTTTTTAGAGCGAAAAGTGGGAGGGGTACAAGAATGAGAAGGACAAATATTACCGTCCTTTTTTAAACATATGAATCCAATGGCAAGATGTTGGGGACGTACAGGTCTGAGAAAGACAATTAGTAACTTTTCTGCACGAAGTAAAGCTTATTATGATTTGACTTCCACCCCCGAAGAGAAAGACTTACCCAGCTGGAGAGGATAGATAAAATCCTTCACCCCCTCTTCACTACCAGACGTCCTTCCTAAGTTTAATTAAATATCCTGGCAATATAGAATATAACGCAATCGTACTGAAAAGGTAACTTAACACCCTCATTATGATGACGCAGATTTTCATTTTACTCAATCATTCATAGAAAGCCAGAGCGTTAATTACTCCTACAAATTTACATCAAGATCTAGGATTGGAGATTGGACAGGAATGAGACTTGCAGTTTTTTTAATCTATATTTCAATACAAAGTTCACTAGCACAATAAAACGAATGGGAACTAAAGGAAACCACAAACATTATTAACACTGAGAGTCGACTGCATTACTCAGACCCATTTTAAAAGGCGCTACCTTTCATTATTTTGTAATCGAATTAATACTTATAAACAGCTGGCTAAGACACATTTTTTTTACATTAGCGATATATATATATATATATATATATATATATATATATATACTGTAAAGCGATGACTGTCCGTCTATTCGCTATGGGGGCATTGATTGTAGGAGAAAAACTTTACGGAATTTAAACACAAATAAGTAATTCATAGAGTGACTCTGTTTGTGTCTACGATACACATGAGCATCCCAGTCTGGCATATGTGGCACTTATTCCCAGGTGACTGCAATAAAAATGCAGGTAATGCTATGATCCTCACCAGAAAAATGCTCTTCTCTCCTTAACTTGGCCCAGAATTCCGTCCTTTTCATTTCACATAGCTCATTCGCAGAATAAAACAATACGACGTCTCTACATCCCTTCCTCAGCCCTTCTTCATAACTAGTATCATATTCTTGTATTAATCTATGACAGCTTAGCATTCAAGAGCTATCAGTTTTATTTCAAGTCAAGGTTTACAAAATAATATTACACTAACATCCATGTCCTCCACATATAAACATTTAGCAAGAGTGCGATGAAAAAGACGTCATCACTCTAAAAGGTTTTTTTAAAAAATCGATTCAGCAATGTCAACAAAAACCGTGTATAACAATTCCCCCAAACAGAGAAGCCTAAGCAGAAAGGATGGTGTATTTTCTCAAACGATATATATTTAGCTGAAAGTTAAAACTGAATATTTTCTTACTTTTTTTTTGTGTGTGTGTGGTGGGGGGAAAACTCATTCACAATGCTGCGCCATCGCTTGCAAATCCGGATATATTTTCAGGAAGCATTTTGGCGCTTAAAAAAAAAAAATGTTGATCCCTGGATTGTTTATACGCGGGGCATCTGGTGCGGATTTCCCAACCATTAGAATTACGAGTATAGAGAGAGAAATGATGGCATGGCGGACGAGAAGCCGAGTATTATTCCCGGAAGAGTGGAGCGGTATATTTAAGTCCGTGCGGCTTTCACTCGGTATTCGCACGACATATAACACACAGAAATATTATGCAGATGCTCTCCCCCCGTGTTTTTCGCACAGCCAGTTCTAAATCCGTGTAAAAAAAAAAAAATCCTTCCAAATATTCCTCCCACAAAATACGAAACATAAGGCATATGTGGAGTTTATTTACTCTGAAATCTGAGCGAACCTGCACAAGCCAAATCCCATGAATGCCAAATCTCATGAATGATATGCAGCTCTGTTGTTTTAAATGCATAAATACAAAGACTGTTCCTCGTTGCATCTATAAACCTGTGAACACTCTAAGCCGTCCTATAGATGATAAAAATCTTGGAAGCAGCTTAAATAAAAAAATTGTTGGACAAGAGTCTATGTGGGATATTCACGTATGAAGTGCATTGACATACCTGTACAACACATAGAAATGTAAAGTATATATATACGCTGTGAAACATGGTCATAAAAATGTGTGTGTGTGTGTCAGCGAGAGGGAGAGAGAGAATGTGTGTGTGTCAGCGAAAGGGAGAGAGAGAATGTGTGTGTGTGTGTGTGTGTGTGTGTGTGTGTGTGTGTGTGTGTGAATAAAGACGACACTAGAACTCACCTTGCTTGCATCTCCAGTCCTTGGTCTCTCACACTAAGACAAAGGTGCGAGAGGGGAACACAACACACCCTCATCTGGAAAGGAATATATATACTCAGTGACTGAATCCTTCCCTGTTATTAAATCCTTTACCCTGATGACGTTTTCTTGTCTTAATCGATCTCCAGACGATTTTTTTCTCAGCTTCTGGGGGTCGAGTCTTACTGAAGGGGTTAATGAAGGCTTTAAATAGCTCCTCTAGTTCGACTTCTTATGGTTTAATTGAGAGAGGATTGCAGGAATATAATGAAAGGCATCAAAATAATGAAGAGACTGGGAGCTATAATGTAATGTGTATAATTAAGTGATCCCTCTATAATTGGCATGTTGATTTTAAGTATGGCATTTCGTCCACTCTCTCTCACTCTCTCTCTCTCTCTCTCTCTCTCTCTCTCTCTCTCTCTCTCTCTCTCTCTCTCTCTCTCTCTCTCTCTCTCTCACACACACACACACACGGTTACAAAAACTTAACCATATAACTTAATATATTTGGTTTGTTTTCATCTGACGGAACCAGACCACAACTAGAACATCAAGTTGTGGTGGCTTAAAATTTGACGTCCCTCAGGATTCTACGGAAAGGATGCTTGATCCTTATTATTATCTTATTCTGTCGGTGAAATACGGGAAATAAGCTGCAGAAGGAGGAGAATCCCCTATTTAAGAAGAGTACGGAATCAGAATCACATCGCATCGCATAGCATCACCGTAGCGGCCAGGCTGTAGCAGACATTTCATCAGGGATCTAATTTTACTGGATAATGAGAAAACATAATTATTAATCCCGGAGACCTAGAATGAGTTATCGATCGCGTTATTATTTGTTGTTCGTTCGCCTGTTATTCTGGAGAGAGACGCCTTCATGTGGTGGCACCACTTTAGCGAGTGTGGTGCCTGGTTGTGTTAATTTTCAGGCGTCTACCTTAGTCGGCTTTGTAGCTATGGATAAAATGAAACAATTAGACAAAAAGATAACCAATTAGGTCCTTTTGCGATCATAGAAATACTTTATGCAGCATCAGCAATACAAATTTATTTCTCTATATGTATTCTCTCTCTCTCTCTCTCTCTCTCTCTCTCTCTCTCTCTCTCTCTCTCTCTCTCTCTCTCTCTCTCTCTCTCTCGTCTACGCAAAACGAGCAACACAAATTTAATTCCCATTCCCCTAGGACATACGCACCCACGCTAGTCAATTTATTCATACAGTTAGCAACACAAATACACCTCCCATTGCCTCCAACACACACACACACACACACACACACACACACACACACACACACACACACACACACACACCAGAGAGCGGTCACGTAGACATCTCTGTGAGGTATGCAAATGCAGGGGGTGCGGGTGAGTTTGTGGCAGTGACGATGGACGAGGGTGCGGGGCTGTGAATCATTGCTGGGAAAGCTCACGAAACTGCTGGAGAGTGGAGGAGGAGGAGAAAGATTTAGGAGGAGGAAGATGAAATAGAGAGGGAGCTAGAGTGAGAGGAGGGGTGGGATGGGGATGCTAAAAAAAGGGTAAGGAGAGTTGCACAGAGAGAGGGGAGGCAGGTTGTAAGGAGGGGTATGAGATTGCTAAGGGGGAGGGGGCAGAGGGGAGGGAGATACAAAAGAGGATAGAGAAGGCTTGCAAGGGGGAAAGTTGCGTGGAGGAGCACGCTGGGGGAAGGGGAAGCTTTACGATGAAATTTTAATGCAGGAAAAAAAAAAGCACCATCAAGAAAACATAATATGCCTGTGTTAAATGGCTGATTTTTATTCAATTAACTGGAAGACTGATGATAAGGAAATTTATGGTGAAACGCTGATGAAGGAGACACAACTATAGATGATATACGATGCCTATCCTTGGTTGAATGGAAGAAGACCGAGAAAGAATGCAAAATATAAGAGAAGGTTCGAAGAAGGAATTATTTGAGAAACGAGAGAGAGAGAGAGAGAGAGAGAGAGATCGTGGGATCACATAATAATCATCTGTCTCTTGTTTGTTCATTGTTGATTTATGGAAAGAGTGGTAAGGATAGATTCTGAGTGCCTTTTCTGTAATGAAGTTTTTTTTTTTTTTCAATTACTCTTCTTTCTGCTAAACTCTTTTACTTAGGATACCCGAAATAAGGAAATGGAGGACCTAACGAAACTGCTGAGAGGAGAAAGATTTAGGAGGAAGAAAATGAAATAGGGAGATTGGCGAGATGCATGGGATTGGGGGAGGGTCATGATGGAAAGGGGAAGGGGGGACGCAAGGGCGGCGTAGGGAAGCATGAGGAAAAGAGAGGTAGAGAAGGAAGGAGGAGGGGAAGGGAGATTGTAGAACGGTGATGCAAGGGAAAGGGTGAGGGGGAAGGCTTGAGGCAAGGGTGCGATGCAAGAGGTAAGAGGGACGGGATGCAAAACGAAGGGCAAGGTTTATATGTGGGGATGCAAGGGTGTGGAAGTGGAATGCAATGTGGATGGGGAAGTGGAAGGCAATGGGGAAGGAGAGGCAGAAAGGCATGAAGTAAGGGGATGTAAGTGAGAAAGTGGGAAGCTGAGTGATGACAGGGGAGGAAAAGGGATATAAATGGAGGGATGGAGAGTGGAATGCAAATGATGCAAGAGGTAGTGCAGGGGGAGAGTGGCGGGGAGACGGAATGCATGAGGTGGAGACACAATGTACACTAAGCAATGGAAGGATGCAAGGGGAAGGGAAGGGGGATGAATGCAAGGGAAATGGCAGAGACATGATGCAAGAGACAGATACAAGGGACGAGGGAGGGAGGTGGGATGTAAGGGAGAGAAGGTGGCGAGGGGGATGGAGACAAGTTACAAGGGAGGCGAGTAGGAATCATGCAAGATGACGATGTAAAAGAGAAGGAAGGAAAGGACTGGAAAGGGATGTGGGAAGTGGGGTGCAAGGAGGGAGGGGGTGGGTGGAAATGATGCAGTCTGTGGGGGTAGGGAGAGCTGGGAAGAGAAAAGTTTGCGATGAAATGTTGATGAAGGAGAGAAAAAAAACACACCAGGAGCACATAAAGCCGGAATACTTCACCACTTCACTACCAGGCCGTCTTTTTATTTATTTCTTATTTTCCACCTCCTTAATATTTCATTCAGATTTAGAGATATGTCGAGCTAAGAGGGTTAAATAATAGTCTTTAATTGCTCATTCACTATGTGTGGCGTCTCCTAAGTGGCACAAAATAGTCTGATGTGTGTGTATATAGATAGATAGATAGATAGATAGACAGGCAGATAGATAGATAGATAGATGGACAGATAGATAGATAGGCAGATAGATAAATAGATAGATACGAGTAGATAGACAGATAGATAGCCAATGCACAGATAGACAGATAGATAGATAAACAGATAGAGGAGGAGGAGGAGGAGGAGGAGAAGGATGATAACTCCTATGCAACTGCGGTACTAAATATGAGCATCCGATCGATCTTTCACAATAATGTAAATTTAAAATATAATTGCAAATAGTAACACAAAAATCCAATAACTTCCAAAAATTTAATGCACTGTAGCATGACACAACATCGACAAGAAGAGCCATTTATATTCAGTACGTTCGTTAACTAAGCAGTACAGCAATTGTAAAAGCATCTACGGGATTTATACCCACTCACGTTTGCTAAAATAACCATAAAACTCTGTGCCAGTGAGTGTGTTTATGACAGCAGTGAACTGGATCAGATGTTATTACAGGAAATAAGCGCAGGTCCTGTATTGAGAGTTGGGAGTAAAAACGTCAGAGAGTCCATTTGTGAACATGTCAGCTTTTACGAGTTCTGGCTTATACCTAAATCTATTTCTTTTCCTCCAACTGTCTCCACTAGTACCATGGGAGCTCGGTTCACGTTTGATTACTGAAAGGATGATTGGTGAAACAAAATTTTTAGGCTACTTTCTGTAGTTGTTAACTGCACTGTTCAGCTTCCTACTGGATAAGGGAACTGAAAATTCTTAAGAATCGTATGAAAGTAAACAAAATAATAGTTTGTCACGCTTGATCCATATTAAATACAGTGTATGGTCAGATCTTCTCTTGGGAGGGAGTGTGTTGGCCAGATTTATACATTTCACATAATGGCCAAGACTATGAAAAACATGATACCAGCACAGACTTTTAATGACGCCCTATTATGGTTTCGAACGCAAACTTGGGGCACAAGAAAATTAGGAGGCGAACGCTGGTACCACTGAGCCACTCCACCATGGCTCCACATACAGTACAGGACATTATACGTAAATATAGGGTGATGGTGCCATCATCCACTACAACGTTATAAGAAAAAGAAAACAGTCTCCCTAGCTTCGCATATCGGAAAACTTCACTATTTGGAAAGCTTATTGGGAATCGATAGTCACACGATTTCCAGAACAGAATGTGGATGTCCTTGAGGAAACCACGTCTTTGTCGGTTTATGAATGACAAATGCATAGTAGCACTGCACACTCTGAAGCAAGATGTAATAACGACAGTTCACAGTATAAAAAATGACAAAATAAAGCAAAAAAATCATACGAATACAAGGAGAATCGGATTAGTATTTCAAGCGATAAAATTACACACACAAAAAAAAGAATGAATACAAGCTCAATCAACTCCGTATTTCAAGCCCGACACCACCGATTAACCCTTCAGCCCTAGGACGTACTGTACTTTGTATCTGACTGTACTCGCAGCTAACACCAGACAATTCCATTCAGGTGAAGAGAGAGCCCTCGAGGTGAAGGGGTAACTACTGTGACAGATAAAGTACACAGCAGATGTTTATTTGTATAGGAGAGGGAAAGGGAGACCGAGGATGAGGTGGATGGATGGAGTGGGGAGATATATGACAGAGGGGAGTGTGAGCTTTTGGGAGGGAGGCAGCGAAATCCTAGGGGACAGGGCGACATGAACGTGATTTGTTTGTGGCCACCCTTTAGGATTAAGGAATCTGGCAATAAATAGATAGACAGATAGATAATACTATCCCATGCCTACCTCTGTTAAAATAACCTTGCAATAGTTATACGTGGAAAATATATATAATACAAGATCCATTTTTATTTCGAGTAAGAGCGATACACAGCACTGAAATAGCCGGCATCCGTGTAGGGGCAGAGTTATGGAGGGTGGCGTGGCATACTGGACCTCCCCCTTGCCCCACATACACGTAAACAAATCACTCCTGCAGTACTGTGTGTATGTGTGTGTGTGTGTGTGTGTGTGTGTGGGCCACTTATTCTTTCAAGCACTATTGTATCATCTGCAACAACAATAGATAAGCTGTTTCATACACTGCTCTGAATAGAAGTAATAAAAAATGAAACGGCAACAATTTTAATTATGATCAACCTTGTCACTCGCTTTTTCCAACGAATTTCCAAGGCTTCGAAATAACGGAGGTAAAATAAAGACAAAATTGGGTTCTTAGATTTTGTCAGTTACTAGGAAAAGTTTTACACCAAATTTTAAAAGTTCACCCAGAAAACTATTAGAAAAGCTACATCGTTCAGCAAAAATAATGTTGATAATCATCATCATCATCATCATCACCAGGACTGTTTAAACATAACACATGACACGTTTTTAGAACCTTCCTGTTGACATCCCTGCAACCTGGTAATGAAAAAAAAAAATAAAGAAATAATCGACAAGTAATTTTACCTCATTCACCTTGCCGTATTTAGCCTGTTTCATTCATCTTTTTTTTTTCTTATAAAAATATTTACACCTCCAGAATTATTAGTCAGGGTAAAGAAAGGTTTTTGAAAGGGGGAGTGTTGGATATTGTATTCCTTACCCGCTTTCCTTCTTTGAGTTCTTTCCTAGATAAAAAAAAAAAGTCGTCCGATGGTGGCCCGAACTACACATCTGTTTTTTGCTATGCGACAAAGAGTAACTAACAATACTGTGTCACTTCTCCACCTAAGGCTAGCAAGATCCGAAAGCCTAGTTAGTTATGCACTGAGATACACAAACACATTTATGATCGCCTCCCTGTTAAAACTTTTTTTTTTTTTTTTTCAGAATGAACTAGAGATATTGGAAGACATTGCACTCTCCTTTCTTTGTTCTTTCTGCAAAGCAAAATAATGTACAACAAGAAGGAGCTCCCAAAGAGTGCAATGTCCGCTCCCACCATTTGGCCTAAGAGCCGAACATTTTACTTATTCTCGTACCTTGACTTTCTTCCAAAAACTCTCAAGAGCTATTAACTTCATTCTTTTTTGACTTTTTACGTTTTCACCAGGTTTGTTCCAGATCAGATCAAAACTGTTCAAGTTCACCATTCCTTCTGACCTTAAGTTAGACTTTTCATTGTGCTGCTGATCTTTGATTGTTTTCAAAATAAAATAGCTTAATCTATTCCTTATTCAGAACGCATAGAGAAAGTATGGTTTAAATCAGATGAAAGCAGTTTCTGTTGACCTTGCAATGTGACCCTGACCTTATATCAAATATTTAGATAGGTAAATAGAGAGATATACACGAATCGCATCAGTGACCGTCTGTCCCTCACCATCAGGTTGTTCATTTTCAAATTCTCATCCCCCTCACTCATGTACCTCTCTACCCAATCCCGACATCACATCCTCAGTCTTCCACTTTCCCTTCCCCTTCCACTAAAAAAAAAAAAAAAAAAGTATTTTACCTAATACCAACATTCAAAACTAAGGAAAAGTTATGGTGACGAGGGAAAGAGCGAGGGTGGAAGTTTATTGCGTAGTCGGGCGGTAGAATGGAAATGGATCGCATGACGCCCCATCCTGCCCTGACAACGGAAACACAATATTCGTAGTGCAGATTGCCATGGTGACCCTGGAGTTCCATGACCAAGCGTACGCGGGAATAGCGAGTGTGTATTTTTGGGGTGGCAAGATGCATGGCTTTAGCAGGGAAGGCAGTGAGGGGGAGGGATGTCAGAGGCTGGGGAAAAATCACTTAGTCAAAATTAGCAAAGTAGACGGTTTTGGGAGGCTTGGTGAGGAGGATAGGAAAATGTAGACACCAAGGCATATGAAATGGATAGACTGATTGACAGATAAAGATAAACAGAGAGAGAGAGAGAGAGATTACACGAGGGATGAGTATAATCCCTTGGTGGCAATCAGCTTCAATCACTGTAAATTTTAGTAGCAATACCGGTATATATAGTTTTAATAGGAAGGAAAGAGTGAAAAAATTTACCTTATGGTCATGATGTTATGACGTTCGTAGAAAAGGATTTATATGGTTGCTCACACATTATTTCGCCCATTATTCATACCTTCTCATTTCGACTTTCACCTGACAATTAATAATAGAAATAATGGTAGGAATTAATAATGGTTGTAAAGGTTATGCTAATGATATAATTTGCTAGTTAAAGCCTCTGGTAAAAAAATATATATATATCATTCTTAGTGATATATGCGCTGCTATGTGTTGCTAATTTGGTTATTGGTAAGAAATAATTATTCTTGTTATCATTATTGTTATTATTATCATTATTATTGTTTTTATTATCATTATTATTATCTTTATTATTATTATTATTATTATTATTATTATTATATCATTATTATTATTTTTATCATTATTATTATTATTATTATTATTACAACCCTTTGGAGGGATGGGGTGGAGAGGTATAAGAGAGAGGGGGGTGTGAGTTGGGAGCAGGGCAGTGAAATGGCGAGGGACAGGGCGACGTGGAGGCGTTTTGTTTGTGGCCACCCCAAACGGAATTGAGGCGTCTGGCAATAGATAGATAGATAGATAGATAGACAACCCTTTCCTTTGTAACTTTTCCTAAAATTTACACTCTTCCAGTATTAAATTTAAAACACTGACACTAGAATAAGGCGCTAGTCACAAAGAAGCGCTATGGAGAAGACTGCCCTGGCATTGTCCCAGTCAGCCACTGTTAGAAATAAGCTGCGAAATAGCAAAAAATTGGGCCAGGTCAAGACAAAAGAACTGTAGCAATGAGGTATGCGTTGATGATTCGCGTTGATATATTTGGCTATTGATACAAACGGGAGGATACATCAATGAGAGGCTGGAGGGTATACCAGTGAAGGTTGGAGGGGTATAACAATGACAGGAGAGAGGGTATATCAATGAGAGGAGGGAGGGTATACTAATGACAGAAGGGAGAGTATACTAATGACAGGAGGGGAGGGTATACTACTGACAGGAGGGAGGGTATACTAATGACAGGAGGGAGGGTATACTAATGACAGGAGGGAGGGTATACTAATGACAGAGGGGAATGGGCGTGACGTTTTATTATGGAGAGATGAGTGATAGTCAGCCATTGCCCCACACCAGGTTGCTCCCTCGTGATGGATTGTTTTATATCATTGGCCAAATTGATACTGCATTTACGGCTGCAATTTTAGGGGGCTGGTTGAATGATGAGAGAGAGAGAGAGAGAGAGAGAGAGAGAGAGAGAGAGAGAGAGGCTTGTGATGGTTTTGGGGAGTTGTGTGTGTGAGGGGCGGGTGTTTGGACACACACACACATAGGTGCATCCAAACTCTCTCTCTCTCTCTCTCTCTCTCTCTCTCTCTCTCTCTCTCTCTCTCACATTATGCAGACACTAACCTCCCTCTCCAACGCATGACATGAGTGACAAAACCTTCACCTAATTTCCTTCCTTATGCATTATTCACGCCTTCGAGGGTAAAGATCGCATCAAAGTTCAGGAGCGATATTGCAATAGCTAGGATGCATGGAAGGGAGGTGAGATTGGGGTTTGAGGATGGGGAGAGGGAGGGGTGAATGGGGTGAAAATGGGGAAAGGGAGGTGAGAATGGGGATAGGGTGAGGAGAATTGGTCAAGGATGGGGAGGGAGGTGGGATTGGGATGAGGATGAGGAGAGGGAGGGGAGAATGGGGTAAGGATGAGAAGAGGCAGGTGAAAATGAACTGAGGATGTGGAGAGGGGAAGCGAGAATGGGGCGAGGGTGGGGAGAGCGAGGTAAGAATGAGGGAGGTGTGGATGTATGGAAAAATGAGTAAGGGAGAGGGAGATAAGATTCAGAGGCGTGTGAGATGTAGGGAGGATGGACTGAGGAAGGAGAGGGTGAGAGAGTGTGAGAGTGTGGGGAGGTTGAGGTAAGGGAGAGAAGTGTGCGGGAAGTGTAAGTGTAGAAAACACAAGGCTAATGAGAATCGGAGTGTAGGGAGAGAGGGAGGGAGAGAGAGAGAGAGAGTCAGGGAGTGAGGAGGCTGAGGTGGGGGAGGGTCAGGGAGCTGAATGGGTGAGATGCAGAAGAGTGAGATAAGGCGGGAAAGAGGAAAATGAGTAAGATCGTACGCGTGTGTATGCGTGTGTGTGTGTGTGTGTGTGTGTGTGTGTGTGTGTGTGTGTGTGTGTGTAAATAGACTGGTGATGTCAATGTACAGATGAGGCTGGGTTTGCGGCAACACTAACAAAAGCAGCCAGGAACGTAACCAGGCATGAGAGCAGAGATGAATATTAACAGCGTCCAATCTGACGTCGTAAAAAGCAACTGCCATGAAAGAGTAACAAGGAGAGGTCAGCCAAAAAGCATCCGTGAGCGAAGAGTATATTTCACGAGTAACTTCAGACCAAAATAATATAAGTGAAAAGCTCCCTTAAACCTTTATTTAATATCCTTCTAGTGATACAGTTGAAGGACAGAATGGTAAATTTCGTAAACATGAAGTACGCAGGAAATTAATTGGCACAGAAACCGGGAAATGAAAATAGATTCGTATACACTGAAGTTTTTAAAAAGTATAAATATATATAGACTTGTGGGGAATAAGAAATAAGTTGTTGCATTGTATTTTGCACTAATTGGGGGTGGATGGCAGTCAACAATCCTAAAATTTTTCCAAGAGTGACAGAATGGAGAATCTAACAAAGCCCACTTGCAATTCTCTTTTTTCATATATATTTTTATTTGTGTGTGTGTGTGTGTGTGTGTGTGTGTGTGTGATTTCTCAATATTCCCTAGCTTCCACGTTTCTCAGCTTCATAAAATCGCGTGGAGTGAGCTGAAGAATGTGGGAATTATTCCGATCACTTTATATTTCGCTCCAGCTTATTCGTCTGTATATCCACATCTCTTAATAATGGCCTATAATTTTAGTAAACTTAAAAAAAGACATTTAAAGATGAAGAATTTTGATATAGTTTTCATGACCAGTTACATACAGAGAGAGAGAGACAAAGAGAGAGAGAGACAAAGAGAGAGAGAGAGAGAGAGAAAATGTAATTGGGTGAGTGAGAGAGACCACAGCAAAGGGGATGAGGGGAGGAGAGGGACAGGAAAGCCAATGTAACTTTCCCGAGATGAAAATTGGTGTTAAATGTGCAGTTGAGGGAAGTGTGAGGGGGGGGGGGTCTAGCTAGGTGAGAATGGGAGAGAAAGAGAGAGAGAGAGAGAGAGAAGGATGTGATTATTTGCTCTCTCTCTCTCTCTCTCTCTCTCTCTCTCTCTCTCTCTCTCTCTCTCTCTCTCTCTCTCTCTCTCTCTCTCTCTCTCTCTCTCTCTCCACACACACGAACACAAGAGCCGTCCTCGCACCACACAAAAAACCAGGAACTCAGCTTCCGAGGGAGGACGCTAAAAAAAGACCAACCTCTTTGTAAATGACACCAACAACTTTCGTACTTGGCATTGATGTAAATTAATTAATACATCAGAAGTACAAAATAAACTGGTGATATGTCTATGTCAAACTGAAATAGCGAATATCAGTGTGCAGCATGCGAGAACCATTTTGATTTGAGAGAGAGAGAGAGAGAGAGAGAGAGAGAGAGAGTGTGTGTGGGAGAGAGAGAGAGAGAGAGAGAGAGGGGAGGGGAGAGAGAGGGGGGGGAGTGACACCGTGTTATTCTTCCATTCAGCGGTGGTAATTGTTCTAGGAAGCGCTTTGATAGAGCCGCCTTTTGTTAGGCTAAATAGCTAAATGGAAAGTGCTACCGGTGTCGAATGAGCAACTGTACTTACCCTCTCTTCTCTCCTGCCTCGTCCTCTTTAACAAGCCACATATGACAAATTTGCCTAAAAAAGAGTCAAACTTCTTTTTATGCAAGAGAGAAGGAATTAAAGGCTAGACACTTGCAAAATTGTTCCCTCCTAAAAAAAAAATAAAAAGAATAATAATAACAGCGCCAAATTCAAGATCTGTTTATTTCTAGATCCCTGGACATACTGCGTTTAAAAGACTGGAGGTCATAGGCAGAGGGAAATATCTACAGAGTAAATTATTCCATTTTATCTAACCTTGGCCTAAAACTACCGTCTCTCCATCTTGAATGCTGAGTTGCAGCAATAAATTAACATTGGATTATGGCGCAAGTCATGAAGAAATGATGAGAGATAGATGTAGAGCCGTAGTATTGTCCTTCTCTGTCACTGCGCTACGTGGAATAAACTGCAAAAGAACGAAAATCAGGACCAAGCTAAGGTGAATAGGGTAGTCTAATCAAACAAGCAAGCAAATTAATATGCAAACAAGCTAACCAGGAAACATGCAACATATACCAGCAAAATTCTAGGCAAGCTAAATCTTCCTGGCAAAGTTTCAAATCCATCTGATTTTAGGAGATCTGTTTAGCAAAATCATATTAAATTTTTACATAGTTTGGAGTCGATGTAAAGGAATTATTGGCAGCAGGAATTTTTGTACGTTACTATATTAAGAAATTGCTATACTCTTTTTCGACTTCACATCGCACAATTGGGAGCCTCCTACACCTACGAGAATACGACTTAATGAGCAGGGAGTCACTCTGGTTGAGGCAGGCATGACAGAATTATTATCTTACTTTCTGAGAGATAAAAAAAAAAGACCATATTTTTCTTGTCCAAGTTTTAATTAAGAGTTTAGCGCCCCGACTTCCCTGGACAAAGTGAGGTACGTCAGGTCGACCCGAGATGAGGTCTAACTTGCGATGTAGTAACTTGCGATATAGTAACTTGCGATGTAGTAACTTGCGATAAGGTAACTTCCGATGTAGTACCTTGCTATATATTAACTTGCGCTATGTTAACTTGTGATGTAGTAACTTGCTATTTATCAACTTGCGATATTGTAACTTACGCTATAACTTACGACGATATCCCTTTCGTAAAAAATAACTTCAATTCGATGCCGTATTTTTAAAAGCTATGCTCTTATTGCCTACAGGTGATTTTTATTCATCTTGGAAATTATGTTTCATACTGAAATATTTAATAATATGTCTCTTGTTCTTTCACTGCAAAAAATCTCAGTTACGAGAGGAAAATTATCATAGTTATTTTTGCTTCTGCAGTAAACACAAGAAAAGAAAAAAAAATCTGTGTTGCATTCGTCCTATTGCTCGAGCGATAATTGACTGGGCAGAGATAAAAAAAAAAAATAGAATTGATTTCACAGTGATGTCGATTTCTTTCAGATGGAAGAAATTATACCTATGGAAGAAATTATAGCCATACATATAGAACCTGTGTATTGTCGATGTACATGAACTTCAACGGATCATGTGGCAGTGTGAGGTGCGTGTAAAGTGTGGCAGTGTGAAGCGTGGCAGAGTGAGGTGAGGCAGTGTGAAGCTTGACAGTGAGGAGTGGCAGTGAGAAGCTTGGCAGACTTAAGAGAGGCAATGTGAATCTTGACAGTGAGGATTGGCAGTGTGAAGCTTAAGAGTGGGAGAAGTGGGAGTGTAAAGCTTGACAGAGTGAGGAAATGCAGTGTGAAGTTTGGCAGAGTGAGGAGTGGGAGTGTAAAGCTTGACGGAGTGAGGAATAGCAGTGTGAACCCTGGCAGAGTGAGGAGTGGCAGTGTGAATCTTACCAGTACGAGATGTGTCACTGTCTTGTACTAAAACTGTGGCATTACAATTTTTTTTGCAAACTTACATAGTGTGGCATTTTAAGTGGCTTTTAAGATTTCGCAACACACTCTCTTTAGCTACTTACTTTACACATTATGCCTCAGTATCTTCATGTGTATTATTAATCTGAACTATGTATATATCAAAGAGACATAAATGACATACAAGACAAAATTAAAATAAAGATAAAACAAATCGCTAAGGAAGAAGGGCTACGACATCGGCAAAGACATTAAAACTACGTGTCTTAATAACAATGACTCTCAAATAAAAATACGAAGAGTAATTAATAGTTTTAAATGAGTTACTGAGCTTTCAACACTTCTTATTCAACTCATTCTTTTCTTCTGCCCTCACCCTCCTCCCCACTCACCACCTCCCTCTCTCTCACTCTCCCCCTTCCCCTCCCTCTCCCCACTCCTTGACCTCTTCCCTTTCTCCCCACTCACTTAACTCTTCCTCTTTTCTCCCATTCACCTGTCTGCCCCTCTTCCCCCCCCCCCTTTCCTCTCATGCACTCACTTGCTATATACTCTTCCTTCCACCCTCTCACCCTTCCGCTTCCCTTTCCCACTCACTTATCTCCCCCTCCCCTTCATCCCCCTCACCCCCATTCACCTCCTCCACTTTCTCCTCTCCCCCTCCCCAGTCCCCTCTCCCCCCGGCTGCTTGGGGCGAGATGTAGAGTGGGACAAAAGTTTCTCAAGACGCTCGTGGTTAAAGGCATTACGAGTCGTGATGTGCGGGTTAATGTGTGTGTGTGTGTGTGTGTGTGTGTGTGTGTGTGTGTGTGTGTGTGTGTGTGTGTGTGTAGGAAGAACAAGGAAAGGAGAGTGTATAATCTCCCCATGTCTACATCTTCCTGCAGAAACAAACCAGTTACAACAGGGATTCCATCATAAGTCTGCACGAATATCCAACCCCAGGTACCAAAAACTATCCTGACATATTCCTGCAGGCCCAAGCACATTTTTAGTGGCTATTTATTCTTCCTATAAAAAAATTCCCTCAAATTTAGGAAGCCTCTGACCAGCTAGGGGTTAAGCATTAATATTTATATGAGGAAATATCAGTGGAATAATTTTTGCATATGCTTAAAAATTTGGCTTGACTTACTGGATTCGAGTGTTATTCCCTTCTGGTGAACTGTTTCATTGCTTTATTTTTTCTTTATCCTGAAAATCATATTAGGAGAGATTTTTCAAACAGATTTTTTTCGATTTAACTTTCATTAATCTCTTTATTTCTAGGGTCCTCCACTGATATGTATATGTTTGTCTGGCGGTAATAAGAATAAACTAGACAGACAGACAGACAGACAGGAACAAGAACAAGCACAGAGACAGGCAAAGGTAGACGGAGAGATGAACGCACTGAATGAGTCAATCACTTAATATATACACTAAATAATCATCGCAATAAATTCTACGGAAGGGAGCGCAATAATTCAGCTTCATTTGTGAGCTTCGCACCCGTAAAACTGGAGCATTAATTGTGTTTCGCAGATATAACATCCAGCGGCAGCAAACACAGGGGGGCAGATCAGGACGGACCAATTAGCCTCGATGAATTGTATCCAAATATTTGTGTTTCCATCCAGTACGGTGCTCTGATTAAACCCTGGAGAACAGCCGATATAAATTCAGCCTTTGGTTCTTTTTTTACTTTTTTGGTCTATCGGGAGCAGTGGTAAGTGTCAAAAGCCTTAATGTTACCTGTATCAACAAGTTCTTTTTTCTCTCTCTCTTAACTGCAATGATTTTTTTTTTTTTTTTTTTTTTTTGTCTATCGCGAGGAATTGTTAAGAAAAATTACTGTTGCCCATATCGACAAGTATTTTCTTTTTTTTTTCTTTTTTTTTAGTCTAAGCTGCATTGATTACCAAAATCTCACTGACTCTGTGCGTAAAAAAACTGGTTGATCTAAGGGAACGAACTGCTAAGCCCACGCCCATGAGCGGACGAAAAAAAAAAATCAGAATTAATTTTTTGTGAACGAGGAGCAGCAGTGAGTGTCAAAAGCTTTACTGTTCCCTGCATCAATGTTCGTTTATTATATTATTCATTTTCAGAGTTATGAGCGCCAGGTAATCTGTTGAACTAATGAGGCTCAGGTAGTTAGACCCATAATTACACACACACACACCCCACCTGTAAAATTAGTGACCTGTACCACACCTGCTGCCTGCCAAAGCTCTGCCACACGACACCCATTCCTCTGCCTCAACAAATTTTACAGGGAGTTAGGTGTGTGTGTGTGTGTGTGTGTGTGTGTGTGTGTGTGTGTGTGTGTGTGTGTGTGAGAGAGAGAGAGAGAGAGAGAGAGAGAGAGAGAGAGAGTTAGTGGGAGTGGGAGATTGGATGTGTGTGTGTGTGTGTGTGTGTGTGTGTGTGTGTGTGTGTATGAGTGAGTGAGTGTGTGTGTGTGTGTGTGTGTGTGTGTGTGTGTGTGTGTGTGTGTGTGTGTGTGTGTGTTTTAATGCTTCCCGTGGGTGTAGTTTGGGTCCAGTGCCTGTCAGAAACAAAGGAGTGGGGAAGAACACACTCCCCAACCCAACATATTCAATCACCCAGTCCAACCTTCCCCCACCCCACCTTCTAACATTCCCTTCCACCACCATTCCCTTCCACCACGCCCTTCCACCATTCCCTTCCACCATTCCCTTCCATCATTCCCTCTCATCATTCTCTCCCACCATTCCCTTTCACCTTTCCATCCAACCATTCTCTCCTACCATTCCCTCTCACCATTCCCTTCCATCATCCCATTCCACCATTCCCTTCCACGTCGAAGTCGCTCTGTCATTCTGTTAATCACTTTCTGTTTTCCCTTTTGCATCTTCAGACGATTTTCTGGAGCGTAAGGAAGGGTTTTCTTGCTGAAGGGGTTAATTTCAAACCTTATACATCACTCTTTTACACTAGGTCATTCACTAAGGGTAGTAGTAGTAGTTGTAGTAGTAGTACCATTCATATTAACAACAACAGCACTACTTCTACAACAACAAATACAACTACTATTGCTGCTACTACCACTGCTACTACTACTACTACCACTACTACGACAACTGATAATAATAATAATAATAATAATAATAATAATAATAATAATAATAGTAGTAGTAGTAGTAATAATAATAAGAAGAAGAACAAGAAGAAGAACAAGGAGAAGAACAAGAATGAGAAGAAGAAGAAGAAGAAGAAGAAATTATTTTAATAATGATAAGAAGAAGAGGAAGAAGAAGAAGAAATAATAATAACATTAACAACAGAAATAAAAACACCAAAAATAAGCCTCAATCCTCAGAGCGTAATATCCTGGGCAGATGGCACTAGAGTTCCGTGGAGCTCACATCATTAGTTAGTGTTTTTCTTCATCTCCCAGACACGCAGGCTGAGCCAACAGAAAAAACGAGCTTATTATTGTCACTTCCTCTTGCTCTAGTTTTAGTTGTTTCTCTCTCTCTCTCTCTCTCTCTCTCTCTCTCTCTCTTTAACAGGGCAGGGGTGGTAAGCAGTAACGGTGATGTAGAGGATCACGTCGACCTCCCGCTAACGAACTGACATCGTTAGTTTTTATCAAGCTTTACTCTATGTATTTTTTCTGTATCTTTTTTCTCTTTTTTTTTTTCTCTTTCTCTCATTTTCTCTGTTTCTGTCTTTGTTTGTCACTTTAACTCGTTTAATGTTTCTTTCTTTCTCTCTTACTTTCTCTCCAATGTGTGTCTTTACACCAGTGTCTGTTTCGGTCTCTTATTTTAGTCTGTCTCTCTATCAGTCTATCTATCTTTCACTTTTTCTCTCACTTCTAGTTTCTCTCTCTCTCTCTCTCTCTCTCTCTCTCAACTTTGTAATTGTCCAACATTTCCCAGTTATTCGAAAGCGTGAAAAACATACATATATGTCTTGGCAGTCTTCTCATTTCTAAGAATTAACGTTGTCAGTGAAATCATGCCTATCACGTGTATCTTTCATTCTTATAATTAAAAACTGAGGACTCGTAGGTGTGCACAAACTCTCAACATTTTTCGATATTTATATGCCTTTGAAGATGATGGGATATACCTAACATTTTTTTCTACCGTAACCTCTGTTCCTCAACGATTTATCTAACACACACACACACACACACACACACACACACACACACACACACACTTGCTGACTGCTCTCTCTCTCTCTCTCTCTCTCTCTCTCTCTCTCTCTCTCTCTCTCTCTCTCTCTCTCTCTCTCTCTCTCTCTCTCTCTCTCTCTCTCTCTCTCTCTCTCTCTCTCTCTCTCTCTCTCTCTCTCTCTCTCTCTCTCTCTCTCGCTCCAGACGACTATCCTTGCCACAAAGAAACATTCCAAGGATTCAGAGTCTTTGGTTCTTTCTTTTTTTCGTAATAAAGACTGAAAAATAAAAAATGGCTAGGAACTCATCATCGCTGGTTTGACTCACGTGTATCCATACGTGTGTGTGTGTGTGTGTGTGTGTGTGTGTGTGTGTGTGTGGGTGTGTGTTTATAAGCTTGGATAAATCCCTTACGAACATGTATGACGAAGCCTAGAGAGTAAACAAGTATGTGGCTCTAAATCCAAGAGACCAGCAAGAAAAACAATGAAAGATTTGGTCACCCGGGATCTGAGACTTGGCTTGTGAAGACGGCTGCCTAAGAGTGTCCAAATATTGACAGATGGCCGGGCTGAATCGAGAGGCATGCTGTGGACCTGAATAATTTGTCGAGGCGTTGTGTACTCCGTCAACGAGAGATTTTTCACCGTGTATGTGTTGTTGGTTCATGCTTGGCTTCATTGTGGTCATTTTTATTTGGCCTTTAGTGACGGTGTTTGAAGGAGTGTTGGTGTTTGTACTGAACTGTGAATCGGGAATCTAAATTACACACACACACACACACACACACACACACACACACACACACACACACACACACACACACACACACACACACACTCTCTCTCGTACTGGTGCAGGAAACTTCTGCCTGTATTCTTCTCGGCCGTGGAAGCAAACTAGTAAATATTTCTCAGCGATTTAATTTCCAGTCAACACCTTACCCTTCTGTGCATGTATTATTGGTAAAGTCTGAACACTGGCACACTTCAATATCGCAGAGGGGAATATAAACTTATCCTATAAATAAATATTCTCGTAAGGAAGAAATATTGGAGATCCTTCGTAACCAGAGAGAATAGGGTCCTTCTTAGTACTTTCTTGGCAATAAAAAGTAGAGAAGAGATATTTGTTTTCTCCATGTTCGTGCATCGCTTTAATCCCTTCAGTCCCCTTAAAGCGACCTTAAAATCCCAACTTATCTCAAGATATCCTGAAAAAAGCCTGCCAAAAACTTCCTTGCAGACTGAAAGCCGTCTCTCTGCATCCTCTCCCATCCTGTTTATCTCACCTACATCAATGACTCTTCCTCCCGCCTCTCATCTCCCTCCGCTTTACTTCCTTAAAATTATAGTTTAGAATATTTACTTCCTTAAAGGAATCCTAAGTAAAAAAATAATCCACTCAAAATTTCCTTCCAGACTAAAACCGCCTCTGTTCATCTTCTAGCGTCCTGTATTTCTCACCTACATCACAGCCTCTTCCTCCCTCCTCTCATCTCCTTTCTCCTTATCTCCCTTCCACGTGGTCCCCTCCCCCCTGCCAGACCTCCTCAGCTATCGGCAAAGTTGGGTCATTTCCCTAAGACGAAGTGTGCCCATCTCGCCCTTACCTCCTGCCCTCGCGCCCTCCTTTCCTCCTTCCTTCGCACCTTCGCTTCCTGCCTCGCTCCCCATTCCTCATCTGTCTTTCTTCTTTCCCTCTTTTCTCTCCGCCTTCTTCCTTAGCATCTTCGCTTCCTTCCTCCGTCCTCATTCTTCACGTGCCTTTCATCTTCCCTCTTTTCTCTCCTCCCACCTCTCTCTCTCTCTCTCTCTCTCTCTCTCTCTCTCTCTCTCTCTCTCTCTCTCTCTCTCTCTCTCTCTCTCTCTCTTGCAGCTCAACTTTTCCCCTTCCCTCTCTCCCTCCCTGTAGTAAAAGGTTAACACTAGAGTAAGGTGATAGCCACGAAGAAGAGCCGTGGAAGAATGTAGAGCCATAATACTCTCTTATAAGTCACTGAATTACGAGAAATAAGCTGCAATAAGACGAAAACCTCTGACAAAAAGTTAAGATGAATGAATTAACTAGATAGAGATGCGAGAGAGAGAGAGAGAGAGAGAGAGAGAGAGAGAGAGAGAGAGAGAGCGAGGGGAGGGAGGGAGACAGATAGATAGATAGATTGACTTGTAAATAGACAAACAGAAACAGCTAGCTATATGGACAAACAAACACCAAAGCAAACAGTATCTGAAAAAAAAAAAAGTTCTCTCCCCACACCATCCTCAACGCAGCTAATGATTAAATAGATGGACAGATAGATAGATAGACAGATAGACATATAGGTAGGTAGGTACAGATAGACAGATAAATAAAAAGATTGACTAGGTAAGCAGACAGGCAGACTGACAGACAAGGGAACAATCAGTCAGTATGAGAAAGAAAGCGCACTTCTCTCTCCACTCCTTCTTGAACACAGCTAAAGGTTAAATAGATAGATAGATAGACAGATGGACAGACATATAAAAAGAGAGACTAGGTAAACAAGCAGACAAACAGAAAAGGGAACAGCCAGTCAGTATGAGAAACAAAACACACTTCTCTTTCTCCTCTCTCTCCACCCCTTCTTCAACGCGCCTCAACTAATGGCTCGGACGTCCCTTGCAAACTCTCAGCGCCATGAAAGCGACGGAAAAGATCGATGTTCCTCCCTTTGACAACTTGCCGGAAAATAGTCCACTCGCTCTTAAAACTTTGGCGCCGATTACGAGAAAAACAGCCAGGTTGGAGGGTCAGAGAGGCGACGTGTCAGGTTTAACTCTGTCATCATGAGGACGTCTATTACAGCAACTAAATTGATGTGATAGTACTCTCTGCTACACTACACTACTGCACGACTGATTTTGCCACACTACATTGCTTCACTACTGATTTTGCCACACTACACTGCTGCACCACTTATTTTGCCACACTACACTGCTGCACCACTTATTTTGCCACACTACACTGCTGCACCACTTATTTTGCCACACTACACTGCTGCACTACTTATTTTGCCACACTACACTGCTGCACTACTGATTTTGCTTCACTTCACTCCTGCTCTTTTACGCTGCAGTTAACCACAGCAGTGCTACTTTAAACAACAGTAAACCACTACACTACTGTTTTCACCTGCTGCACTACACTGTACAGCACTTCACATTGACACTACACTATACCACTACACCATACTACACTAGGCTCTGCCACACTACACTACACAACTATGCAATACTACACTACCACACTACACTACACAACTATGCAATACTACACTACCACACTACACTACACAACTACACTACACCACATTACCACACCATACACTACATTAAACTACTATACCACACCACTTCTACACTACTACACTACTGCACTGCACATCACACTGTACTTCTTCACTCCTGGATTATGTTTATCACGTGACATTTCTATGCAGCTTAACAGAGACTATCGAGACCAGATAAATCAAAATTATAACCTTCACTAATATTTTCTGTTATTTTTATTATTTTTCTATTCTCCATTTTTTCACGATTAGGAAAGATTTTTCTAACTAGATGGATTAGACACAGCCATCACTAACTTCCTCGATACAAGATAATTTCCTAGATTCCCTGAAGTCGTCTGGAGGTGGCAAGGAAGAAGAAATAAGGGAAATTCTGTTCTCCCGCGAAATGGGTTGTAAATATAGCCATAATCAATATATTTTTTGAAGTCTCTTACTGGACGTCTCTCGGCTTAACAAAATTCCATAATGTTTGCTTGAATATAGTACCTAAATGCACCAAAAGCGAAAAAATTAAAGAGATGAGGTTTCGAAGTTATTTGATGTCGACGTTTTTCTCTCTAGTGATTAAATGGAAGCGGTAGGTAGGGATAAGCCAAAGAGAATGAATGTTTCCACGGCCGAAAATTTTATCCCCAGAAACTAAGAGAAAAGGGATTTATAATTTTCGAGAGACGTCTGAGGAACACAATGTCTCCATCCCCGTTGCAGGAAACAAACCACCAAAATTATCCATCCAAATTTGTGCTTCTGAAAATCGCATGCAACAAAATCCACTTTTAAAATAATAGCCCAAGGAATGAGGGATATGTGAAGGCGTTATAAAGATAGATCAAGAGATAGACACATACAGAGCCACACAGATAAACAAAGGCACAGAGAAAACCACAGAGCCACCCACAGAAAAGAGCTACTGTTGCAGAATATATATATACTGCAAGAGGAATGCCTTTCATCACGATCCTAAGCCAATTTCAGTGCTGTCCAGTGAGGAATGAGTCAGAATGTAATTAAAGTACAATTTCTCTCTCTCTCTCTCTCTCTCTCTCTCTCTCTCTCTCTCTCTCTCTCTGGTGATAGATGTGATGAATGGAAGATTAACGAGAGAGAAGAGCAAATAGTGGAACGATGGGTAGGGGTGGAACTGAAAATGGAACCGCTATAAGATAAAACATAGAGATTAATATGAGTGAAAGGGGAACAAAATAGGCGATAGCGTAGAGCACATGAGAAAGAAGAGTATTTAATGAGATGGTGGGAGGGGAGAGAAGATAAAGTAGGTATAAGAGGACAAAAAACAGAGGAGAGAAGAATTAGTAATGGGATAATGGGTGGAAGAGGAAATGAAGTGGGTAAAAGATTAAGAATAGAAGCGAGAAGAGTACGTAGTGGAATGATGGGTAGGAGAGGAACTGAAACGGGTAAATCTCTCTCTCTCTCTCTCTCTCTCTCTCTCTCTCTCTCTCTCTCACACACACACACACACACACACACACACACACACACACACACACACACACACACACACACACACACACACACACACACACAAACAAACCCACACACACAAGATGAACCAGACTTAATCGTGAATTATCGTGCAGGTTGAGGTCCGGCAGGTAGATCCCTCCCTAAGCTGGTGGGCGAGAGACAGACAGATGGATAGACAGAGAGACAGATAGATAGATAGACAGAGATAGAGAGAGGGGGGAGGGGGACGAAGAAGTGAATAATGCAATGAAAACACAGTAGGTGAAAGGTGGTTATAATAACATGTGTATACTGCAGTTACGGTGGAGGAAGGCGAAAAAAATAGTGATGGAGATGGATGGGTGTGGATGAAGAGGGATGGATGGGTGTGGATGAAGAGGGATGGATGGGGTGGTGAGAGAGTAGGACAGGTGATGTAGGGAGAGAGAGGGGTGGGTGAGGTGGTGAGGGAGTGAAGAGGATGTGGTAGGGAGGGAAAAAAGGGTGGGTGAGGTTGCGAGGAAGAGAGGTGGGTGGATGGTGAGATAGAGGCATGGGTAAGTTGGTGAGGGTGAGGCAGAGAAAGGTGGGTGAGAGATAGGAGGGGTAGTGAGGGAGAGATGAGTATGATGGGTGGATGAGGGAGAAGGGTGGGTGAGGGAGTAGGGTGAGTGAGGGAGTAGGGTGGGTGAGGGAGAAGGGTGGGTGAGGGAGAAGGGTGGGTGAGGGAGAATGGTGGGGAAGAAGGGTGAGTGAGGGTGGGTTGGCTGTGAGCTCATCAATCCCAGTCGAGCGACACGAACGCCAACAGCGGCGAAGAAAAATGACGAAATTAATGGCATAGTAAACGAAATACGGTAATAAAACTGAGCGCTCGAATTTTGGCGTTATATTGAGTGAACGTAACAAAAACAAATACGAAGGGTGTGAAAATGCCTCTTAATAATCAGTGTTTTGGAACTGTGATGCTACTGCCAGGAAAGAGCAATAAGAGAATATGAGTAAACTGCTGGAAATGCATCTTATAACACTGCTATGTTATTTTCCATCAGAGAGAGATTTAAGTATTTTGAAACGTTTATTATGAATGCAAAAATTATACTTAAGCGGAAAACTAGATAAATTGCTGAAGAATTATCAACAAATGTCATGTTTCTGTAACGTATATTCTGGTCTTTACAATTTCTCATTCTTGAAGAAACTCTGAAAAATATCAAATGTTTTCGTGTATCATTTCTGAAAATTGAAAATATATTCCTGTCTAAACAATGCAATATTTCAATAGTAAAATGTTCTAGTCTTAAGCGTTATTCAATTACTAAATATTTAAAACCAAGAGTGTAAATATAATTCTAGGGATACTCTTCAAAATAAACACCTCACACGTTTTATTCCTCAACAGAGTAAATAAAGTCCCAGTTACAAACTTCAAATGAATTTAGGGTATTTCATGAGAGGTAGGTGAGGACGTCCACCATCCAATCACCCAGTGTTGTGCTGTTTTCAGGTGACTCTACGCTGCTTGATAAGACAAATGGTTTCTAGTAAGCCAGGAAAATGTTTACTGTGCTGGGTGGCAACCATATAAATCAAATGACGCCTGGTGATTTAGTGAGTTTAGGCGCTCCAGTGGGACTGAGCCTGTCTGAGGAAGGGTTGGAAGGTTTATTGCTCGTATAAGTGCAGGTCATCTTCACCTTAAATGTCGGGACTTAGTAGCCTAATTACTGGCCTCTGCACTCTTGATAGCGGAAAAAACGATTGGACGATAATGATGGTGATGATAATGATGATGTTGCTCAAAAATCTTCTTTTATTGTTGAAGAGACAGTGTGAACGGAATCAACATTAGTCTTGTGAAATTCCTATGGTAATCTCTTCACGGTATTTCATCCTTACAACTTATTGAGAGAGAAGGTTTCCGAGGCTACGTTACTCAGTTCAGACATTAAAGGGAATACTAAGCAATCGATCGAAACTGTTGTCATTATGTCAGTATTAGAACCGAGCCACCCCTTGGATTTAATTCTTTTATTAGCCACATGCTTTTGGTGTGCCTTAACACACTAGACAACCAGGCATTTTTTTTTTTTTTACTCGATGATCCCTAACCAACTTAGCAAATGGTTTCGTGGGTTACGGAATGTTATATCGCTAATTATTCAGTGTAGAGTCACTTGAAGATAGTAACACTTCGTCTAGTGAGTGGAGGGTGAATGACCTTATCTACTACTTATCATCACGTCGTATTCCTGACCAAAATAAATACAGCCCCACATGCAAACCTCTTCCATGCTTAAATCCTACCATATCTGAAATTAATCCCGTAACCTGCTCCCTATTTAAAATCCTCCATGTCTAAAATTAAACTAGGCTTTTTAAACTAATTTTCCTAAAAGAATTAAGGCTGGACACTGCAGGAGAATCGCGCTGCAGGTCTATTGTTTCTTCACAGCATTTTTGGCACGAAACACGAGGGGGAGTTTAAGGAAAAGGCTTTAATTTCCCCAGGGCATTTTACGTGGAGTCAGGCAGCGAGTCAGGTCCTCCCTCTGGCCCGGTACGCAAATTCCCAGAGCGTAGTGGATTTCATTTTTTTTTTCCTAGGATAAGTTAGGTTAGGTTAGGTTCTAAGACGAAGTTAGGTGTGTATCTTTTTTTCCAGGAAGGTCTAGGTCAGGTGAGGTTAGGTTAGGCTAATTTCTCACGGACGGATTTGTTTAGTATTGAGTCGATATAGGCACTTTTTCTTCTTCTGGGTGAGTTTAGGTTAGGGTAGGTTACTGTGTTAGGGATGTGTGTGTGTGTGTGTGTGTGTGTGTGTGTGTGTGTGTGTGTGTGTGTGTGTGTGTGTGTGTGTGTGTGTGTGTGTGTGTGTGTGTGAATGTGTGTGTGTCACTTACTTTTGTACACACACTGTTACATAGCCTATGATTTCATCATCCTTTGTGTAATTCTAACGTACAGTGTGCTGCCTGTTTGATCACGAGCGTGTTCTACCTCACTCCCCCCTTCTACCGTTATAGTAGAGTAAGTCGTCCTTTCTGTTGTTCAGAGCGGGATTGTCAACTCTTTGTCCCCATGGCTTCATTTGCGCGTCCTTCTTACAAGTTGTATCAAGCTCTGCCGGCCCCTATATAATGAGCTCAGTCTCTGCATCATGGCCACTTAGATCTACTCCTCATTTTGTTCACATCTCTGTCCTCTCCTGTACAGTTATTGTTGTGAGTGCTCAGAAAGTCTCCAACCATCTAGCAGCTGTGTAATTTGAGTATAAGTGTTATTACATTTTGTTCTTGTACTGTGTAGCATAAGGTGTTAATTTGTGGGCCTGGTGAGGTTCTTTTGTGATTAATGGAAAGATTCATGTCAGCCAATTGTCGGTAATAGTTTGTATCTGTAATAATTTATCTTGCATTAACTGAGCATTACCCAGTGTATTTTCACTTTATCAGGGCTGACTTAGATAAGTTTACTCTTGCTAATTTCGTGTTAATAGAGGCTATTGCAGTTAACCATATATTTAACCTGTTTTTGCCATTACATTATCCTTATGAGTCCTGAATGTTTTGTTGTTAGTTTGAGCATTAAACTTTAACTTGTAATTTTACCTAACTCTTTTGTTTTGAACCTGGAACTTTATGGGACAGTAGTGACTCTTAGTATTCTCACTTAATGTGTACATTATCTTTCTCTGTTCCGTAACATAAATTTGGCGACTTCTTATCAGGATATTCAGGATATTATCATAAGGATATTGCTTGATATTTTGTGACTGTGATTTATTCATGATGTGTACTATTTCTACACTTGATGAAGCCAAAGATTTTTTGTCAAATGTGCAAACAGTGTTGCATGTAGAAAACAGAACAAAGAATGAACTTAAGCTTGTTGCTCAACAATTGGGAATTGCAGTTCACTCTCATCATTCTAAATATCAAATTGTTGGCATGATTAATAAAAGCTTGTTTAATGTAACTCCTCCAAATGAGCAAACGCAGATTGAATTAGCTAAGTTACAGCTAGCCCTGCAGGAGGCTCGTGTGAAGGAAGCTGAATTTCAAGCACGTGCTAAGGAGGCTGAGTCTCAGGCTAAGGAGGCTTGTGTTAAGGAGGCTGAATTTCAAGCAAATGCTAAGGAGGCTGAATCTCAGGCTCGGATTCAGGAGGCACAGATACAGGCACAAGTTGAACTTGCCAGGATTCAGGCAGACCATGAGTATCGCATGAAACAATGTGGAACTGGATCATCTAGCTCTGATGATTTTGATGTGGCTAAAAATGTTAAACTTGTCCCTCCTTTTAATGAATCTGATTTAACAAAGTATTTTCAGTTGTTTGAGAGGGTAGCTACAGGTTTTAATTGGCCCAAACAGTATTGGCCAGTACTCCTTCAAACTGTTCTCACCGGTAAAGCTCAAGCAACTTATGCATCTTTGCCTCAGGATCAATCTGATAATCATGATGTAGTTAAGAGCTTGATTCTTAAGGCCTATGAGCTTGTTCCTGAAGCTTATAGAGTAAAATTTAGGACAACTTACAAGCAAGATAAGCAATCCCATGTTGAGTATGCAAAAATCAAAGAAGATCTGTTAGAGCAGTGGTTAAATTCTAAGAATGTGGATTCTGATTTTGGTAAATTTAAGCAGATGATTTTGCTGGAGGACTTCAAGAGGTGTATTTATAAAGATGTAAGCCTATATCTTGATGAGAAAAGAATAGATAATTTGTCTGATGCTGCAGTTTTAGCTGATGAATATGTTCTCACTCACAAGAGATATTCTAGAGAAAGAAGGAAAGCTGAGAGTAAGTACGTTGCCTCTACTCAGAGTACAGGTAACAAGAAAGAGAATAAAGATGATGTTTCTCAGGAAGTAAATACCAGCTCCACCTCTAGATTTCAGAAAAGTAAATGTACTTATTGTAGTAAGCTTGGTCATACTACGGAGAAATGTTTCAGGAGACAGCGTGATGTGAACAAAAAGGAGTCTTTAAATATTCAGTCAATTGGTCTAGTGTCCACCCTTGAGAGTTCCCATAATTCTTTAACTGAGTTAACTGAACCTGCTTTGAGGAATAACTTAAATTCTCATGATGGAGCTCCTCTTTTGAGCAGTAACGTGGGTGACACTCTCAAGAGTTCATGTGCTAATTTCCTGTCTGATGGTTTTGTCAGTCCTCTGGACAGTAATGACAGGAAATCAGTTCAGATATATCGTGATACAGGTGCTTGCCAATCCCTTATGCTGACCAGTGTTCTAGGCTCTAATGTTAATTCCTCTGATGAAACTGTAATCTTACAAGGTGTAGGGAATAATTATTTCTCTGTCCCTCTGTGCAGAGTGAATTTAGAGTCTGGTTTTGTTAATGGTTCCGTTATGGTTGGGTTGGTTGAGACACTCCCAATGTCAGGTGTAACTTTCTTACTTGGAAATGATATTGGTGGAAGTCAAGTGTGTCCAGCTCCTCAGTTGTCTAGTGAGCCAGTGGCTGCGACCCAGGATTGTGGTGTCCCTGATGTGTTCCCTGCATGTGCTGTCACTAGGGCTAAGTCTAAAGTTACTGGTGATTTAGAGGATAATGATGATGATGATGTTATCCTAGCTGACACTTTTCTTGCTAATCTGGACCACTCACCAGATGAGGCAGTACCCCGTAGTGTTGATAATTTGTCTCGTCAAGAGTTGGTTGAGTTGCAGGTTGCTGACCCTGAGTTGAAAGGTCTAGCTAACTCTGCTTGCAGTGAGGAAGAGTTAGCTGGTGCTTCTACTTGTTATTATATGAAGTCAGGAGTACTTATGAGGAAGTGGAGACCCCCAACAGCATCAGCCGACTGTGAATGGGAGGTTGTACATCAAGTTGTCATCCCTCGTGTTTGTAGGCAGGATATCATTAAAGTGGCTCATGATTCAAGTTTGGCAGGACACCTTGGAGTGAGGAAGACTGTGGCACGCATTTTGAAACACTTCTACTGGCCAGGTATCTTCAGGGATGTTTCCTGGTATTGTAAGTCTTGTCACACCTGTCAAGTTGTGGGGAAGTGTAATCAGATCGAAAAGGTTGCACCTCTAGTTCCCATTCCTCCTTTTGAGGCGCCATTTACCCGTGTGTTGGTGGATATTGTGGGCCCTCTTCCTAAGACTTCTTCAGGATTTTCTTATGTGTTGACCCTGATTGATATGGCTACTCGTTATCCTGAAGCCTATTCCACTTAGAAATATCTCAGCAAAGAACGTGGTTAAGGAAATGCTAGGGTTCTTCACAAAGTTTGGTCTGCCCAAGGAGGTACAGTCAGACCGGGGAAGTAATTTCATGTCAAATGTTTTCAAGCAGTCTCTGAAAGAGTTGGGCATCACCCAGATCACGTCTTCAGCTTACCATCCCCAGACTCAAGGAGCGTTGGAGAGATATCATCAAACACTCAAATCGATGCTCAAGAAATACTGTTTGGAACATCAGAAAGACTGGGATAAAGGTCTTCCATTCGTTGTATTTGCCGCAAGAGAATCTCCAAATGAATCACTGGGCTTCTCACCCTTTGAACTACTGTTTGGCCATGAAGTAAGAGGACCCTTAAGCTACTCAAGGAATGCTGGCTGTCGGAGGAAGATGACGTCAACCTGCTGGAGTATGTGATGAAGTTCAAAGAACGGCTGTCCACTGCTTTACAGCTGGCGAGAGAGAATTTAGGAGCTGCCCAGGAGAAGATGAAGACTTGGTATGATAAGAAGTCCAGGTTACGCCACTTTCAACCAGGAGATCAGGTTTTGATTCTGCTACCAGTTCATGGGCAACCTCTTCAAGCCAAGTTTAGTGGTCCTTATTTCGTGGAGAAGAAACTCAGTGATGTCAACTATGTCATCGCCACACCAGATCGTAGAAAGAACAAGCAACTTTGTCACATCAACATGCTAAAGTTGTATCACAGGCGGGACGAAAATAATCCAGTCTGCACTGTAGCTGTTCCACCCGAGTCTGCAAGAGAAGCTCTCCCATGCAGTATGAGCCTGAGTGATAGTTTGGGGAAGAATCCTGATATCATGAATGATCTCCAGACTAAGCTTTCTCATCTACCTCCCGAGGAAAGGCAGGAGTTTTCGGCATTACTGCAGGAGTACCCGCAAGTGTTCCGTGCCACTCCAGGAAGAACCACTGTGTTGATGCATGATGTCGATGTTGGAGACGCAAAGCCAATTAAACTGTCCTTACCGTGTGAACCCAGTGAAAGTTCCTCTCATCCAGAAGGAGCTTGGCTACCTTTTGGACCACAAGATGATTGAGCCCTGTCAGAGCGAGTGGAGTTCTCCTGTCACTCTAGTCCCTAAGCCAGGTGGGTCACAGCGGCTTTGCATTGACTACAGACGTGTTAATCAGATAACTAAAACAGACACTTACCCTCTCCCTCGTGTGGAAGATTGCATAGACAAGATCGGAAAGGCTAGGTACATAAGTAAGTTTGATTTGCTAAAGGGATACTGGCAAGTACCTATGACTGAACGTGCTAGGGAGATCTCATGTTTTGTAACACTAGCAAAGACTTTTGCATGTTCTGTGATGCCGTATGGTATGAAGAATGCACCAGCCACATTTCAGAAGCTCATGAATGTTGTAACAGAGAGTTTGGCAGGGTGTGTTGTTTATATTGATGATGTATTAATCTTCAGTGACAACTGGAAAGATCACCTATGCCATGTCAGTAAATTTCTTGAGCGTTTGGTTCAGGCTAATCTTGTAGCTAATTTATCAAAGTGTGAGTTTGGTCAAGCTAAAGTTCAGTACCTTGGGTACGTAATTGGTGATGGACATGTTGCACCACCAGGAGCTAAGGTTCAGGTTATAAGTGATCTTCCCAGACCTAAAAGTAGGAAAGAGCTACAAAGATTTTTGGGAATGGTAGGTTATTACAGGAGATTTGTTCTTAACTTTTCAATTCTTGTATCACCACTTACAGACCTACTGAAAAAGGGAGTTAAATTTGTCTGGACCGATAACTGTGAATCCTCTTTCAACAAACTTAAAGCCATCCTATTACGTCAGCCAGTGCTCGCTACTCCAAATTTTGCTAAGCCTTTTAAGATGGCTGTTGACGCAAGTGATACAGGAGCTGGGGCTGTTTTGCTGCAAGAGGATGATCAGGGTATTGAACACCCTGTATCTTATTACAGTAAGAAGTTCACTCCACCTCAAAAGAACTACTCAACTATTGAGAAAGAGCTTTTGGCCTTGAATTTGGGTTTACAGCATTTTTCATTTTATTTGTGTTCTGGTTTTTGACCCCATAGTCATTTATACCGATCATAACCCACTGAAATTCCTTAGTAAGTTTAAAGATAAAAATCAGAGATTGACAAGATGGAGTCTACTTCTTCAGGAGTATTCATTAGACATACAATATGTCAAGGGGAAAGAAAATGTTATTGCAGATTGCTTATCTAGACTTTAGACAGATTGTTTTAGAGTAATAAGAAATTTCCTTTGTAAATTTCTTTTTTTCTTTGTGGGGAGGTGTTACATAGCCTATGATTTCATCATCCTTTGTGTAATTCTAACGTACAGTGTGCTGCCTGTTTGATCACGAGCGTGTTCTACCTCACTCCCCCCTTCTACCGTTATAGTAGAGTAAGTCGTCCTTTCTGTTGTTCAGAGCGGGATTGTCAGCTCTTTGTCCCCATGGCTTCATTTGCGCGTCCTTCTTACAAGTTGTATCAAGCTCTGCCGGCCCCTATATAAAGAGCTCAGTCTCTGCATCATGGCCACTTAGATCTACTCCTCATTTTGTTCACATCTCTGTCCTCCCCTGTACAGTTATTGTTGTGAGTGCTCAGAAAGTCTCCAACCATCTAGCAGCTGTGTAATTTGAGTATAAGTGTTATTACATTTTGTTCTTGTACTGTGTAGCATAAGGTGTTAATTTGTGGGCCTGGTGAGGTTTTTTTGTGATTAATGGAAAGATTCATGTCAGCCAATTGTTGGTAATAGTTTGTATCTGTAATAATTTATCTTGCATTAACTGAGCATTACCCAGTGTATTTTCATTTTATCAGGGCTGACTTAGATAAATTTACTCTTGCTAATTTCGTGTTAATAGAGGCTATTGCAGTTAACCATATATTTAACCTGTTTTTGCCATTACATTATCCTTATGAGTCCTGAATGTTTTGTTGTTAGTTTGAGCATTAAACTTTAACTTGTAATTTTACCTAACTCTTTTGTTTTGAACCTGGAACTTTACGGGACAGTAGTGACTCTTAGTATTCTCACTTAATGTGTACATTATCTTTCTCTGTTCCGTAACAACACACACACACACACACACACACACACACACACACACACGATGCTGGATTTCTTTTTCTCTTATCATGACGTGTCTTACTTTGGCTAGACTAGAATTGCGTGCCAGGGTTAGGTGAAGTTAGTTTACCCTATTTTTGGCGCTTTTTGTTTTCTAGATGGTTTAGTTAAGTTAGTTAAGTTAGCGTGTCAAAGTTAGTGGTCTGTTTTCCAAGTGAGTCTGAAAGTTAGGTTGAAAATGTCATTAAATTTCCGTCCTTTTTATTTTCGGGGAGTCTTCATGCCGCGATAGATTGCTCTTCCAGGGTTAGGCTGGGTTAGATTAGGTTAGTGTAATAAGGTCAGGATAGATAAGTTATGTCTATTAATGTTAAGTTAGGTTAGGTCAGGTTAGGTTAGGTTAGGCTAGGTTAGGTTAGGCTAGGTTAGGTTAGGCTAGGTTAGGTTTGGTCATATTTGGTTAAGATATTTTATGCTAGACTCCGATGAAATGTAGTATGTGCGATCATCACGGGAAGAGAAGATTTAGCCTCTGTAAATGCCTTACAGTACGGAGTTATACGAGGACGAATCTTGAGCCGCTCTGATTTCTGGGCAAAGCTGGTTTTCCCTTTTGCCTCCGGTCACCCAGCAGGATAAATGGGAACCTGGACACAACACCGATTATTTCGGATAGTACTGAAGTAGATTGTGGCTTGAAATATTAAATGACTGGCTAAGTGACACTCGTGAAGTTGATAAGTATGAGTCCTCAACGCCTCTGCCATATCCTTTCCCTCCCTCCTACCCTTCCTTACTCCTTCCTTCAACTTACTCCTCTTCTCTCCCTCCCTTCCTCGACCGTTCCCTCCGTCTCATCTTCCCTCCATCTCTTCCTCTCATGCTCCTCTCCTTTCCAACCTCCCTCCCTCCCTCCTACTCTTTTTTCTCCCCCATTTATCCCTCTCTCCTCGTGTCATCCACCACCTCATATCCCATTACCCCTTTATCTGTTTTAATCCCTCCTGCCGCTTCATCTCTCGTATACATGCTGTACCTTCCCTCCACCCCTCACGCTTTCTTCCTCCACTTCCTTCTTCTCTTTCTCTCCCTTCCTCCCTCTATTATAATTTCTCTCCCCCTTCCCTCCTTCTACTTACACCTCTCCTCTCCATCCCCCCCTTCAACTTCTCGTTCATCATATCCGTCCTTCACCTCTCTCTTTCTCTCCATCTCTCCCTCTCGTTTTCCCTGCTCTTCCTCTCCCTCTCATCCTCTTTTCCTCCCCCTATGCACCTCTCTCCTACTTTCTCTCCCTCCCTCCCTCTCCTCCCTCTCCTCCCCTGGTCTCTCCTCTCCTCTAACAGCTCATATCCAGTTACCCCTTCATCGGGTTTAATCCCTCCAACCTCTCCATCCTCGTAAACATAGCTCCCCTTCCCTCTCCCTCCCTTCCTCCCTCCCTCCACTTCATTCTCCCTACCTCTATTCCTCCCTCTCCTTCCCTTCCTCCCTCCCTCAACTTCATTCTCCCTACTTTCATTCTTCCCTCACCACATCCCTCCCTCTCTTCTTCTCTCCTTCCTTTCACCTAATCTCCCCACTTTCCTTCCCCCACCTAAGCTTTCCTCTCTCCTCCTTCCCACCTCTCATTCCCTCTCTCCACCTTTCCTTTTCATGTTTCCTCCTTCCACTTCTTCTTCTCATCCTCCCTGTCTCCAACTCTCTCTCCTTCCTCCTCTTCCTCCTGAATCTCTTTCACCTCTCCCTTTCCTTATCTCTCCCTCTCACCCTCCTTCCACCTCTCTCTTTCTCCCTCTTTCCTTCCATCTCTTCCCCTCTCCTTTCATCCCATCATTTCTCACTGTCTCTTCTTCCATTTCTACTCCCCTTCCACCTCTTCTTTCCCTCTGCCTCTCCCTCTCTCTCTCTGCCCCTCTCTTTCTCCCTCTCCCTCTCCCCATCTCTCCCTATTACCTTTCCCTCCTGCACCTCCTCCTCTCACTCTCCCTCCCTCTACCTCTCCCACTCACCTTCCTTCGATCTCTCCCTATTACCTTCCCTTTCTCTACCTTTCCTCCCCCTCATATCTCCCTCCCTCTATCTCTCCCTCCCTCCCTTCCTCCCTCCCTTCCTCCTCCTCAGCTTCGTCTGCCCTTCTTTCCTCTCCAGTTACTTCCAATTCGTCCTCCTGTCCCTACTTCCCTCTCACCTATTCCCTTCCACAACCACCTGTCCCCTCCTTCACCCCCTCCCTATCTCTTCAGCCTCCTCAACACTTTCTTCTTCTCCAAGACCTTCACACTTCCACCCTTCCCTCTCCTTCTTCCTCATGTCCCTCCCTTCCTCTTCCCCATCCTTCACTTTCACCTATTCCACTCCCCACCCATTATTTAACCTCTTCCTTATTCCTCGCCACCCATCCAGCCTTCACTATCCTTCCAGCATACAAATGTCATACCACCACGGGACCAAACTTAGTCATCCCTGTCCCTTCTTCCTTCCCTCGCCACGTCCCTCTCTCTCTGTCTCTTACCTATCCCTCTCTTCCCCCACTATCCAATTTTTCCCTAATCCCTTCTGTCCAGTCCATTCCCTTAGATTCTTCCCCAGTTTGTCTCCACCCACTGTCAACCTGTTCTCTAATTCCCAATTCCCATCATCTTCCCTTCTCTCCCCCCTCCATCTCTCTCTCTCTCTCTCTCTCTCTCTCTCTCTCTCTCTCTCTCTCTCTCTCTCTCTCTCTCTCTCTCTCTCTCTCTCTCTCTCTCTCTCTCTCTCTCTCTCTCTTTCACCACCTTTTCGACAGTCTCTCCTTCATCCCTTACTTTCTCCCTCTCTTATTCTCCCTGCCTCTACCCATCACTGCATGACGGGACCAAAACTTGTCGACCTCTCCCTCCCTTCTCTCTCTATCCACGATGCCCTCCCTCACCTATCCCTCTCCTCCCCAACCCTCCAACTTTTTCCTCATCCCTGCCTCTCCTCCGCTGTCCTCCAACTTCTCCCTCATCCCTTCCTTCCTCCCCATCTACCCATCAGACCATCGCGGGACCAAACTTTGTCGACATGATATCTGGTAACTGGAGGGTCTAGGGTTGCAAGGCTTCTGTCACGACGCATCATAGGAACTGAAGGCTAGTAGGATTATGGGGCTGCCTTGTGCCTCGCTTTATTAGTTATTCGCTTTACTTATGATGACTTATTATATACTGTACAAGAGTGTTTATAAAGCAAGAAGCGTATGAGTGTGTGTGTGTGTGTGTGAGTGTGTGTGTGTGTGTGTGTGTGAGAGAGAGAGAGAGAGAGAGAGAGAGAGAGAGAGAGAGAGAGAGAGATTTAATCTATTTTAGCTATATTTGGTGGAAGGGTTGAGAGCCAGCCTAGAATTTGCTTAATTATTTTTTTAGAACAATAGGTTAAACGTCAAGGACACAGGACTAAGTCCAATCTTGACCCAGCAAGTTCAGATTCAGCAGTTTTTACCCAGTATAGAGCAAACCTGGTGGAAAGGTTGAGGATAGTGCAAGAATGAAAGAATTCGAGGTGGGCAATAAGTCAAAAGTCATGGTCATAGAGCAAGGTCAGAGTTCGACCCTGTGTTTCTGTGTTAGCAAAACAAAAGTTCTGACTTGATTTGAACCAGACTTAGTGGAGGGGCTGAAGGTCATCAACCATGGGCATGACATAATATTTTTTTAGTACAATAAGTCAAAGGTCAAGAGCACATGGCAAGACCACCTTAACCCGTTTTGATCCGGTTTGGACCTAACTTGGTGGAACGGCTGAGAATAAGACAAGAATGAAGTAATTCGATTTTGAGACTAGTTGTAGGACGTAGATATTGGACTCTGTGTCTCTTTGTTTAAATTAAGATCGTGAAGGCGTAATTGAACCTCCATTTTATCAGTCAATCAGTCTATCTCTCTCTCTGTATATCTATTGCCAGACGTCTTAATCCCGTAAGGGGTGGTTACAAACAAATCACTTTCACTCCATCCAGTCCTCTGCAATTTGTCTGCCCTCCCTCCAATTCACACCGTCTCTCTCTCTCCCTCATATATTTCTCAACTCCATCACTCCCTCCTACTTCATCCCTCTATTTGAGCCGTTGTCTCCGCCTGCTCCACTTCCCCACGACCTCACCCTTATACACTCCTCTCGTCTGTTTTTCATTTATGACGGTTAATATTAATAATCCTAACAAGGAAATTAAATCGATTGCATTCCACATTACATAAAACACTAAAGAGATGGAAATGCAAACCTCCTTTTATTTCCTATCCATATTCCCTCCTCTTTTTACTCCTTCTACCCTTTTTCCTCCAATTATTCCTCTTCCCTTCACCCTTTTCATCTTCCTCCCGTCATTCCCTCTTTCCTCCTAAATCCTCCTCATCCTCTTCCTCCCTTCTCCCTAGCTTTCCCTTCCTCCTCCTCTTCCCAAACATCCCCTCCCAAACTCTCCTCCTTCCCCTCTCACCCTCCCCTCCAACCCCCCAACAGAAGCAGTGAAAGCCTCATCCTCGTTACGTCTGGCTTGGTCAATACCCCAGCACACACAGTAATAGTGGTGGTTGTGGTGATAGTTGTGGTTGTGGTGATAGTGGTGGTGGTGGTGATAGTGGTAGTGGTGGTGGTGATAGTGGTGGTGGTATCAAGTAGTGGTGGTGGTGATAGCGGTAGTGGTGGTGGTATCAATGGAAGTGGTGGTGTGGTGATAGCGGTGGTGGTGGTGGTGGTAGTGGTGATGGTAGTTGTGGTAATAGTATCTTATGACAGTGATAATGGTAGGTGTAGTTGTATTAATATGAGTGGTATTGTTGAAACTGGTATTCGAGGTGATGATAATTGTGTTGGCAGAGGTGATGATGGTACAGTAAGCTTAGTAGTATTAATGATGGTGTTAGTGGTGATAATGGTGGTGATAGAAATTACTGGTGTGATGGTGGTGGTAGTGGTGACGTTAGTATTGATGGTGATGATAATGGTATAGGTGATGATGATATTAGTGGTGATAATATTGAGGGTATTAGTAGTAGTGCTGGTATTTATACAGTAATGGTGATGGTAAAAGTGATGATGGTGGTATTAGAGATGGTGTTAATAATGTAGTAATAGGTGGTTCTAGTGGTGATGATGAAGGTAGCGATGATGGTGTTGGTTGAGATGGTGGTGATGATGGTGGTGATGATGGTGTTTCTCTTAGCATTGGTGATAATGGTGATGATAGTTAATGATGATAGTTTTCGTGATGACATTGTTGGTGTGATCAGTGGTGGTGTTAATGGTGCTATTAGGAGTGATGCTAGTCATAATAGTGATGATGATGGTGGTATTAGTGTTGATGCTGGTTATGGTATTGGTAGTGATGGTGATGGTATTAGTTGTGGTATTACTGTGGATAATGGTGATGGCAAAGGTTATGATAATGGTAGTATTGGTGGGTGGTGAAAATGGTGACAGTAAAGGCGATGGTGGTGGTATTAGCAGTGGTATTAGTAGTGATATTAGTAGTGGTATTAATGGTGGTATTAGTAGAGACAGCAATAACGAGAGCCACACCTTCGTTATGGTCAATACTCTCCACCACACACCCGTTCCCTGAGTCCCCCCCCCCTCATTGTGGTGGTGGTGGTGGTGGTGGGATTATGGTAGTTCTGGTGCTAATGGTGGTGATGTGGCAATTGTGGTAAGGGATACGAATTATGGTGGTAGTTGTGGTGAAAGTGGTGGTGATTGCTGTAGATGTGTTGGTGGTACTTGTGGTGAGGGATAAGCGCTGTGGTGGTAGTTGTGGTGCTAATGGTGGTGACTGTGGTAGATGTGTTGGTGGCCAATGTGGTGTGGGGTACGGGTTGTGGTGGTAGTTGTGGTGTATGTGTGGTGCAAAAAAAAAAAAAGCAAGAGTACACAAACGCTAACAAGAACGTTTGACTCGAGCTGTATTCAGAATGGTATATTTTAGAGACAAGTAATATTAAACGTTTTGTCACGAACGTTTTCATGCTATATCCTGAGAAAGAGAGGAAACTTTGGGGGGGGGGGAGGAAAGCTGTATTTGAGGTGGCATAGGAGACTTCGAAACACCTCTTCCTTAGCGATTTATTCTTGATATGTAAGAGGGTGTGGTGCGTTGTCGAGTGATGAGGAGTCGTTACTGAGTAGGAAACTGAAAGTCTGGAGGTCATCCTGCTGAATCCATCTCTCACGGGATGCGGCGTTTGGCAATAACTTTATGCATATACGCAAGAATGTATGCACGCAGACGTGGAGATAGGGACACGTCGATAGATAATGGGATAGATGAACGGAGATAGATATATAATTAGACAGATAGAAAAATATCAAGATAGATCGAGATATAGATAGATAGACAGACAGATTACAGTCAGATAGGAAGGTAGACAGACAGCGATAGATAGAAAGGCAGATAAACGGATAGACATGGATAGATTAATAGGCATATAAAAAGACAGACGGATAGACAAATAAACAGAAAGGCTGATAGACTGATAGGTACCCAAACAGACAGATAAGGCAAGGATCAGAAAGCCTTGCAGATCCCCCAACTTAATAACACAATCGCTATCTCTGGAATTTAATTAGATGCATAACAAGCAATCTTCAGACCAGTTTTATTATTTCTTATCAGTTTTAATATCCTTTATCTCTCTCAGTATCTCTCGCGCTCTTCACTGGTGTGAGATATTGCTCATACTTGTTATCTAAGAGCTCCAAGATAAATATAACAGGGAATAATATACAGGAAATTCACCTATCTTTCTCCTCCCTCTTATCTCCGTGTCAGGAAGCTCACCCATCTTTCTTCTCTCTCCTATCTCCGTCTCTGGAAGCTCACCCATTTTTCTCTTCCCTCTTATCTCCCTCTCAGGAAGCTCACCCATCTTTCTTCTCCCTCCTATCTCCGTCTCTGTTATCTCTCTTCCATCACGTATTTTATGTGTTGGTTTCCACTCAGTTGTGTGGAAACCTATAGTATTCCTCCAGTTTCTTTCGTCTTCTTTTTTCCCTCTTCTCTTTCTTTTTCTCCTTCTTCCTCTTCCTTTTCTTTTTTTTTCTTCTTCTTCTTATTCTTATTCTCCTTCTTTTTCTTCTTATTCTTCTTGTTCTTCATCATCATCATCTTCTTCTTCGTCGTCTTCTTTTCTACTCTTTCTTCCAAACAATTTTCAACTTAGTCTCATTTCTTTATTACTTCGCCCATTTGCTTCAATTTTGGCACTAATGTTCCTTGGACAAATACCCGCAGACACCTTGTTTCATCTATCTATCTATCTATTTATTTATCTATCTATCTATATTTCATTTTGAGATTGTAAAGGAATTCATGAGGCTAAAGCTAAGATGTATAAACAAATTTTGAGACCCTATGTTCTTGTATGTTCATAAATAGCTATACCAAATTGCATAGTAGTATATCAGTGTATTGTACCTGTGTGGAGACCATCTTGCACTCTCTTGGAAATGTTGACAATTTTTATTACTGAATAGTCACGTTACCGCCTGACGATTTTTCTTAAATTTGGGGACGATTTTGGGGTTGGAATATTTTAATTTTGCCTTCATTTTGAGCTGTAATGTTTTAATGACAGACAGACAGATAGATAGATAGATAAATACGTACATATATACATACATACATACATAATCGTACATACATACAATGAGAGAGAGAGAGAGAGTCCTCGTACTGAAGGGCTTAATGTTATGACGGTAATACAATCCTGTTATCACCTACCAAGACCTCATTAATGGGGGAGGAAATCGCTAAACTGCTTTCTGATGCTGCTCTGAAAAAAAAAAAATCTAGAAAATAACTAAGGAAAAATGCACACACACACACACACACACACACACACACACACACACACACACACACACACACACACACACACACACAAACAAACAAACACACACACACACACACACACACACACACACACACACACAAATACCAGTTACCTCCATTTGGAACTGCAGGTCGTCGTCCTCTCTGATCATATTGTTCTATACTTTTTTTTTGTTATTTCGTTGGCCTCCTTCCACTGCTCATTTTCTTTTCCTGGTTCCTATTTCATGCACATTTCCACTTACCGAGCCTCATTTTCCATCGCCAAGAGTCATTTTCCTGCACCGAGCGTCATTTTCCTACTTAACTGTTCATTTTCTCTATTGCTTGCATCAATATCCCTTCACCAGGCGTTTTTTTTTTTTAATTATCTGTGGCCAATTTCCTTTTCCCTGTGTCATTTTCCTGTACCGGGTGTCAGTTACCTTTTGCATGTCATTTTCCTTCCTCATGTTTCGTTTCCCTGCTCCTGGAGTCAATAACCCTATGCACGCGTCATTTCCCTTTTTCCAAGTCTCATTTCTACGTAATCCGTATGCTTCATTGCCTTTAATGCACGTCATTTTTCTTTCCACTCCTTTATCATTTTTTTCATTTGACCGTATTGCTTACATCGATAATTTTCCTGTTTTTTCCATGGAGCTCCAGTCGCAGTCAGTAGCTTTTTTTTTTTTTTTTTTTTTTTGTAATCATGCTGACACTTAGACACAGGGATATACAGACAGAACTGCAAGACCATCCAAGCACATAACCCCCTTGCGCTACGCACGCTGGTATAAGGAGAATAATAGTTATAATATAATTGTGATATATAATTATTATTAAAAAAATAAGTATATTAATTATAATAATTATATCTTGTTCTGTGAGTCTGTTATTATAATCCATAACAGACTAAAAAAAAAAGAAAATTTATCATACAAAAAAAGAGTGCTGAGAAATTTTCAAGGCCTCCTAGATAAGAGGATACCCCTCCACCCACCCATTTACCCCCCCACCAAAAAAAAATGAGTACTGATGTAACCCCATCCATCAGCTTACACACCTTCTCCCAAAAATATTATCTTTATATTTAGTCTCAGGGAAATATTTCTGAATGGTTTACAGGGTTGCTTTGTTGTATAAAATTCCTTCATTACGGCGTATATATTGATTAAAACGACAATCACACACATTCACGAAAATTTATTGGAGAATATTTTCAAAAGTTCAATTTGCTGGTTAAAATACGTGAAGACTAAATGTTTTCAGATTCATATTTGAGCGACTCCCTTTTATTACCGTCATAGGTGGGAAGGACACGTCTGAATCCGAGAATTTCCTCCTTAAAATGAGGTTATTGCTCCTGATTGCCGTTTACGACAGTTGGGTCTTCGTGATTACATCTGGACGTGGTGATTTAGAGGCGTCATTAACACTTTCATGATCGGACTTCTCCTGGCATTCTATTCCGAGTTATTTCAGACCATTTTCTTCAGCTGAGAGTGAGTGAGAGAAGCCATAATGTTAATACTGTCGCCATTAATCCTCCCATGGTCAAGAGAAGTATAGTGTTTTATTCCCATTAACGAAAGACGATTTTACTCTGCTATGAGGTATGATTTTTTTGGAGTGTTCAAGGTTACAAAGTTTTTTTTCCCCCAAACAGGTAAAAGCAATCAATCACGCACCTTTACGGAACACCAGGTATTTCACTTATGCTGGATCGTTATCCTGTTGAAGAGGGAGGGAGAAGACAACTGTTCAGCTTTTTCTTGTTAGCTGCAGACGGTATTATTCAGCGAGACTAATTTTAGCTTTGATTAATAAAATAAGGAATGGAGACTAGATTTATTTAAACTTTCATTACTTCCTTCATTATCGAAAGTCCTCACTAAATATAATTTTTTTTGGTGGTAGTCTGACTCAAAAAAATGTCTCCATAGTCAAAAAGTTAAATTCCTGAATATGGCGATGATACTGATGCTTTGTGACTTGCTACCACAGGACGATTTTGTTCAACTGGTAAAGTAGAGGTCAGAAGCAACCTCTGTTAATCCCCATAACTACGAGATCATCCCCATAACCTGACAAAAATGGTGTGCTATACTCTGTTCACATTACCTTGACCTTAAACTTCCACCACTCCATCTTGAATGCTGTGTAATAACAATAGATTAGCAACAGAAAATGGCTCTAGTCACGAAGAAGTACTGTAGAAAGATGTAGAGCCACAGTAATGATTTTTTCTGCCACCGAGGTACGTGAAGTAAACTACAAAGGGATTTAAATTTACTCTAATATAGAGTGAATGAACTGTAATAGTATGTAAAATGCAATTACTCCGCCATTACTGTGAAGAAGTCCAGCATAATTCTGTTTTTGTCTACTAACCTAACTTGGATCCCTCTTTTATTTGCTCTGAAGTTGTCCTACGTGTTTATTATGAAGATTAATTGTGTCAAAAGCCAGATTCTTTTAACACTGCGGCTACAAACAAAGCGAATCCATATCACAGCGCCCTTCACTATCTGGCTGCCCTCACTCCAACCCACACCTCCCTCACACACATACCTCTCCACCCAACGAAGTTCCCCTTTACTTCTCCAGCAACACGCCTTAAAACACTCAATAAAAACACCTCGCCCCAGCTGCCCAGACAAAACTGTATCATAAACCAGCCATTAAAACTTAGTGGTGGTGTAGGATGGTGTTGGGGGGAGGTTGGTGGAGCGGAGAGGTGGTGGGCGTGGGTAGGATGAGTGGTTATTTGTAACTTGCAGGTGGCATTATTTTCTTTACAAATTTATGACTGATATTTTAGGTACCCCGTTGTTTTGCTTACGCTAGGAGGACAGCAAAGTAGAGAAAGCCTGGATAATGGTGTATATTCCTCTAATGTGTGTGTGTGTGTGTGTGTGTGTGTGTGTGTGTGTGTGTGTGTGTGTGTTTAATTCTCTTGTCCACGTCCTCACTGTAGTGAAAAAATAAAAATTACATACAAGATTATTCTGAGGTGTATTATGCAGAATAGAGAGTTAAGGAAGAGCTCTACGTAAGCTTCAATTATGTTGATATTAAAAGGTTGTAAATGCCATAAAAGACGAAAATAGGGCTGTCGTATGCAAAATAAATCAGTAAAAAAAAATGTACTGCAAAATCTCCCGTGGAAACGAGATAATGACTCTCAGATCACCAGTTCTTGTTGTACTGCAGGCTCATCTTGCACACGAACGCGGTGGGCTGCAGGCTAAAACTGTCCTTCCCCAGCAGCCTAAAATCATCCTTTTGGAGGGGATAGGAAGGGGGTTGATGGAGGCTTGTATAATCTTACAGCGAAGTCACCTGGTCGTATCGGTGCCACCCTACAAAGACCTCGCTCTCTGACACCTATAACTGCCATGAAGGACGACAGTAAAGGCGAAACAAGGAAAATTAAGAAAAATAATGAAGTACTGCCAAGTCTCCCATGCCAAAAAAAATAATAATAATAATAAAAGGGTCCAAAGCCCACAGAAAACGTGCCTTCGTCTCCACCGCAAAAGTCACCCCGTTTCTCCCCACAACATGTCAGACGTGGCACAGTGACCCTCGGTGTATTTTTCCCCGACCACCAGTCAGCCCTTTCAGATGCAGAGTGTCCGGGCATCTGCAAAAGCCCTGGATATTGAATTTGGTTCTCCTTAGCGTGGCCTTTGAGGGGACGATTTGTTGTGGCCTTCGTGACTTTTCAACACTTGTAAAAAAAAAACTACAGGAAATTTCGCTTGGCAGAGAAGATATTTTTTTCATACTTTTTCCTATTTCTCTTTCACTGGCATTGGAAGTGCTAGGGTTAAGGGAGTGAACCTCGAGCACTATGAAGCATTGTCAAACTATATCTTTTTTACTCTAACTTGGCCTAAAATTGCCATCTCTCCACCTTGAATGCCGAGTTGTAAAAATATATTAGTACTAGGATATGCTGCTAGTCACAGAGAAGTGCTATGGAAACGATGTAAATCCGTAGCATTGTCTTTTTCTGCCACTTAACTACGTGAAATAAGCTGCAAATGGACGGAAATCTGGGCCAACTTAGAGTAAAACGACTATAGTCAAGAGATCAATATTCGTTCCCTCGACCATTCATTTTATTTGCTTATATATATTAATTTTCTTATTTATTGATACCAAAAGAGGATTTTTATTTTCATCCTAGAAGAGGCTTTTCGAAGGGGGGGGGGAGGTAGATAAGAACAGGTAAATATAGTTTTCATTAATCCCTTCACTGATGCTGAGAGTGACGCCTTCATTTGGTGGCACTGATATGACCATCCGGCTCCACTGCGTGGTCGAACGTCCCTCAACTCCCTCTATCTCCCGAAAGAATTACGGTGGACTGCAGGAGGAGGACAATTTCAGTCTGCACTCCACTTGGTTCACACTTCCATTGATCCTGGGGCTACACAACAACTACTAATTCTACTACTACTGCTACAACTACTACTACTACTACTACAGCTATTCCTGCTGCTACTACCACAACTCATCCACTACTAAAAATTCCATCCAAGTTCGAATCAGATAGTGTGGTGGCAGCTCTGTCAAAATTAATAATACATCCTGGGAGTGAAGGGGTTAAGCATCTCCCAGACCCCTTTCTTTTTTATTATAGTTTAGGTGGAAATATTCTACCCACCTACCTAAAGAGGGTCCAAGTCGGGCTGAAAGTGTTGCATCTTCTAAACAAACACAACGGCTCAATGTATGGGTATATATTTTTTCGTAGTAAATATAATGTAAATATGTGGGTAAAATTCTAGTTTTATCTCCCCTTAATTACTAGAGTGGCTTTATCTCCCCTTAATATCTAGAGTGGCTTTATCTCCCCTTAATATCTAGAGTGGCTTTATCTCCCCTTAATATCTAGAGTGGCTTTATCTCCCCTTAATATCTAGAGTGGCTTTATCTCCCCTTAATATCTAGAGTGGCTTTATCTCCTCTTAATATCTAGCGTGGCTTTATCTCCACCTTAATATCGAGAGTGGCTTTATCTCTCCTTAATATCTAGAGTGGCTTTATCTCCCCTTAATATCTAGAGTGGCTTTATCTCCCCTTAATATCTAGAGTGGCTTTATCTCCTCTTAATATCCAGAGCATGTTTATCTCCCCAGAATTATCTAGAATGCTTTTATCTCCCTTTTTTCTCCTCTTTTCACCTTTCCTTTACACACATGGCACCTGCGAATACCAATCACGTTATGGCAAATCACACTTCAGGCCTTCCTCCAATCTGATCACATTCCCAGCTGTATTGATGGAGATATGAAGCCTATAATTGCCATGTCTATTTTATTTCACGTTTCTAACACATCTGCATTGCAAATTTTAAAACGACGAGCTCATACTGATGTGAGGATAGAATTTACGTGAATATTTCTTTTAGGGCAGAGTTTTTCTTCTCTACGGTGCATTGCTAAAGAGTGTTTCAGGAAGAGAGAGAGAGAGAGAGAGAGAGAGAGAGAGAGAGAGAGAGAGAGAGATGGATAGATGGATGGATGGATGATTGGATGAATGGATCTATAAATAAGTAGGTAGGTAGGTAGACAGAAAGACAGAAAGACAGACAGAAAGACAGACAGAAAGACAGACAGACAAATAGACAGGTAGACAGATATAAGTAAAGTTAAATAGATAGACAGACAGACAGACATATTCTAGCGCACCCTAAAATAACGTCAGAAAAATATTAACAGATGCTTCATGTTTTGCATCACCTGTGTTTGCAATTTACCTCCACTTCCGCCATATTACGAAGAACAGAGAGCTTTTCTGAAACAATTTTTTCCTCAGTACCTCTAATTATTACCATGAGCGTGAAAAAAATGACAGAAAATATACTTCTCTTCTGACATGATTTAAGACTACTAGTTTTTTTTTTTTTTTTAATAAGCTACGCAGCAGGAAATAAAAACAGCTCTCTTGTCCAGTAGGAATTATAGCATATCGTGAACAGTGTCCATGTTGTTGTTTTTGCCTTTTTCTAAGGGGGCGGTAGAAAAGTGATCTGCGTTTTTTAATGGACGCGAGTTCGATCCCCGACTGGAGAAGAAGTAGTCAGATTATTTGCATTTCATTAAAGTAAAATATACTGATCATCCACAAGAAGCCCCAGCATGTCTTGAAACACGCGCGCACACACACACACACACACACACACACACACACACACACACACACACACACACACACACACACACACACACACACACAAATATCATCACACCAATGCTGATTGTGAAAAACCTACACGTAAAATGTATACAATATGAACAGTGGATATTAGCACTGAAATGGTGACATGTGAAGGTATGGCACGTAGGAGGGTTGATGGACATCCCGGAACGTACTATCAAGCCAGTGCCCAGGGTCGGACATATTTAAAAAATGCCATGAAAGCTGTCAAGCCTCATCTTGTCAAGGTAATTGGTTTTACGTTCTGCTCAGACAGTCATGGCGAATTATACATCACTGAGTTATGTCATTTTAGGATGGAGAGGTATACAGTGCATGATTTTTTTTTTTTTCAGTATTAAAGGATAACTATGATAGCCGAACCCACTTCACATGTACCCACCATCCCTGCATATCCTACAAGATTTTGTCTTTGAGCACACCCCTCATAAACAGCAAACACATCTCAGATACACACCACACACACCTCAGACGCACCTCAGACTCGTCACAGACGCACACCAGAGAGAGAGAGAGAGAGAGAGAGAGAGAGAATAAGAAACTATATGATAAATTCAGAACATTTTAAAACAGTAAGACGTATTGAGGAAACAGCTGGGCAGGTTTTTTCCGGCTACTGGAAGCCGTACTAATGAGTACCACCGCCAAGGATATTATCCGACACGTAAGCAGGCAGCCAGAACTGAATGTAGGAGTAGCTGGAAACCCTGGAGAACTCTCTCATAATGTAAGATATTTGTTTCGTCAGGTCAAGAGGCATGTGCAGTTGGCTTCTTTGCAAGTCCAAGGAAAGATTGCACAAATAACACCCTTGTTTAACTTGGAAGGAAGTGAATAATGACAAGAATTCCTGATAAACTGACAAGGACTGACAGTATTATACATAACAGTAAAAGCAAGTGTGCTCTGGTCAAGTTAAGTACATGTAGCATTTAGACAAAGACACCTCATTAGAAGCAAGAAAAATTAAAAGAGAAATGAGCCACAGGGACAATAAAGCAAAGAGGATCATCGTTACCAAGGAAAATACACTGAGAGCGCGGATATCTTTCCTGGAAATGTCTGAAGGGGGAGCTGTTCCGACTAGTCTCTGTTTGTTTTCAGCATGGAAACTTAATACGAGGGAGAGCAAGACATGTGACTGGCCTGTGGGTTTGTGAAGCTTACCCAGAGAGGAATATTTGAGTAAGATGGAGGGAGGAATATTGTGAGTAAGATGGAGAGAGGAATATTGTGAGTAATATGGAGAAACGAAACTGTAAGAAATATTAATCCCGGCAAATTCTGTGTTGTACGTAATTGCTTCCTGAAATATGCCAGAATCTAAAGTGTTAAAAGTCGAAATGTTAGTTTTTTTATATCTCTGCCTAGTCGTCTCATCTTTAAAACATTACGACCGAGGATTAACCTAATATTTTATTGCTGTTTATGTCAGGAGCGTTGGTCATCAGATATTGTTGAGAGCTGGTAGTGTGTGATGTGGAATTGTGAAGAGTGTGTGTGTGTGTGTGTGTGTGTGTGTGTGTGTGTGTGTGTGTGTGTGTGTGTGTGTGTGTGTGTGTGTGTGTGTGTGTGTGTGTGTGTGTGTGTGTGTGTGTGTGTGTGTGTGTGTGTGTGTGTGTGTGTGTCAGTGAGTTAAGTGGAACAGTGTGAAGCGTACTTGTGTGAGGTGTAGCAGTGTATGGTGTGGCAGTATAATGAATGCCAGTGTGATGTGATGGTATGCGGTGTGCACGTATGGAGTGTGACAGGGAAAGGTATACCAGTCTGAAATGTGATAGTATGTGGTGTGTCACAATGAAGTGTAACAGTGTGAGGCATGACAGTGTGTATTGTGATAGTGTGTGATGTATGTGAGTCTGGAATGGGACAATGTGTGGTGTGCAAGTGTGGAGTGTGACAGTTACGCTGGTGTGATGTAGTGTGTGGTAGTGTGAAATAAGCCAGTGTGAGATGTCTTAGTTACCTACTCGTCTGAATCCAGCGACTACTACTACTTCTATTTCTACTACTACTAATAATAATACTCTTTCTCTTCCTCTTCCTGCTACTACTGCTACTACAGATTAATAATAATAATAATAATAATGATAATAATAATAATAATATTAGTACGGTAATAATCATCATCATCATTGCCAGACGCCATGTATCCCAAACGGAGTGGTCAAGGGCTTAGAGTTAATTGTTTTACAGGGAGGGGCACTAATCCTCCACCAACCCCACTTGACACGTAGGGATGCCAACAGCATCTGGTGTTCGAAGGCGGTCACCCATCCAAGTACTAACCAGACCCAACGTTGTAATAATAATAATAATAAAAATAACTACAACAACAACAACAATAATAATAATAATAATAATATGAAAGAACACCAGTACTAATACTAATAATACCATCAGCACTACTACAAGTATTACCACTACCCCAGCAACACCCACGGCAATAACAGTACCCATGAGCAACAGTGCAGTTTACAAGCAGCGCAACATGAACCTCATCCACGGGACCCGGATATAATAGGTTGTTAGGAGGCTTTCCAAACATTTTATATTTCACGCTTGTGTTTTGTGTGTTACTACTGCTGCTCTCTGTCCCTTCCTCTCTTTCTGTCTGTCTTTCTGTCTCTTGTCTCCCCCTTCCCTTCATTTCCCCGTTCCTCTCCTTCCCTCTTCCTCCTGCTATTCCCCCCTCCCTTCTACCCCTCCTCCTTCCCCCTCTTCTTTCTCCTCTTCTTCCCCTCCCTCCATCTCCTTTCCTCTTTCTCCCACTACTTTCATTTCCACCTACCTCTCCTTCCTCTCTCTGTTCCCTCTTCTCTTCTCCCCCTCTCTCCGTCTCCTCCCATCACTCTCCTTCCTCCCTTTTCCATTCTCACTCTTTATCCCCCTCCTCTGAACCCCTTCCCCCTATCCCTCCTGCTTCCCCCGCTTCCTCTCTCCTCTGTCCCCCCTTCCTCTTTCTTTTCCCCTTTTTCCCTTATTGTAAGTGGCTAAAGCAAACTATACTCTTTTTACTCAAAATTGGCTCGGATTGTCATTCTTTTACAGTTAATATTTCACATACAGTAGCTCAGTGCTAAAAAAACGATAATACAACAGAGCTACAGCCTTTGCACAGCACTTCTTCATGACGAGCATCAAATTCTGGTGATAATCTACTGTTACAACTCAGTACTCAGGGTGGCGAGACGACAATTTTAGGCCAAGTTAGAGTAAAAAAGGTATAGTATAGTTCAGTCTGTACAATTTATTTTATTTATCTCTTTCATTTATTTATTTATTTATTTATTTATTGGTTTCGAAATGTCTCAATATAGCACAAAGGAAATGAGACGTACATCCTCACAATGAAATGGTTGAAATAAAAAGGTATGGATCAACAATAATTTTTATTTATATACTTAAAAATAACAAGACATACCGAAGAACAAGGGCCCCGATTCTCGTAGGTTAAGGAAACTCCTTAACGCCATTTCCTAAGTGATTTATTTTCCAGTTACACCTTATTGCCCTCTTCTGTGCTGCATAAATCCTTCCAGTACCGCCATCCTTTTCATAAACAACGTGCAAATGGATATTACCTAGCCACATCAAGAAATAAATCGCTATGGAGAAAGTGTTAGAGAGCCTCCTTACTCGATGAGAATACCAGCCAAGGAGATTCATCGCTCGTGGCATAATTCAAAAATCCCTTTGGCAATGATGCTTGAATATGCTGATGCCGTCAAAAATCCCTTTACACATCTGAGGCATCGATTTAAAGACCACGATAAAAACCCTTCCAATCTGCTTAATTATTTCTGGTCAGGGGATCTGCCTGGTTACATCGGTGCCACCACGTGAAGGCGTCCGTCTATGACACTGACGGAATCAAGTGCCTGAAGGTAAAATCATCACACACACACACACACACACACACATGCACACACACATACACACACACACACACACACACACACACACACACACACACACACACACACACACACACACACACACACACAGGCACACTTTTTTTTTTTATCCACGTAGAAACTGACACATATTCCTGATTACAAACGCTACATTCATATCCATAAAATTATTTAGAGCACCCACCAAAAAATGAGTACTTGCAATTAGAGTGGAGCCTTTAATAAAACTTTGAAAATGAGCTGGATATTTTTTTTTCAGCCCCTGTTATAAAGTGCTTCCAGGCATTAGTAGTCTGATGCGTGAGTACTATAGATTAAAATAAATACATAAATAATCTCATAGAGAAATAAACAGACCTCTGAATAAATAAAGTCTTTCAATGGTGGTGGAAGGAAATGCAGAAAAGGATAATTATGTATATGATGATCATTTCATTTGATTTCATCCTGTGCAATCGAAGGAAGTGAGAAAAAGCTGATAGATTATTATTATTATTATTATTATTATTATTATTATTATTATTATTATTATTATTGGATCGGCGATGGTTAACTTCACAATTAATTCTTCCATGATCGAGACAACTTTGACAATCTATCCAAAGTAATGTCAGTTTCACTTCTTTATTCATTATTTATCTATCTATTTATCTATTTATTTATTTATTTATCTATTGATATTTAAACTAAGCGTCAGTGATATAGAAGCCTAAATGGTAATATCTTCATTAATCTTCCATGGTCGGTACCTATGTATAATTCTACCTCAGCTGATGCCACATTTTTTTTTTCTTTTCTTAACTAGGAGTGAGTCATAGGAGCCAAGGTAAAAATGCGGTCAAAATGTCTCCTGTTATGGTCGGGACAACTCTACTAATTAATTTCATTTCATACCAGACGATTTTCTTCAGCTGAGAGAAAGACGGAGGAGGGGGACTGTGTTGAAATTATACCCAGGATGACCCGTAAATAGAGCAGCACTTTCACTTGGCAGTATCTTGTGTGTTGCGGGGACGGCTCACTGAGCTGGGTGTGGGTGTAGGTGTGGCAGTGAGTGAAGGGTATGAGTAAATGACGAACGACACATGAAACTGACATGGCGGGTGTGGGTGTGGCAGTGAGTGAAGGGTATGAGTAAATGATGAATGACACATGAAACTGACATGGCGGGTGTGGGTGTGGCAGTGGGTGTAGGGAATGGGTAAATGATGCAGGACACATGAAACTGACCGGGCGGGCGTGGGTGTGGCAGTGGGTGTAGGGAAAGGGTAAATAATGCTGGACACTGATAACACTGACGGAGCCTTACCCTCAACACACAAGAGGTCACCAGGTGAAGTGGAAGAGCGGCGTTATACATGAACCACCCTTTACTTCCTGTATTTCGTCCATTTATAAGGTGCTTAGTGTCTTCAGTCCTTGTTTTTCTTTGTTTATCACCTTTTCACCAACACAAACTTTTTTTTAACTGCTTAGTCTGGCTAAATATGTTTTTAAAAAGTGCAGTGTATATCCCTTAATGTATATCTAACTGTATGTTGTAGTTGTAGGAATGCTCAGAATAACTCCAGCTATATGTATGTGAAAAAAAATGGAGGGCGTTTTAAATTTGTGCAGAACAGGCAACAAAATGTAGCAGGGGAAAAAGATGAAAAAAAAAAAGTTGAAAATATAACTGCGAGAGGCGAGGCATGAAAGAGGAACTGGGGTGTGAAAACGAGCGAAGGAATGGTACATGAATATGAAGAAGTAATTAAGAAGGCGAGAAGCTTTAAGAACTGAGACGAATTTCGAGGAAGGAAAATACTCGTACACAGATGATAATAATGCAAGATAGTATAGTCCTTCCACCTTTACTTAGCTCAGATTCTTCATGTCTTTTTGGATCTTATTTCACCTAGTTCAGTGGCTTAAGAAGATAATTCTGTGGTTCTATACCCTTTTCACAGAAGACGAATTTCGAGGAAGGAAAATACACAGATGATAATAAGGCAGAATATTACAGTTCTTTCACCTTAACGTGGCCCAGTTTCTTCGTGTCTTTTTTGGATTTTATTTCACCTACTTCGATGGCCTGAAAGTTGTTGCTCTACATCCTTTTCCTGGTGCTGATCTCTCAAATAAGTGTTCATGGGGGAGCTACGGCAATTTTAGGCCAAGTTAGAGTAATAAGAGTATAGTGAGGAATTTTTTTTTTTCTCTAAGTTGAAAGACAAGTTCAGTGGCCGAATTAGTTGTTTAGTTAGGTAGTTAGATATACTCTTTTCACTTTAACTTGGCTCAAATTTCCATTCTTTTGCAGCTAATTTCACATGGCTCAATGAAAATAGAAGATAATGATGCCACGGCTTTAAATCCTTTCGACAGTTCTTCATGAGTAGTATCATATTCTAGTATTAATCTATTGATACAACTCAGTCTTCAAGATGGAGATAGTTTAGTTTTAGGCCAAATTACAGTACACACTGCTTAGAATAAATTTATGCCTATTTACTACACGAGGGAGATTGAGATAATTGATATGGGTTTAAGATAAGGGGTTTAACAATTGAGGGAGCAATACAGGAACCTCCAATTTGTTTTCTGTGGTGTGCATTAGTTTCGCGAAAAGAGAGTGAGGGGAGGAAGAAACGCTAAAAGTAATACCACACATTAAAATAAGCATTAAAGTAAATACAAATAAAGAACGCATCACATCATCATCATCATCATCATCATTTTCCATCACCACCACCATCATTATTTTTAATTTTATCACCACCATCATCACCACCATTATCACCATGACCAATAACACCACTACCATCTTCATCATCATTATCATCATCATCATCATCATCACCCAGCCCTATTTCCCACCAGTAAAGCAGGAAATATACAGAGGAAATGGAAAACGTAAAAGAAGGAGAAACATAAACACAATGCTCAGCGAAATGGAGCACAAGAGGAATGGCCCATAAAATAAATGAGGTTAGATTTAAATAATGCCATTTAAACATCATAACACTGGTGCTAGTGGGGTGTTATATGATGGCCATGACGGGGAACTGATGTGGTGTGGTAGTGTGGTGTAGTGTGGTTGCGTGTGTGGTATGGTGTGGTGTGGTGTGACAATGTGTGGTGGTGTACCTGTGGTGCTGTGTTGTAGTGTGGTGCGGTTTGGTGTAATTGTTGGTGCTGTGGTGTGGTGTGGTAATGTGATGTAGTGATGTGGTGCATTTAGTAGTGGCACCGTCATGTGGTGTATCGGGATGACGCTGATGAAGTATTTTGCCTTTGTGGTATAGTTATATTGTGTGGTGATATAGGCAGAACATTTCACAATTTCTGTAACATGTCTCTCTCTCTCCATCCCCAATTACGTTTCACCATTTCAGCAAGTAATTCTGTTTCCTTTCACAAACCACTTCACCATTCCAGTAAACTGATCTCTCCATTTACAGTCACTACACCCTGCCCAGTCTAGAGTTAGTACGAGCGTCAGTTTGCCACGGCTCTCTTCAGCAAGTCAACCGTGACGTAGTGAGCAGACGAGGCGTGGCGGAGAGGTTAACGAAGTGGGGGTAATAGTAGTAGCAGGGTGTAGGTAGCTCTCTTCGGCCTTTCTGGTAGTCGTCAAAACTTCCTTACGCTACGAAGGATCTCTTTAAAGTTAGTAAAGTTGTCTATGAAATATAGAGGAAACAGTAGAAGTGTGTAGTGGATAGCTGTCAGTGTCCTCTCTCATAGTCCAAATAACTTCATCATTGTGATACAAGAAGTCACTCTAAGCTAAATAAGACCGACAAAGGAAATACAAAGAGAGTAGAAAGGAATGCAGACAATAAGAGGAAGTACAGAGGAAGTACAAGGGAAAGCAGACAATTGCAGGAAGTACAACACAGACAATAACAAGAGGTACAAAGGAAGTACTAATAAGAAGAAAAGCAGACAATAACAAGAAGTACAAAGGAAGTAGATAGGAAAGCAGATATAAACATGCCTATTGGTCCTTTCGAGGCTGTTTGCTATAGGGTAAATTATGACTATGGTAAATTTTTATGGGTTAAGGACAAGGATAGAAAAAAAGGATGACTTTTTCTCCCTCATAGCCCTCCATCACCACCATACCTACTTCTATTTATTTCTTATACCCTTCTTTTTATATATATATATTTTCTCTTCCAGTCGCCCCCCCTCCTAAAAGTTAATAATATGCCTGCTAGTGACATTTTTATCTTTTCCTCCCAGGCCTCCTTTCACCTCCCCACTCTGATTATTTTCCTCACTCTCACTCTCTCTCTCTCTCTCTCTCTCTCTCTCTCTCTCTCTCTCTCTCTCTCTCTCTCTCTCTCTCTCTCTCTCTCTCTCTCTCTCTCTCACATCATTCAAGTCTCCCTTCCATTTCTTCAACCAGTTAACTCACTTTCTGCACCTTTTTCACTCATTTCAGTTCTGATTTTTCTCTAATTATTCCTTTCACATACCAGACCATCATATTTCATTTGCGTCTCTCTCCAGTCATCCCTCTTTTCATTTCTACGCCTTTATCCCAAACCTGCATATTTAATTTTCGTTTTTTTCCTCTCATTTTTTACTCCTCTTCGCTCTTGCCACTGCTCTTCTCTCTTTTCACTCCTCAATTTTCCTGGCAGCCTTCCCAACCCTGTTAATGTCAGGCGTCAGCTGTAGTGACGTATTGGTCATTGGACGATGCAGGAAGTTTTGCTTTAGTGGAGCAGAAAAGACGGAAGAAGGGGCATAGTTGACAAGTTAGCGTCTTCTTTCGCTAAACATCATGAGAAGTTAATGTTTTTTATTTTCTTTGAACATCATAACAAATTTGCGTCTTTTTCGGCTAAGCATCAAAGATTTGCACTTATATATATATATATATATATATATATATATATATATATATATATATATATATATATATATATATATATATATATCTATATGTGTGTGTGTGTGTGTGTGTGTGTGTGTGTGTGTGTGTGTGTGTGTGAAGCAACAAGATATTAAACTATTATCGCCACACCTAGAGGCATCCAAATTCATTAAGCGCATTAATCAACAATTTTTACCATCAAGTAACTAGAAACCTAGCATTACTCTAGATATGGATTTTTTTTTATTACAGTATTCTGGTGATTTGCTGGAGGAGAGGGGGGGGGTTAAGAAGTCAGTGTTTCCTCCCTCTAGTCTAAAGGCCGGTTCAAACGAGCTGAATCGCGGCCGTTTTTTTCGCCGATTTGCGGGGAAAAAATGCCGATTTTCGGCATTTCTCCCGGAAAGGTGTTCACACGTACGAGGACTGCAGAGGCAGGAACGCGGCAACAGTGTTTACAAAGATGGACCACCGTACTCGTAGTAGGTGTGCAGCTCTTGCACTTTTCCAACTTCAAGATGAACCCTCACGGCCGCGATTTAGTTCCTGTGAATAGGCCTTTACTGCCACTCAGCTTTCCGGGGGCTTCAGGGGCCGTATGCATAAATTTTCTTAAACATAAATCATGTACAAGATTCCTTTAGCTTTAACTCATACTTAAATAATCATACTTTTATACTTGTGCTTATATCAGATACACCCAAACTGGAATGAACGCTAAAGTGAGATTATTTGTGGTAGTAGTGTAAACAAGATGTCGTATTCGTCTTCGTTCCCACAGCTTTGCCTTGTTCGGTGCTTCCATTTAAATCGGTCAGGCATCTTTCTCCCGATTCCGGCAAAAAAAGACCGACATGTCGGTCTCTCCATACCGGCGAAAAAAGCGGCCGGAATTTCTACCGGGAAGCAAATTCCGGCAAAAAACGACCTCGATTTTGCTCCTGTGAACCGGCCTTAAGGATAGTCATACCCATTAGGCAAAAATTTCTAGCGCTTACCAGAAAACTAACTTAGGATTTATTTTTTACAGCTTGTTAGATATATATAAATAAAAATAAACGGTAATTCTCTCGTATTCTGCTTCACACTTTTACCTTCGTCTCACGCACTCCTTCGCACCTCGCCCCCACGGAATCGAAACCGCCAAGGAGAACCAAATCCCTTCCTCTAATACTCTCAGATCCCGTTGTTTTGAGTTTCTTCGCGAATATTATTTTGCCCCCACAGGAATTCCAATGTCAAATCCAGTACAGATACACCTCCGAATTTTCTGTGGCTCTTTAGTGGTATGTTATTATTATTATTATTATTATTATTATTATTATTATTATTATTATTATTATTATTATGATTATTACTAAATATTATTATTATTATTATTATTATTATTATTATTATTATTATTATTATTATTATTATTATTATTACTATTATTATTATTATTATTATTATTATTATTATTATTATTATTATTATTATTATCAGTATTATTTTAATTGTGGGAAGGAGGTGGAAGGAAACATAGGTGAAATGGAGGTGAGTTTTATTCCCGACTAGTTTCGCCTGTGGCTTATTATTACCGTCGATTAAGCAAGTTCCCTAACACCTCTGCCAAAACGATTTATTTTGTTTATTCCACCTCGTCGTCCTCTTCTGTGTTGCTAAAATCATTCTAATACCACCACACTCTGTATAAAAAACGTACCGAAAGATAATACCCAGCCTTACCCGAAAGTAAATCGGCAAGGAAGTGGTGTTCGGGATCTTCCTGATCCGCCGGGAAGACGAGCTTTTGACACTCGGAGCGGTATTCTGGTGCGGTTAGGAAGCTTACTAACACCTCTTCCTCACCGACTTATTTCTGAGTCTGCTCCGTTACTATATTCTTGCGCGTTATTCATGCAATCTATGTTGACATTTAGAAGATATAAGAGGATAAAAAAAAGGACTATTATGGGGTAGTTTGGAAAATAAATCGTTAAGGAACAGGTGTTAGGGGAGTTTCCCAGACCAAGGAGAGTACTGGAATTGGCTTGTGAGTAGTAGAATAAAGTGTAAATAACGCCACTAATCACCTTGGCATATGGATTCAATAAAGTATCAACCTTCAGATCTTTCAAGCCAACTAATTAATTTCTCCGTGTTTCCCCAGCCACACCCACCTCCCGTACACCGACCTTACCCTGCAGCCTCCAAGACCAGCTAAAGGCGAACCCAATTAAGAGTTACATGAGAGTTAGGGCGATGGGACAAGAGCACGTATGGTGGGCGGTGAGAGTTATGGCCAGGCAGGAGAAATGCTGAGACCAGAAACAGAAATATGAGCCAAAATTACCAGCTGAGGAAAATTAACCAAAAGAAATATCAGCCACCATTACTGGGAGTTTAACATCGTTTTTTGCTCCTCCTACTAATTGAGTGCTGTGGTTAGAGAATTTCTTTGCTATCCCCTGGCGATACTATTCAGCTTAGGAGAGTCATGTGGTACAGGAGGGTTTATATACATTGTAGTCTTCATTACATCATTCACTATAAGATGTCTTTCCGAAGCAATATGAACTGCAGTATTATGAGGCATCACCATACCGAAAAGCAACCTACCGAGTTAGCATGCTTGAATTTGGCACATACCTACCTAGTCCACATACCTGTACAGAGAGTAGCGTAACTGAGAAGAACGCACCAAAACTGTCATAAGGCTTGTCATTATCTCGGAAGGAAGGAAGAGAACAGAGGAAGGACTGGATGATGAGGAAGTGAATTTCAGGAGTGAGAAAAATAAGTGAAATAAAGGGAAGATTTAATGATATGAGAAACAAGTGAGAGTAAAACAAAGACGGGAAGAATGAGAGAGGATACGGGGTTAAAAGGATAAAACAGGAGATTGATGAATGAAGGAATAGGTAGACTTCCAAAATGTGACGTGAGAGAGTAAGAATGAATCAAATACATAAGAGGAAAAAGAGATTAAGAAAAGAGTAAGACTAAATCAGGAAAGAGAAGGAAGACAGAGGAATGGGGTTAAGAGGAAGAAGAGGAGATGCAAAGCTGAGCAGAGGTAGACTTCTAAAGAAAAAAGAAAAAAGATGAAGACCAAATAACAAGAGGGAAGGGAAAAACCAAGCACGTAGGGAAAGAATACGACTAAATCAAGAGAGCAGGAGTAAATCAAGAGCGGAAAGGAAGACAGAGGAGAGGAGTTAAGAGGCAGAAGAGGAGATTCATGGCTCAGGGAATAGGGGGAGGCTTCAGTGTAAAAGCGAGGGATTCCGGCTGCGTGAGTGTGAATAGAAAGTGGGACGGGGAAGAAGGCTAAGATGAAGTGGTCCAACCTAACCATCTCACTGCTGGCTGGAGGGAGGAGGTGCCATGAGAGAGGGAGAGGGAGAGAGAGAGAAAGAGAGAGAGAGAGAGACCCTCTCTCTCTCTCTTTCTTTCTCTCTCTCTCTCTCTATATATATATATATATATATATATATATATATATATATATATATATATATATATATATATACATATATATATATATATATATATATATATATATATATATATATATATATATATATATATATATATATATATATATATATATTTATTTATATATATAATGCACACCCCTGGAACAAATCATAAAGTGAGAACGACAGTCAAGAGAGACACAGACAGAGAGGCAAAGAGAGAGAAAGCCACTCGAGAGGAGGAGGAAAGCTGAAAGAGGCACTGTGTTGCACTTAACTGAGGAGATGGTGGCGGAAAAAAAAATGAGAGAGGGAGGGTAGAGAGATGAGGGAAGGTGAATGGGGCAGATTTCCACTTACTACCGTCGCTAATGGGGTAAACAGACTGGTAACTCAAGCCCTCGCCTTCCACCTAAAGCCAGTTCGGTGGGAGATGTGTGGGATGGCGTGACGATAAGAGAGAGAGAGAGAGAGACAACCACACACACACACACACACACACACACACACACACACACACACACACACAAAAGGTGGATAGACGGAGACAGAAAGAGGCGAGGCCGGGGGGAGGGGAAGAAAATTATGCAAACTTTAGGAATAAAACGAGGAATTCATGTCAAGTGAACTGAGAGAGAGAGAGAGAGAGAGAGAGAGAGAGAGAGAGAGAGAGAGAGAGAGAGAGAATCTAAACTTCAGAAGAAAACAAAAATTAGAAGTCGAAAGCAAAGGAAAACAGAGACTCTTATATATAGTATGTGATTTAGTTTTACAAAATCGCTCTATGCATAATGTTACATCTTTCAAGTTCCATTTGCTGCAATATATGTGCAATGAAAAGCTTCTCAAACAGCAAGCAAGCGAAACAGGGTCACAAGTGCACATACGGTCAATTCTCTCGTGGTAAGTTTTTTTTTTAAGGAAAAGGAAAGAAATATAAATGATCTTTCCATGTTCCTTTTTTCTTGCACAAACATAGCATATTGAAACACGATCAAGGGCTGGTCAATGTTTTTTTTTTTTTTTTTCGGACAGACAAAGCTAGAATCAGAATCTAAGTTATGACAAACATTTATTGTAAGTTTTAATTGAGGGAATGATTCAGAAGAAGTAAAAATAAAAATCTCTCCGCTTCTTGGTCTTTAGGAAACAGATCACGGTAAAAAAAAAAAAAAAAATATCGTAAGTTATTCTGTGTGTGTGTGTGTGTGTGTTATAGTCGACCATTTAACTACTCCGCGTCTGAGGAGTAAACTGACTCCAAACTAACTGTGTATGTTTGGTAGTTTCCAGGAAGTGCCGCCAGGGGTCCAGTAGTCCTCCTCTTGCTTTGACAACACTATGTCTCTCATTCTCGGTTAGAAATCCAATTAGTTGTTTATGTCTGAGAGGTAGAGCCAGGATTCCATGATGCGTGAACGATTGTGTGGTTTATTTTACTCTTTTACACTAACTTGGCCTAGATTTTCGTCCTTTTCCAGCTTATTTCACGTAGCTCAGTGGCAGTTTCGAAATCCAATTAGTTGTTTATGTCTGGGAGGAAGAGCCAGGATTCCATGATGCTTGAATGATTGTGTGGTCCACTTTACTCTTTTACACTAACTTCGTCTAGATTTTCGTATTCTTCTAGTTAATTGCACGTATCACCGTGGCAGAAAAGGGCAATAGCACAGCTTCATGTCCTTTTCATAGCAGTTTCTTTGTGACTAGCATCTTATTCTAGTGTTAATCTATTGTTGTAACTCAGCATTTACGATGGAGTGAGGGCAGTTTTCGGCCAAGCTAAAGTAAGAACAGTATTGGCATAGTGATGGTGGTTTTGGTAGCAGAAAGAGTTATCAAAACAGATGTAATATAAATGGCGGGGTTAACTCCCTGACTGTTTTGCATCACTTAGGCGTTTTACTGGGGATAGTAGCAAACGATTTTATTTATCTTTCGACAACCATCTTGCTCTAACTGAAGGTAAATACAAATATCAAACACTCTAATAATCTCATGGCTCTGTCTGTCACCTCCAGCTAAATAAAATCGTCTGTCATCAGCTTGAACGAAATAAAGATGTCTCCCGAGCATGGGCATCTATACCTTAATCAGAAGTGAATAATATCCCTTAGCGTTTGCTTGAATTGAATATCACAGTTGTCCAGACCTTGAGATGACTCTATATTGACTGTTACTCTTAATGTATTTATTTATTACGTCAATTATATTTTTCTTGCTACCTCCAGACGCTTTTATTTAATGTGGGAAGAAGCTCTCCTATTATAGGGACTAACAGTTTTTAACCCCCCTATTTCGAAACGACTCTTTGTTGCTAATTATAATGGCAAAGTACAGATATGTAAGGGAACAGTTCACCATATTTACAGTCTGAAATTGTATTGTCTTAAATTTACGGATACAGTCAACTCATAAGCAGAACAATGAGCTGAATAAACACTGTCATATCAAGCTAGCTCAGAGCACAATTACATCTTCCTATTCACTTCACTGACAGTCCTAGGTAATAATAATGTGCTAAAAATACAGAAAAGAGCACATTAAAAAAACATAAGCAGTATAAACATCGTCACATCAGTCGAGGCTCTGTGTGTTTTTAAATGTTTGGTAGTACATGTGAGGGGACAGTTCACCTTGATAACAATCCCAGGTAAAAATGGGCTTAATATGCAGGAAAAGACCCATGGGAAAGTGAATCGGTATGCGGTATAAACAGTGTCGTATCATGGGAGGTTCTGAGCGCTTTTAAATGTAAATCTTATGGGCGCATTCATCTCAAGGGGGGGACGAGGGAAAAAGGGAGCCATCCATCATATGTGTAACGGAGCTTGCGGACGCGCGGCACCGGCAGAGAGAGTCGCAAGAACCGCCAAACGACACGTATATTTATTCTGTATCTGTGTGTGGTTTTGTAGTCCTCGAGGCGCTGTGTATGACCTTAGATAAACACACACACGCACACACACACACACACACACACACACACACACACACACACACACACACACACACACACACACACACACACACACACACACACACACACACGAATACAGGGAGCATCGCATAAAACACCAAATGTCAGATATTCTTATTCTAACTCCATATGAGGTTTTATATGTGATATGTATGACAGTGAATAAGAAAATATTGATAGCTGTTTTGAAATGAAAATACATCATGTAGGCTTTAAACTGTAATGGTTCAGGTAATCAAAACAGAGAAATAAAGATGATGATGGTATAAAGTGAAATAATATGTTCATTAAATTCTGCTAGGTTAGGAAAATCTTGACTGGGTAAGGTTGGGTTCAGTTCGGTTCCGTAAGGTTAAGTTAGTTAAGGTTGTGTTGGGTTAGGTTGCGTTAATTCGGATTAGGTTAGGTCAGGTTAGGTTTAGTTACGAGTCTGGAGACGTTAGGCACCAGCAGGTTCTTAATAACGGCTATATGAACACTACATTTATTTGTTATCCAATCATGGTGTTAAAGTATTCAAAATGGAACATATCACAGCATAAGAAAAATAAGCATACTTTTTAAAAATGGAGTGAGACGCACCATTAGCACACATTAAAGTAGAAGGAAGGAGTCATTCTTGATGAGGGGAAAAGTACAGTAGAAGAATTTCACAGCCCAAACTGAATATAACCGCATTTAGTATACTAATTGTTTCGTGCACTAAAGGAAAACTACGGGGTCTAATTTCATATTATGGGTGTATAGTGGGTGTGATGAAAAATAATAAGAGCACTGCATCATTAACAGGCTAAACTGAATAGTGGAGGAAACTATTTATGATGCTCGATTTATGTGGCCTCACTAGAAACTGGCCTACACATATTCTAGTCTTAATTATGCAATCATTATATGCAGACATTTGTAGAGTTGGTCAGTCCACAGTGTTATATATACTACTGTTAATGTTGGCAGTGTGCTATAGCCGAATGTTCCTTGAAAACCGGTAATCCCTCAGTTCATGACATGACAAGGCAAAACTGCTGATAAAAGCACCAACATAATACGTTATTTACTTGTCCATTTCGCAAATACAACTTCAGCCATAAATACGCACCTTTTAGCTTCTTTGGGGAGAAAATGAAGCTTCAATAGTGGCTGGATGCGGCTTTTTTTTTTTTTTTACAACATACACAACAATAGGGCTTGGAGTATGAGGGCGGCATGGTGGCCACGGCGACTGGTTTGTTTACATTTTTTAACCCCCTCGCGCCTTCCTGCCTCACAGCAACAGACGACAAGAATAGACGCCACTGCCATCAAGTGCAGTGGCCACGGTTGAAAACTTTCCTCACTCTGGCCGTTGGGGCATAAACTTCCTCTTAACTCTAGCTTTATTGGACAGAACCGAGAGAGTGGGAGCATTTGCAAGCATATAAAGGGGCATACTACCAGCACCCACTATAAATGTCCTTCACGTCTGGTATTCGAATCTTAAATCTGGAAAACACAAATCGCTAGATGAGCACCCTAAACACCGAGCCACCGCAGCCCCTCAAGCCTCCCCTTCCTCACCCCTTGTAAACTAGGGCAGAAGCGCCTGAGGATGAGGAGGATGAGAATGAGGGGCTGACTCTACCGCCGCTCCGCATAATAAAATTTAATGGAAGACCTCTCATTCCGCCGTAAATTGCCTGATAAGCAATTACCTATCCTCTAATGGTGGCGTTAAGGGATAATTTAGGTACCTGGGTTGTCAGTGCGGTAATGGGCAGGGTCATTAGCCAAACCAGCTCACCGAAAGGACGTCTTTTTCTGTTCTTGCTATAACCGACGATTATATTCAGCTTCCGGACGATTTTCCTCGGCTTCTTTAGGCTATTTTAGTTAGTTTAGAGGACACTTCTTGTAGCAGGGGGGTTGAATTGGCCTCTCTTGACCTTTTCAATATGATATCGTCTTTTTCTGTATTCTCGCTACCACCAAAGGATTTTATGAAATTTAGAGGGAGACATAACGTATTAAAAAAAGATCTCAGTCAGTCCCTTGAATACGCCGGCCTTTTTTTTAAGACTGTTTTTACTAGAGGAGTGACAATGAAGATTTTTTTTTTTACAATTTACCTTAGGACGTCTTATGGTAAATAGGCTGGAAATTACCTCTTCTAAACGTATAGTTCAGTGGCGACTTTTATTTAATGATTATGGTACTGTGCGTCTTTTTAATCCGTATTGCATGCTGACGTTTTTTCTTACAGTAAGGTGACGTCTCTCTCTCTCTCTCTCTCTCTCTCTCTCTCTCTCTCTCTCTCTCTCTCTCTCTCTCTCTCTCTCTCTCTCTCTCTCGCTACGGTGAAATCCTTCTCAACCTTAGAGTAAATTTTCGTCTGTTGTAGCTAGTATAACACTTTTTATTAAATCCCTGTAATAGGAGAGTGGGAGCAGTGTAGGCAGTGGGAGGAGAATGGAAAGGAAGGAAAGGAAAAGAAGGGGGAGTGGAGAGCGGAGGGGGGGAGTGGAAAGGGGAGGGGGAAAGTGGAGAGAGAAGGAGGTGGGACGGGTAGGGAAGGGGAGAGGAGAGGAAAGGATGAAGGGGGAGGAAAGGAAGGAGGGGATGGGAAGGAAAGGCAGGGGGGGGATGGGAGGAAAGGGGAGTAGGGGAGGGAGTGAAAGTGGTGTTGTAGTAGAGGGAAGTAGTGAGAAGTGTGTGCGTGGGGGGGGAGGGGGAGGAGTGGCAGACAGTAGCAGAGAGGTAAGTCAAGAAAGATTCCAGCCGTTACCATAGTTACCAAGCCTCAAACAACAATCACCCCCCCTTGAATTCCCCTCACCCCCCACCCCATCTCCCCCTCCCAACGCTACATAATCACATTGTTCTCCGAGGCCTAAAAGAACGCAGGCGAGGTACAATAGGATGTTGTAATGCGCTAAGGAATATTTATCTCCCCCCCCTTTTGAACGCCGCCCTTCCTCCTATCGACGCCTCTCACTCCGGCCTGATTAATGATGCTGTTATCTTATCTCCGGGATACACATTCTCGTCCTAGGCTTAGAGGGGATTTTCCTAACACCTCTCCTTAAGCGATTTATTATTAACACCTCTCCTTAAGTGATTTATTTTTAACACATCTCCTTAAGTGATTTATTTTTAACACCTCTCCTTAAGTGATTTATTTTTAACACCTCTCCTTAAGTGATTTATTTTTAACACCTCTCCTTAAGTGATTTATTATTATCATTTTTAAAATATGTAATGGGGGATTTCGTGACGTATCTTCTTAAGTGACCTTTGTGACACCTTCTCTTCAGCGATTTATTCTGCTTATTACGGGTGAATTCCTAAAGACTCTTTCTCAGTGTTTAACTGAGGTGATGGTGCATTGGTTAGGACATCTAGCCTGCAGCTGGAAGAACTCGAGTTAAATTCTGGCACTGGTAAGACTGTTGGCCTAGCTTTGTTCCTCCCTCATTCTCTGTTCATCCTGAAGTACAAATTTTCAGAACCTGGATATCAAGAGGCTGATGCAGTTCGTTCTAGGGGAAGGATGTGACCCAGAATTAGTTGGTTTCCTGTCTTAATTACCTCGCGTAGTTTTTTTTTTTTTTTTTTCATGTGAGGAAGAAGGAACCAAAGTTGATAAGCGTCAGATCGTTGTCTTCTTCTTCTTCGTCTTTTTTCTTTTTCTTTTTCTTTTCTTCTTTTTCTTCTTCTTCATGCGTATTACGGGAGGTGTCTTGACTCTCTCTCTCTCTCTCTCTCTCTCTCTCTCTCTCCCTCACTCTATCTATCTATCTATATATTTATCCATCTAATACCGAGCCCTTCCAAAAATTTACACGAAGAATATAGGAAGATCCTCATTTTTTATTTCCCTGCACAAAATCTGATTTATGAAGGACAGCGTGTGTGAGAAATGTGTTATGACGCGAGGAGGATATGGGCGGCATTCTTGGAAGGTTAGGAAGCTTACTAACACCTCTTCCTTAGCGATTCATTCCTGATTCTGCGCCGTTTCTGTATTCTTGTGTGCCACTTGATTTATATCTGATTCTGTCCCGTTACTGTATTCTTCTGTGTTATTCATGCAATCTACGTCGATACTGAAAAGATATAAGAGGCAAACCAGGGGATATTAGTGGGTAGTTTGGAAAATAAATCGCGTTGGGGGAGGTTTTAGGGAGCCTCCTTACCAGACGAGAATTCGAGCCTATGACTCGTATTCTCGTCAAATAAGGAAGCTCCCCAACACATTTTCCGAATCGATTTATTTTTGGATACGGCTGGCTAATCTAGATTTGTACGTTATTTATGCACAGTATGGTGACATTACAATGACTTAAGTATAAGAGAAGTGGACGGGAAGGTGTAATAAGCGAAATAAATCGCTAAGGAAGTGGTTTCAGGGAGCCAATGAGAAGCTGAGGCGCAAAGTCTTCAAGCTGGGAAGAGGGGTGTATTGTTTGGGCGGGAGATGATGAGGTGATACTTTCTTACACCGCGTCTACTTTTCTGGGAGGTACCGCAGCGTCTATTACCGTTTTCCGCGAAGACAGCCAAGAGAGGAAAGGCTGGAGGTGGAACGGTCGTGGCGTTTCCGTGTTTGTAGAAAAAAAAAAGAATAAAAGATGGCGTCCACGTCAACCACATACTTCAGGTGTTCCAAGTGAGGTCTTTTTCTCACCTACGTGGAGGTAAAACTTCATCAAAGAAACTGTGGCATGCAATTAATGAATACAGAATACATAGACATTTTGATATAAATATTCAAAGCCATTACGCCTCCATACGATCGTCTCCAAGTAATTTTTGACCCTGGGCGGATATATTGAGTGTCAATGTCCAACTTCTCTTTTGAACGCTGAATTTCTGTCTGGATAAGCACACACATCTATTAATGGATCGTCGATTAGTTCCTCAATTATGGCATGCTCGGCAGCCATGAAAGCGGCTTTTGCAGTTTTGAGGGCTTTGCTTGGTCTCCGTTCAGATGTCGATTTTCGAATTGGACGAGCAATTTTTCTCTCGATCTCCAACGCACAATATTGTCCAGGTAGACTCATAGTGACAGCACAGGTATTTCCAGCCTTACAAATAGTTATCTGGCTTTTTGTGTTATTCCTCTGCCCAGGTGCTCAATACAGGGGCGTTCTTAATTAGCTCTGCACAAGAAACTCACTGAACTTACGTGTTGGGGGGACGGCTCAGGCTGCTGGTATGGGTGTAACAGTGGTTGTAGGAAATTAATAAACATGATAGACATTGAAAACGCTGAGTGAGCCGTACCAGCAACACAAGAGAAATAGCCCATCGGAGTGAAAGAAAAATGTTATATATCAAAAAATAATGTCCTGCTTTTTCATCCCTTCTCCTCTAATACCAGCCTTCCTTACTATGAAATTTTCTTGGCTTGATTGAAAAAAAAAAATGTCGGGGGGCTTTCACTCTTCTTCCATTAATATTATAATGCTTGTTTGCGTGTACCCGCGTCTTATAGCAGAGAGAGAGAGAGAGAGCGAGAGAGAGAGAGTGAGAGAGAGAGGGAAAAGAGGGATAGAGAAAAGAGAGAGAGAGAGAGAGAGAGAGAGTGGGATAGGGAAAAGTGAGAGAGAGAGAGAGAGAGAGAGAGAGAGGGAGAGGGAGAGAGAGAGAGAGAGAGAGAAAGGAGAGGAAGGGGCAGTTCTAGGGAAAGATGTAGTGGACCCATGGGAGATAAACGCATTCGTAACTCCAACCCCCACCTCCCAAAAAAAATCGAGAAAGAAAAATTTTGGGGATTAGTGGCTATTGAGATTCATTATACCAGAATTATTTTACTCTTTTTCATTTACATTTTATTCATTGACATTATTTATTTTACAGTTTTCATTTTTTTTACATTTTCAGATACGTCATAGTAATAACAAATTCTGAGTTACCTTTTTTTTTCAGTTTTTTTGCTCTCATTAATTTACTCTCATATCGGCTTTAACAGTTCTAAATCAACGTCTTTACTATACTTTTATTTACATTTTTCACTCATTAGTACACTCCTGTTACATTTCTTCAATTACATTTTTACTCATCCTTAGGTGGAGAAAAAGGACAGTAGGATAATGAATGACTCTTTTTTTCACTGTTCTTGTTCCTGTGACATCATTTCAGCAAAAAGTAGTAATTTTTCAGTTAATTTCTTAGTTACACTGTTTTAGCTGCTATCTGTCACATTCCATTCTAAGCAGAGTTAAATTAATTCAGAGTAATGATAATAAAATAATTAAATACGATATAGAATTCAAAACGTCAAAGGAAATGAGCCTCCTTTAACCCAACACCAAGAACCAATAGGCAAGAGAAATGGATGAGAGAGAAATATTTTAATAAGACAGAACTCACAGATAATACACAGCATCAATTCATTTCAGCACCAGTTCACTTCAGCATCATTTCATTTCAGCATCCATTTATTTCAGCATCAATTCATTTCAACATCAATTCATTTCAACATCAATTCATTTCATCATCAGGTCATTTCAGCATCAATTTATTTCAGCGTCGTCCTAGTTTATCAGGGGGAGATGAGCCTGTCATGGCAATGTAAAATATATGGAAATGAGTAGGATTGTGCGGTCACCGTGATTTACTGAGCAGAGATAAGTGAATGACGTGTGGAGGTGGAATAGGTGAAGTGAGGAAGACTGAGTGAATGATGTTAAAGAGACTATCTACTTTAGTCTATTGGAGTACGTGGAGTGGGGAAAACTGAGTGGCAAATGCAAAAGAATGGGTCCCTATTTTAAGTTGATTCGGAGAGGGTGGAGTGGAGAACTAATTACTAAAAAGACTGCTATTTTATCCTGTTTGGGAGTACATGGAGTGAGGATGACTGAGTGGAAAATACTAAGGAGAATGTCGCTGTTCTAAGCTGTACTGGAGTAAATGGAGTATGGGAGCTTGACTGAAAAAAAAAATTACTTAAAAGGATATCGCTATTCTGATACATAGATAGATTTATAGAGAGATAGGTAGGTATATAGATAGTTCTCCTCAACATGGCTTGGATTTTCGATATTCTGCTGCCTACTTCCCATAGCTCAGAGGCAAAATAAGATCATGCTACAGACCTGCATCCTTTCCATAGCACTTCTTCGTGACTAGTATCCTTTTGTAGTATTACTGTCTTGCTGCTATTCAGAATTCTTAATGGAGAGATTATTTTTATGCCTATTTAAAATGAACAGTGTATAGTTTTATCTGCCTCAGAATACGATGTTACCTGTGCATTACAGAGGGAGAGAGAGAGAGAGACAGACAGACAGACAGACAGACAGACAGAGACAGAGACAGAGAAATGTGAAGCGTGTTCCTGTGAGTGAAGTGTAGATGTGAAGCGTGTTCCTGTAAGTGAAGTATAGATGTGAAACGTGTTCCTGTAAGTGAAGTATAGATGTGAAACGTGTTCCTGTGAGTGAAGTATAGATGTGAAACGTGTTCCTGTGAGTGAAGTGTAGATGTGAAACGTGTTTCTGTAAGTGAAGTGCAGATGTGAAGCGTGTTCCTGTGAGTGAAGTGTAGATGTGAAGCGTGTTTCTGTAAGTGAAGTGTAGATGTGAAGCGTGTTCCTGTGAGTGAAGTGTAGGAAATGTGAAGCGTGCAGAGGAGGGCAGGGCGACCCGTGGCCAATTTCGTGAGGCTGTGTTGAGTCGCCTTGGGAGATGGTCGTAAAAAAATGTTATCTTGGGTGAGGGGCGTCCTCAGGGCCTGGATGCAGCTGCCTGGCCAAACACACACACACACACACACACACACACACACACACACACACACACACACACACTGCCTATGATCTCCAGTCTTTCAAACGCAGTGTGTCCTGGCATCTCGAAATAAACGATCTTGAATTTGGCTCTCTGTTATCTTGTTTTTGCATTTTTTTAGAGGGAGCAATCTTGCGGGCTCCTGGCCTTTGATTCCCTCTTTCTTGCACTAAAAAATAAAGCTAATAATATAGACTAGTAAAAGGTAATGGTCAACCATCTTCCCCATCCACACACACAAGGTCAAAGGATTATATATAAACCGACATGAATCGAGGTCAAACGAAAAACAACCCCAGCAGCCCGAAGATTTTTTTTTTTTTTTTAAGGCAGGAGCACCTCTATCCCTCGTTCAGTATTTTTTTTTTTTCCCATCAGAAACAGGTTGATTCACTCCAGTGGATTTTTACGTCTTTTGCGAAGCCTCATGTTACGATACTGAAACTCTCTCAGGTAAATACAATCGTCTGGCAGCAGATAATATATACTACACACAGATGTTCTCAGACTCAAGGAATTTCTTAACATGTGTGGTATACAGTCACTTATAATTTCAATGAGAGATCCGTTCATAGAAAATTTCAGTGACTTAAAAAGACAGTTATTGTTATTATTATTATTATTATTGTTATTATTATTATTATTAATATCATCGTTATATCATTTCCCAAGTACAGTAAACTATCGAACAATTCTCATCACTTACACTCATTTCACTTTACAGTGTTGAGGTCAGTAGTTCATTTACATATACTGGAAACCTAACTCATGAAACGAGATTATATCCCTCCCACTTTTCAAGACCAACACCATTAAAAAACTGGATGGTTAGCTGTAGACATGAATGAATAAAGAAAAAAGGTGATAAAGCAATCGTATGGATGGTTCATGGATAAACTGATACATAAGAGCACAAACAGTAAGTTGGTTACAGAGACGAATAAATATTTTAGAACAGAGGCCATCAATATATGAAGTAAAAAATTGCATGGCTCCTTTTGGAGGTGAGTAAATAGCTACAAACATAGGCAAGAAAAAGATCACATGGGTGGTTGGTTACAGAGATCAATAAATAACGAAGAACAAGGTTTATAAAGCTAATCACAAAATCGTATATCTGTTCACCGCGAAAATTTAGTAATGAAGAACACACACTAATACTGTACTTTCTACTCACTTTCATCCCACCTAACTAGGAGGGTTTCATAGGCAGAGGAGGCTGAGGGGAATAGAGCAAGCGTGGGAGGTTCATGGAAAGCTAATGCACACGAGAAAAGGCGACTGTGAGCAAGTGAGTATTATGATCCGGTTAGAGGAAATGACATGCCATGGGATACAGAAGGCATGGAAACGGTATGACAGAAGTTACTCCCACGTTCAATCATCCCTCTCATTATGGTGTGTGTGTGTGTGTGTGTGTGTGTGTGTGTGTGTGTGTGGCTATTCTTCCTTCTACCACGCACCTGTACTTGAAATGGGAACTCGTAATGATAGGGTCAGAGAGGGCTGTGGTTAGTCTTTCCATTACAGAAAGTCTCCTAAACTTTGCAAATACCCAATGGAAGGAGCAAGAATAAAATAAAAGCCCATGAGGCAGGGTGATTGTGAATATTATGATATAGCAATAGAAATATTAATGGACTGTCACTAGAAATTAAAAATAAATGGGAGTGGGAAGGAAACCAGTTATTTCCACGTTCACTTAACCCCTTCAGTCCCTTGACGTATTTTAATGTTTAATTCCTAATCTCCCAAGACGATTTTATTTACCTTAACCTTCATGAATTTAATATAAACTTCGTGAATTTTGTATAAACTTCCTGAACTTACTGTAAACCTCATGAATTTATAAAAGTAGTGAAATTAATATAAACTTCATGAGTTTCATATAATCTTCATGAAATTAATATATATTTCATGAATCTAATAAAAACTTCATGAATTTAATATAAACTTCATGAATTTAACATAAACTTCGTGAATTTAATATAAATTTCGTGAAGTTAATATAAACTTCATGAATTTAATATAAACTTCATGAATTTAAGGGATTTAAGTACCGGTAGCCTTTATTGGCCCTTCATCTTTGGGGAGTTTTTTTTTTCAATATTTTTATCATTATCCCAGAGCAAAGTGGAAGTTTTTTCTGTAATCATAATTCTTTTATAATCATAATGTTATCTAAGAGTAAACAATTCACGATCGAACCAATGGTGGCAGATTGGTAATATTGCAGCAGTATTGCCTGATTTTCCAGTTATCATACCACTGAGGGGAAACTAGAATGATGAAAAATAAAACTAAAATAGGTATAACACTGCCACCCTATCATCATACCGTGTTGGGTCATCCCTGGCACTACTCCGCCAGATGAAGCACCCTTGGCCCTACCCTGGTTCATCGTGGGTAAAAGGTCATCCTGGTTAACAAGCAATGACCTAAATGGCAGCTATTATAGAGGCACCAGTGAAACCATTAACTTGTTTTTGCCATTATATTTCCGGTGGTGTGTGGTGCATGCATGCGTGGTGGTGAAAAATGAACCTAATCATCTGCATTTATAACCTTCGTAAAAAATGGAACAGCCACACATCACCACACCCAGCCACACATGCATCACCCCCTGCCACTTCTCCCCTCCCTTGCCTCTCCCCCTCTCCCCTGTGATGGAACACGACACATGGACGATTTGGGGGAAAAACAATGGACTTCTTTGCACATCACCGCACAGGGCAATTTTTAAACCAACGCCGCTAAATTATTCCGCGTTACCGCAAACCCAGTCGGCCGGCATATAGTTTTCCGTAATGCCATCGTGCTAATTGACACTTATACCACCATATGCCACACATGCATCACGAGTTAAACAGATGCCTCTCTCCCTCACCCGTCAACCGCGATTAATAAGCAAATTAGCGTTGGTCAGCCGAAAGAGATTGGTTAACTTTGGTCCACACACACACACACACACACACACACACACACACACACACACACACACACACACACACACACACACACACGCGCGCACACACACACACACACACACACACACACACACACACACACACACACAGATAGACAGATAGATATAGATATAGATATAGATATGTGTATGCTTAGCTGTACACAGAATAATCAGGCAGTGTAGGATGGCTGGCTCGAATGATGATGATGATGATGATGATGAAGCTACCAGGGACAGTGGAACTAATCATTATATTAGTGAATAAAATATGAGTCAGTCACATAACCATGGATAATTCTGTCTCCTTTTACTCTGGCGCTTCTTGGCGAATGGTAAGTGTGAGAGACTAAACCTAGAGAGAAGGGGGTCAAAGCAAGAGGACTATGCTATTATAAAGTGTCAGAAGAGTTTTACCTGCATCTCATTTATGTAGGTAGCAGGGGAAAGGGGATAGAGAAAAGAAAGGCAGGGGGGAAAAGGGAGGCTAGGGTAGAAGGGAGGAGTGGGAGAAGAAGGGAGAGAGGGCGATGAAAGGGGGATAGTGAATAGAGAGGGAGAAGAAGAGTGGGAGATGGAGAAGGGGGATGAGGGTGAAGGGAGGAGGGGGGGAGGTGAAGAATGCAAGGATGAGACAGACATAAAACAAGATGGAAAAATGAAGCCAGCGGATGTGTTGGGATTAGGTGCAACAAGTTAACAGGAAATAGGTTGGAGTGGAGGAAAACGGGACAGACTTTGTTTTGCACAGGACTGTCTGAGGTTGATGATGATGATGATGATGATGATGATGATGTTGATTATTATTATTGTGATGATTATGAGTTAACTGAGATGGAGACGAAAGATGTCTGTGAATTAGAGAGATACATAGATAAATTGGTAGGTAAATAGGTAGTTAGAGAGGTTGGGGGTTCTGAGAGGAGAAGGATGAGCAAGAATATGGCTGACGAAGAAGAACTACACATATAGGAAGGATGATTTTGCCAGGGTTATGAGGACAGCAAGAGGCGATGGAGAGGAGATAGAGGAGGATAAAGAGAGAGACAGAGATGGGAAGAAGGAGAAACGCGAGAGAGAAGGAAAGTATGGAAAGAAAGCTCAGATATCCAGAAGAAACAGATAACAAAAGGAAGAGAGGAGAGAGGTAATGGAGAGACACGAGAGGAGGAAGGAAGAGAGATAAAGTGACAGAGAGATATTGTCGGAGGAGGGGAAAGAAAGATGAAAAGAAGAAAAAGAAAAAGATCCTGGAAAAGAGTGAGGTAAAAAGTTCTGGCATGATGCGAGGAGCAAGAGGCGATGGAGTGGGAAGACAGGAGGAAGGAGAAGATAAGTGAGAGAGAAAAGTTTTAAGAGACAAGGACGAGAAAGAACAAGAGTGTCAAAGTAAGGAAGATGAACTACACAAAGAAAGGAGAGAGAGAGAGAGAGAGAGAGAGAGAGAGAGGGTAGAAAGTAATGCAGAGGAACGACACATACTGCAGAAATTACGAAAGAGTGGATAGACAAGGAAATGGAGGAAAGAGAAGAGAAAAAGTTAGAGAAACTTATAGGATGAAAGAGAGATGAGTGCAGAAGCCTAAATGAAAAGACAGGAGGAGGAGGACGAGAAGGAAGGCCAGAAAAAAGGAAAGAATGTAAATGTGGGAATGAAAAGCGAGACGAGAATATGAAAGAGAGAGAGAGAGGGGGGAGGCGAGATGAGATGAGATGAGAAGAAATGAGCCTTTGGGATAACGGGGGGAAATATTAAAAGCTAAAGCAGATATGAAACTCTTATGGAAAAAATTAATCCTGCCTTGACGTCAACATATTTTTATTGTAATTCATGGTAATACGAGACGACTGTATTCATCAAAGAGGAGACTCATTTCACTGAAAGGATAAAAAAAAAAAACATAAAACGAAAAAATTGACACCCAACACAATTCAATAAAAAAAAATGCCTTATTATTCTCCCAGGCTCCATGACTCGCTCTCACCCATATGAAATCGCCTAACATCAATTGGAATAGAATGGCAGAGTTAGCCCTATGGTGAGAATGCACACACTCGTTTTCTTTATCAAGGTCTTCATAGCATCATCCTTTTTACTTCCTTCAGTCACTTAGCATTTCTTTTCCTCTCCACATTTACTCTTTTTTTTACTCTCACATTTTACCAAACTCTTCTTTTTTATGTATATACAAACTGCGTCCTTATTTACAGGTAGCGTCCACACAGGAAAGGAGCGGATTCGGACGAGAGGGGACCAAGACTGGCTAATACAAGTACGTCCTGGGATTGGATTTATTTATATATCTGTTTATTTATATTTTTATTTACTTACTCTGTACTTACTTGCTCTGTACTAAATGCCCTGTCACTATGCTTGATATGGAATGCATCCTTAATGGGAGCTTTGAGTAAAATATTGATGTGGAGCGGCTCCATATCCATTCTATGTTACTGTCAACCCAGTCTGAAGCAAAATAGATAAATTGATAAATAAATAAAACACGTTAACTGCCAACTTTTATGTGGACCTGCTCTGGCTTACTTTCTCGCCCGCACCCGCCCGCTGCCAGTGTGGCCTCGTAATTGGGTTACAAGATGTCTAAGCTTCGAACCACACCCACCTGCCCACAGTCGTTTCCTGTAGGACAACAAACATATTACTTCCTCTTGCTGTCGACAGGAGAATAATAATAAAAAGATGATGATAATGATGATGATGGTGGTGATGATGATGATAATAATAATAATAATAATAATAATAATAATAATAACAAAAACAACAACAACAACAACAACAACAATAATCATCATCATCATCATCACCATCATCATAATAATAAACCACACCACCATCATTATGCCTATCAGTTTCTTTTTTTTTTTTAATTCTGGTATTCACTAGGCAAGCAGACATAAAGACAGACAAACAGGGAAGAAAATATCACTTCCGTCCCCAGTCAGTAGCCAAGGTAGCGAGACGAAGAAATCTAAAAAAAAAAAAAATGCAATGTGAGTGAAAGAGGAGGAAAGAAGAATTTAGGAAAAGTGTACCAGTTGCGAAAAAGAGAAAAAAAACACAGGAGAAAAATAGAGAGAGAGAGAGAGAGAAAGAGAGAGAGAGAGAGAGACGTATCAGACGGGAAAGGAGGAATAGAAACGCTCTGGAAAAAAGGAAGAAAAAAGACAGAAAAGCGGACCTAAAATAGAGCCTATTACAGTTGACATGAAAGGGCAAGAAGACTGACGGAGGGAGAAAGAAAATAAAAACTAGAACACGAAACAAAAAAAAATGCGTCTGCAGTGAATGAAGGTAAGTGACGTGAGGAAAGTGAGATATGTTAACCCTGTCAGAAAAAGTAGGAATCTTAATTGCTTCAGTCAGAGGACGTAATTTTTAATGCGGGTGCTTCTCTACGAGCGGCCCAGTAAGTCAGTCACACCCAAAGGATTTTCACAGGCAAAGGTGCTTAACCCTAGCGAAGCATCATATGGGCTCGTATGTATCTATGGCTTCTGCAGTTGTTTATATTCTTACTGGTACAACGAAAAGGAAATTTGTTTTAGGATATCATGTTTAATACTCGTATACTACTACCACTACTGCTACTACTACTACTTCCGGTAGTACTACTACTAGTACTACTACTACTATTACTACTACTACTACTGCTGCTGCTACTACTACTACTGCTACTATTATCACTGCTAATACTTTTTTTCTACTGCAAAAAGATCACCTCCATCCATTTGGAAATTATATTGTGAAGATCAACACCAACTTTCATAATAAAATTCACCAGTTGGAGTTGTAATGTGAAGGTTAACATATTTCAATTGGTCAGTCCCAAACACGCCAGTGACTGTGGTTACCATCCATATGTTACTACTTTAATTTGCTACATTATATTTTATTAACATTACAGTACTAATAAAATCATTACTGGAGTCGCTGGTCAATGCAGTTCTCGACTAGAGTAGCTTCGTACCACTTCTACTACTACTACTACTACTACTGCTGCTGCTGCTGCTGCTGCTGCTGCTACTACTACTAGTACTACTACTGCTATTACTATTACTGCCACTACTACTACTCGTCATCATCATCATCATCATCATCATCATAATCATCTAAGGCCTTTTCCTGTTTAATGTCGAGTTTCTATATATGTCACTGTATGTTCAGTTGCAACCTTCCCTGCTGAAAGTTTGCTAAAATGACAATCAGTGTTTGAGACATTGTTCAATAAATAAAATGCAAAATAGAGACAAATTAAGAAGACCAGTAACTACAATAACTCCTGAATAATGGCGTTTGTACACAATTTGTATTTATGGTTACTTCACAAACTAATCTATACAAGCAACGTGTGACTTTTATTTTCCCCCCAGGTAGCGTGAGATAAAGATTACTATCAACGTATTTCCTTTGTGATTAAAATACTGTAGGTCAGAAAATGCTGAGACTCTTACTGGATATTAGAAAGTGACGTGGGAGGCACTGAATTAAACATGTACCCTTTCTTGTGACACTCCACACTAGGAAATATTTTAACACTTCATACTTTAGAAAGAAATGAGGCGGACGGATGGAGTGGAGATGTATATGAGAAAGGGGGGTGTGAGCTGAGGAGAGGGTAGCGAAATGAGACAGGGCGACATGGAGACGATTTGTTTGTGGCCACCCCTTACGGGATTAAGGCGTCTGGCTATATATACATAGACTTATAGATAGAAATGAATGATTATGCCCGATCTGCTTAATAGGTGTCCAATCAAAGTGTAAATGTCCATTAAATCTGGAAAGCTGTTTAAGACGGAAAATTATGACAGGTTTGTAAATCATCACCAGTTCTCGAGATATATATCCATAGATGCATCCGTCCATCCATCTATCCATCTATGTATCTATTTATGTCTATCCATATATATATTTTACCATGTAGATGTATAGATAGATAGACAAATGAGACAGATACATAATTATATAGACCGAAAGAGTTCGATAGAAATAGGAATAGATAATACAAATACCCATTGCCAAAAATGGAACTGAGGTAGCAAGTTTAACTGATTATTTTCCAGTGAATGACAGCACAAAGGTTATCTAAAATTAGCCTCCCCTAGAAAAATAATATTAATAGTTGCAACAAACATATAAACACAGACGCCACAAAAATGCATTTCTGAATTAAACATATTTATTTCAATAAAGAAAGAAAAGAAAAGGCTTTACAGGACATACATATTATATAGTAATATTTTCACGTTGCAGGTATTAATTTCAATAAACACTAAGGGATTGTGTTGTACCTGCAATAACAAGAAATGCATGAGGAAAATAAAATGATTTAGACCCTTTCCCTAAGTAATTTATTTAGCTTATTACACCTTACAATCCTCTTCTTTGTGTTACATAAATCCTTCTATTATCGACATACCCTGCATAACACCGTTAAGAAGGACATTAACCATCTATATCACAGAATAAATCGCTAAGGAACAAGGGTTAGGGAGCTTCCTTACCCGATGAGCAATACTAGCCTCTCATCTAAAATAACTTCCTCTAGTTTAACGAAAATAAATTACTGAAGAAAACGCAATCACGAAACTGAGAAAAATAACGAAAATAATAAATAAATCGTTTTCAATATTTCCGAATGGTCCTTAATTGCCTGGGTTAATTTTTAATCACCTGGTCATTAACCTCCAAAAAATATAAGTCCAATTGCGGAAGATAAAATATTTCTCGATATTTTGTGGCATCAACTTCTGACGAGAGAGAGAGAGAGAGAGAGAGAGAGAGAGAGAGAGAGAGAGAGAGAATGTAAAATGTATGCTACTGGAACAAATCGAGAGGTGAAATCGACTGCCACATCCAAAATTAAATCGCTAAGGAAGAGGTGCTAGGGAACCTCCTTAAAGAACAAGAATACAGGTGTTAGAGAGTAAAGGGTTAAATATAAGCTAATGAACCTTTATGTTAACTGGCTATCTCTTCACTTAAAAAAAAAAAAAAAAAAAAAAAAGCTTAGTGTCAGAAGAATTTAAATGCAAAAAAAATCAATTGAGTAACAAAAAATGATCCACTTCGTCAGCATCCTGGAGACAATAGCTAATAAAGAGTAATTTTCCCCAGGTGTGTGGGTGAACAAGATGCAGGTAATTTCATGAACAAAATAACGAGGAAGGTGAACATTAAAACATTTCGACTGCAAGGGAGACAAAAGGAGGAATTTCATTATGCGTTCGTCATTAAGGAATCTTGTGGTTAATTGATACCAGTAAGTGAAGTAAAGAGGAATCAGAGAAGGGAATGTGAAAGAGAGAGAGAGAGAGAGAGAGAGAGAGAGAGAGAGAGACGGAAATATGGGGGAGAACTAAACAATAATGCACTTGACACAGAGAGGGAGCTTGGCAAGTGCAGGAAATTGCAGAGAAAGCAAAGCAATAATGCAGAGAGAGAGAGAGAGAGAGGGCACACACACACACACACACACACACACACACACACACACACACACACACACACACACACACACACATTCACTCACAAAGAGACAGTCAAAGGGACAGACAGACGAGCAAGCATATAGATAAACTGAAAAGAAAAGACAGACAGACAGACAGACAGAGACAGAGACAGGCAGAAAAAGCGACAGACAGACAAACAGACAGAAAAGCGACAGACAGACAGAGAGACAGAACGAAAGACAGCACAGGGATCATCGAAGGGGGCCAAGCAGTTTATATAAAGAGGATCGCATGATATTGGATGCGCAAAATGGGAGTTAATTAAAAAGGGGAAGTGAGATGGCACCAGACATTGATGGGGAAGGGTTAGAGAGGTGGAATTAATGAGAGAGAGAGACAGACAGACAGACAGACAGACAGACAGACAGAGACAAAGCGACAGAGAGACAGAGACAGAGAGACAGGGAGAGACAGAGACAGAGACAGTGACAGACAGAGACACAGCCAGACAGACCGAAGAGTCAGACAGGCAGGCGGGAAGGCTGACAGGATGGATAAGAATAATGAGAGAGAGAGAAAGAGAGGGAGAGAGAGAGAGAGAGAGAGAGAGAGAGAGGAATGGACGTATTGGAATTAAGACACCAGAGGGAGCGAATGCCAATAAATGGAAGGGTAATGGAGACCTCGTTAAGGATGAGAGAGAGAGAGAGAGAGAGAGAGAGAGAGAGAGGGAGGGAGGGGGGGGGTGAAGGAAGTGAGAGACTTAATGATTACATGAAAGAGGAAAAAGGGAATACGAAATGCAAGGAGAGAGAGAGAGAGAGAGAATGACAACAATTATCTGAAAGGAGAAGGAGAATAAGGGCTGCATATCGGAGGAGAGATAGTAGTGAATAATCTAAATGAGGCAGAGCTAAATGTGTGAAGAAACTGAAAGACAATAGTGTGCCAGATAGAATTAAGACATTAGAGACAACGAATAGGAACAAATGGACGAATAAGGCGTAGGTCGTTAAGGGTGATTCGATGCTGGGAGAGGCTAGAGTGCTTGATATATAGAGCCAATTGATATCTATCGTGAATCGTTTTGATGGTGGTTGTAATGGCGATTGGAGTATGGATGTGAACCTCCAAGTAGATAGGGAATGCGACAAAGATAGCATATTTCACCTCGACACTTGTTTCTTCTCATGTTCTTTGACCTGTATATATAGCCACACGAATTTGTTTATAAAGAAGGAAATTTTGACCCGCTAGAGAAGGAGCGTACGGCAATTATACTCATACTTCACCTTATATTTGTTTTCGTTCCCGTTTTCTATAGGATACAAGGAGCCAAGTTACCATGGAAACGAAGAGCGACGCACATCTGACTGACGCATAAAAATGGTCCTCCTTGTTCAGTATAGGGATCGTATTATAAAATGGCTTTGAAGATGTACTAATACCTTTTCCTTCTCGATTTATTCTGCACATAATACCTCAGCATCCTCTAGTACGCTATCATTGCAAACTATTTCGATTTTAAGGCGATATAAATAGCGCTCAGGAAAAAGTTAAGGCGCGGAACAACAAAATAAATAGCCAAGGAAGAGATGCTACGAAGCCTCCAATGTCACCATGAATAGGAAAAACAAAATAAATAGCCAAGGAAGAAACGCTACGAAACCTCCAATGCCACTAAGAATAGGAACAACAAAATAAATAGCCAAGGAAGAGACGCTACGAAGCCTCCAGTTCCACCAAGAATGGGGACCACAAAACTAATCCTGCCGATTTGTGGAAGAAGCCAGCCACAAATAACCTCCCCTCTTCCCCGTCTGATCCCCTCCCATCATAGCCGAAATTACCAGCTGATCTCCCCTGGCAATAATATCATTACCAGTTTCTGACCGCTGCCCTCCCCTTGCCTTCCTTCCCTCCGCCTCACACAACATCTCTGGCACAATCGTCCTCCCTTCCTAGCTTACAATATAGTCTCAGGCAAACTCCAATACCTTATTTTCATCATTATTTATTGGCCCGTATTCTCCTCGGTTAAGGAAGCCATCTAACATTTTTGAAAGCGTTGTATTTTGTTTATGACACCTTACTATCCTCTTCCGTGTTACATAAATCCTTCCAGTATCACCGTACTGCATAAATAACGTGCTAAAGGATATTAACCAGCCATATCCAGAAGTAAATCGCTAAGGAAGAGGTGCTACGGAGCTTTCTTATCCGACGAAGAAAACGGGTCTTTGTGTGTCCGACTCTGGGCATGCACTGAATATATAAATCTGTTTCCATCCACACCCTCTCCCCTCATAAAAGGCCTGTCTTCACGGTATGCCCTCGTCCCTCCCTGCCCCACTACCCATCATCATCTTAGTCCATCCTATCCACTCCATTTCCAAAGTCCACTCCTTTTCCACCGACTCCTATTTTTTTTTTCCTCCCACACCTCTGACTTCCACCTATGGACCTTATTCACAACACACATTTTCACAGCAATAAGTCTAAATCCCTCTTCAAACATTGTCCGTCACCCACTACCACCCCAGCCCATTCTGCCTGTTATTGTCCATCCATTCCACCCATTTATATTCTGTTGTAGAAAATATTGTGACACTCACTGCCTTGACTGTCAGCAGACCAACAACCCTTTAACATGGTATACTCCCCCATTATACCTCAACAACTGACTTCATCGCAGTTTACTCGCCTGCACCCACTCAATCCACCAAGTTCTGAAAAAAAATGCCTAAACCCAACGCACTTTTATTATACTTTCTTCACCTTAACTTGACCCAGATTCTCGTCCTTTTGCAGCTTATTTCACATTGCTAGATGGGACAATCAGATAATACTACGGCATTATAACGTCTCTGTATCCTTTCCATAACACATTTCCGTAACCAACATCGTATTCTAGCGTTAAGCAATTGTTACAACTGTGCACTTAACATAGGGAGATGATAATTTTAGGCTAAGTTATAATGAAAAGATTATATTTGAGCTGGTTTCTGTCATACCTTTTCATATACACACCTTGACACTACCTGTACTGGTCTCAATCAATCTACTAGACCTAAAGATATCAAAAGGAACAAGATAGGCCTGCAACACGATAAATCAAATATCACGAAAATGCTACGACTGATTTTTGCCACAGGACTTCATGGCCTTGAGCAGAATCGAGCCTTCTTGGCCTAAATTGACTAAAAGCTCACCAGATGATACAGTTAAGCTTAAAAGGAGCTGTAAGAGACCTCATATCTAACCCCTCCGGCTCCTAAAGTCTCCCCTAAGCTGTGAGAAATCGTCTGGAGGCGTTAAGAGTAAAGTAATCCGGACGTCAGCTGAGAGGAAGGGTTAAGATTTTCTCTCTCCTTTTTCCTTGTCCGGACCGAGCGCCCTATTCATTCATTTTACCCAGCCTCGTCTTCCTCCTTCCTGCTCTTTCCCTTATTAAATTTCTCTCCTTTCATACTGACTCCCCTTTTCCTCTCGCATTTTCTCTCGCGCCTTTCCGGGTTCTCGTCCTCGCTCTCTCTCTCTCTCTCTCTCTCTCTTTCCTCTTCCTTCTCCTCTTCTTTCTCCTCCCTCTCCTCTTCCTCTTCCTTCTCCCTCGCTTTATCTCCCTCTTTCCTCTCTCCCTCTCCCTCTTTATCTCTCTCCCCACCTACTTGGACCCATATTTTTCTTCCAAGATAGGGGGTTTAACCGAACAAAATCTTTCCTCTTGCCAAACAGGGGAAGGCAAAGAATTGGTCTTCCATAGGTACAAACTTTTTAAAATTTTCTACGTAAGATGGCTGTTTTTCTTTTTCTTTTTTTACTATTGTCTTAATTCATATAGCTGTCAAATCTTCCTAGAACTGAGTATAATTTACCTGGTTTATAGTATTGTCTTCCTTCTTGTAGTTGTGAAAATTCAGCTTGATTTTAAAATGGTGTATTTTCAATTTACCTTCAGTCATACAGGTACCATACACTTCACACCCAAATTTGAGTATATTAAAGGGAAGAAATTAAGAGAAAAATATCACAGTACATTAAGCTTCTATGGAAATTTCTCTATCCTGCAAATTTCTCCAGTTTAATATATACGAACTGGAGGATCGGATTCCCAAATGCAGGCCTACGTCAGATTTTCTCTCGCAGGAAAGGCAAGGGAAGGAAAATACAGAAGCTTCTTATACCCCTTGTCCTTCCTGCAATTAGTTTTCTAGTTCAAAGGGCATTTCCGCAACTAAGATTTTTTTCGTAGGAGGGACGAAGGAAGGAGTGTAAAATTTCCCCACACCCCTTATTTTTTCAGATAAGGCGAGCTGCAATGATGGCCATTTAATTAGCCTTATATATGCCTGCTACAGTGCTAAAGGCATTTCTGAGCAAGTTGAATATGAAAAGATATCAATAATGTACAATAGAATATTAAAGTATAGGATGATATTACTTGCAAAAAAAAGTAAAGGAAATGCATTATGAAGCCTCCTGTAACAACGAACAGATGTCGAATAAATCCCTAATTCTATCCACGAAATCCAAATATCCAGTTATTCACCTATGAAGCACGAAACCACAGCTGAGTCCTTCCATCCTGTGGCATATACTTGCTGCTATTAGACGATTTTTTTTTTTTTAAGTTTAGCAGAGATGTGTGTGTGTGTGTGTGTGTGTGTGTGTGTGTGTGTGTGTGTGTGTGTGTGTGTGTGTGTGTGTGTGTGTGTGTGTGTGTGTGTGTAAAGGGATTAATGAAGGTGTGTGTTGTCCTTCCAGTTTGCTAAGGTTTGCCTAAAGTGTGTAAAACCGCCTGATGGTAGCAATGAAAACAAATATAAGGTGTCATCCTAGTGAAAAGTCAAAATTATGCCTGTCAGTGCAGAGGTTGCAGGGTGTCAGAAATCAGAAGTTGCTAAAGGGTATGCAGATTTGCGAAAAGATGTTTTTGTCTGGGAATTATATTAATCTGCAATTGGCTTATAACAGTGTATAGGTAGTGCAATGACAGGTTCGATTACACGTTTGTCTCAATTCTGTATCCAGGTTACTTTATACAGCAAGTAGTGATTTTCAGGATATTGCAACATGTAGGCATCTGTTAGTCTGCCTCCAACATGTACTGAATAACACAGCCTTCGAGGTAGGCTGTCTCTCTACCCTCAAATTTTCTGGACTAGGGCAAAATAGACTCTGGCCTTCTTACTCTCAGAAGAGGCAATGTGGCACTGGCTGTTATCGTCTTTTTATGTAGCTCCGAAGGTATGTAAATGGCTATATGTGAGTCTGGCATAATCAGATATTCACCCCTGCACTGCCATTGTCGGGAAACAGTGGTCTGCTTCAAATGGCATACCTAATTCATCAAAAAACACCACGAAGGCGGACCCCTATTCCCCACACGCATGCTACCTCCTAAATTATCCACCAAACTCATTGATACTGCCGGTAATTGGTTCTCTGTTTCATACGTCATACCTAATTCCATAAAATAACACAATCTGCTATAAACTCATACATTATTTGTGCCAAGGAAGACGGAGATTCTTTCCCTTCCGCCAGCACCCTCACACTGACCAGCTCCTGCTCTGTGCACAGAACACACCTACAGTATCACTAACCAGTACGTCGCTTTATACGTCAACTAAAACTCCTTATGAAAACACAAGCTGCTAGAAACGAGTCCATCACTTGTAATAAGGAAAGAAAGGCGAACATTCTCTTCTGCCAACACCCATTCACACCTACCACCAGCCCAGCCAACTCAAATATATTGTCGGTAAGTAGCTCCGTGCCCCATACGTCTACCTAATTCCATATGGCAAAACAACCCGCTACAAGCTCGTCCATTATTTGTACTAAAGGAGATGGACAGCCATTTCCTCCCTCTGCCAGCACCCTTTCCCAACCTCCTACCCAACACATTCCAACAGGGGAAGAAGGGAAGGGAGAAAGGGAGAGGGGAGAACGGGGAAGGGGAAAAGAGGAGGGAAGGAGGGAAAGGGAAAGGGAGTGGAGAGAAGAAAGGGGAAGAAGGAGAGGGAAAGATGGAAAAGAAAAGAGGGAAGGAAGGAGGGAGAGAAAAAGGGGAGGGAAGAAGGTAGAAGGAAAGAGGGGAGGCGTGGAAGAAAGGGAGGAGAAGAAGAAAAGGAAGAGGGAGGGGAGATGGGAGAACGAGAGGGGGTAGATGGAGGACACATGGAACTAGGAACGGAATTGGGAAGCAAGGGAGGGATAATAGGGCAAGAGTGGGGACAAGGGGGCAAGAAGGGGGCCAAGAGGTGGGACTATCACTCAAGGCAGCTGGTCCAGAACGTTACTGTTACGGGACAAACGGTAATGGCGCCAATGTATAGCTGTATTATATGGCGACAAACGAACGGGGGAAAGTTTGGGACCGTAACTCCGAGAAAACCACGCTTCTCAGGTGGACGTAACTTGCAGATGACCGTAATTCCAGGAGTAACTTAATGTTAAGGGAATGGGAAGGGAGTTTGGGGGTTATTCTGACCTGGGTACACTTACACAGTACATATATCAGTGTCTCTCACGTCCGCCCACACACATACACACACACACACACACATGCTACTCATTTACACGACAGTCTCATTTACGCACGCAACCACGCCAGCAAGAACGATGATGGAGGAGGAGGAGGAGGAGGAGAAGTAGTGTGTGTGTGTGTGTGTGTGTGTGTGTGTGTGTGTGTGTGTGTGTGTGTGTGTGTGTGTGTGTGTGTGTGTTTGTGTGTTCTTCTCTGACCATGGATTTCACAGCCTGTTCCCGAGGCCTAGCGGTTCTCCTATACGGAATAAATCCCACCACTCACCTTCCCATGTCACCAACTGGGCACTCTTATCCACAAACCATACCGAACATTAATATACCGTGTTTCCTTATACCAGTTTTGATCAGTGGCCTCAACTTCAGACAAAAGGCCGCATACAGTCTATTTGATTTCCTTCATACTCGTTGCGTTTGTGGTCCCACGTTCCTCCACAGTGCGCCTTGAAGTTACCCTTTTCCCACAGTCTACCATCCTCCTTTCGCTGAATAGGGCGGGAGAGGATAGGTGTTTGTATAGCCGGGAAGCTCCGCCGTCCGGGTTCATCGGTGCCATCACGTGAAGGCGTCCCTGTCTAGTTCTATCCCCATACTTATTATCAACAATCATCCTTCACAAAACCATCACTCAAAAACAGACAATTTTGGACACACGTATTTCCCACATTTCTATCATTAAATTTACAGGTTATTCCTAATTATGCAAAGTTAAGGTATACCACTCATAACAATATATCAGCATGCGATATGATATTAGTATCCTCATAACAAGAACACACAAGAGCAGGAAGTATACATCTGCTTTGTTTTATACCAATATACCCCTTCAGCCAGCAAAGTTACCCTGCAATCCGCTTAACACTGCAAATCAATGTCCGCTTTTCCATTCACTATTTTTACCTGTATCCTTTCATCGCAGAAATCTTCGTGTAAGCCAGACATTTTACAGCTTTACTGATAAAAGCATCTGTAATTCCTTTTCAACATGCGTGGTCTTTATCTTTTACACGCTATATTTTCAGCACATGTTACTATTGTCATATCAGGCGGTGTCCGTGTATTGCGGTATATTCAATGAGAGGATGTAGGCAACAGAAACTAGATATATTTCAATCCCCCCCATCTTTTCTTAACATGCATACATTTCACACATTCATATTTGTATATATATATATATATATATATATATATATATATATATATATATATATATATATATATATATATATATATATATATATATATATGTATGTATGTATGTATGTATGTATGTATGTATGTGAGTATTATTTAGGTAAGTATGTATGCGTTCTGCTTGCACCTCTCTTTTTATGAGCTGGGAGCTCTACAGTAAGGACCAAAAGTTAGGCTTCTGTTTAATCTCTTGTTCATCTCACTTCCTCCCCAGGCTTTCCCTAAGGTAAGAGAGGCTTGATTTATTTCTAAGCCCAAAAATGATTCTCTTTCCTATTTTGCGAGAAGACAGTGACGAACCTGGTGAAAGTGTAAGGTAGACACAGTGGAATAATAGACCAACTCTTGTACCCCCCTGTACAAAGTGCGATCAAGATACATACGGAAAAACAGACATTACTTTCGCTTTCTCTGCGGTGTTTCTCTCTCTCTCTCTCTCTCTCTCTCTCTCTCTCTCTCTCTCTCTCTCTCTCTCTCTCTCTCTCTCTCTCTCTCTCTCTCTCTCTCTCTCTCTCTCTCTCTCTCTCTCATCCAGCTACTCAGAATTAAACACACACGATTAATCACTAAAACCTAATCACCACCATCTTATCAATTCCACCCATTCTTGGCCTAACCCATTCCTCACCCCTTCTCTTTCATTCCTTCACCTATTTCACCCCCTCTGGTCGCCATTCAAGTCACTGCTCTTTTCTCCCACACTTTATGGCATGATTTTCTATAGTCTCCCCCCCCCCTTGGCTTCCATCTCCCCCTCTACAAAACCTCTAGTCCCCACTCTCCTCTCACATTCTTCTTCCCCTTTTTCCTTTTCAGCATTCCAACCTCTCTGTGTGTTTCTCTGCTTCCGATTCTCTGTCTGCTTCTATGGTATCCTCTCTCTCTCTCTCTCTCTCTCTCTCTCTCTCTCTCTCTCTCTCTCTCTCTCTCTCTCTGCCCGACCTTCTGTATTGCATCTTTACAAACTTAATTCATCTCGCACCCTCGTCTTAGTCTCCACCTTGATTCTTTTTCTTCTTTCGCTTCTTCGTCTTTTTCCTTTTTTCCTTCTTCTCTTTTCCTGGTGTCTTTGTCTTTCTATTTGCTCTTAATATTTTTCCCTGTTGCCTTTTCTCTCTCCTCTATCTTTATTGTATCCTTTCTCTTATTTATTTATGTATCTTTCATTCTTCGTTCGCTTCATCTCGTTCCTTTTTTCCCTTTTCCTGTTCCGTTCTCTTTCCAAATTCTCTCTCCATTTTTTTCCTCAATGATTCCTTCCTTTCTCTCTCCTCCCTCTCTTCCTGCAACCTATCTCTTCCTTATTTATGTGTCTTTCATTCTCCTCTCAACTCTTCCTCTTCTTCCTCCTCCTCTTACCTCTTTCCAGGCCACGCTGCATCCTTCTCTCTCTCTCTCTGTTCTCTTTCCATTATTGCCTCTTACTTTCCCTCTCTCCTCCCTCTCTTCCTGTAACTCTCCTCTTCCTTGTTTATATAGCTTTCATGCCTCTCATTCTCTTTTTCGTTCTTCTTCCCTCTCCCCGATTTTCTTCTCTTTATGTTCTCTCTTTCCATTATTGCTTCTCACGTTCTCTCTCTCTCTCTCTCTCTCTCTCTCTCTCTCTCTCTCTCTCTCTCTCTCTCTCTCTCTCTCTCTCTCTCTCTCTCTCTCTCTCTCTTTCACCCAGCGCCTTCTTTCTCTACCAAGTCCTTCTATACTTTTATTTACGGCTCCTTCATATTTCTTTCCCTCTCTCACCTCCTTCCTCTTTTCCTTTTCCCATGTCCGTTTTTTCCTCTTTGTTTTATATTAATATTTTTCCCTACTACGTTTATTCTCTCCTTTCATTCTCCCTGCTTTCCCTTCTCGTCCTTGATTATGTATTCTTCCCTTCTCTTCCTTGTTTATGCGCCCATCTCTTTCTCTTCCTTGATTATCTATCCTCCTCTTCCTCTCTTATGAATCCTCCTCTTCCTTGTTTATGTATTCGTCATTCTTCCCTCCCCTTTTCGCCTATTTTGTCTCTTATGTTCTTCCTTTTTTTAACCAAGTCACGGTTTTCTTTCCTTACTGTTTTCTTTGCCCTGGGTTTCTTCTTTCCTTTTCGTTGTATTGTTTCTTTCGTTATAACTTTTCCCGTAGCAACTTCGTGAGAATCAATAGGTCTTGTGATGTATGTCCTCCTTTGTACTCCTTTGTACTCTTTTTCTGTAGGCCATCTCATTCTTATTTATGCATCCCTTTGCCTCTTCGTTTCCTCTGTACCCATTTTTATTCCCCTCCTGAAACCTAGCTCTTTATTATTTGTGTTTCCTGTTGCTGTTTCCTCTCTTTTGTACGCCCTTCTGCTGTCTTCTTGTATCCTATCTTTTTCGTATTTATGTATCCTACTGCTGTTTGAACTTCTTTGTATTCGCGTCTTGTACCCGCTTCTTCGTTATTTATGTATCTTTCAGTCATCCCTTCCTTCTTCACCTCCTCTTTCTCTTTTCTTCAGACTAGACAACTTCCTTATCATTCTTTTGTCTTGCGTTACCTGGAGATTTTTTTCACCTCTGTCTCTTCCTGTTACACCTTTTTTCATATTTCTCCCTCGTTCATTCTTTCTTTGCTGCTTTATTGCCTTCAGGTTTATCAGTTTTCTTTTCCATTTTCCTTCTCTCCCTGTTTTTCATTTTTGTTTCTCTCACGTTCTCTTTTTCTTTTCTTTACCGCTGGCTTTTCTTCTCTAGTTCCTCACTTCTTCATTTTTGCATCCTCACTTCTTCCTTCGCTTTTCCAGCTTCCTTTTTCCTCAGTCTCCTTCCTGGCTGCACAATTTCTTTCTACTTGTATTTGCTCTCTCTCTCTTTCTCTATCTCTTCTTTTCTTACTTTTCTCCTCCCATTCTTCCTTATTCAAGTTGCTTTCTCATTCCTTCTCTTCGTTTCTCATTCCTTCGCTTCATCACCCTCTTCATCTTCTATCTTTAAAGGCCACTGGGTGTCCTTTTACTTACTTTCTCATTCCTGTGCCTTGCTTTTCTTCTCTCCTCCCTGTCTATTCCCAGCCTCTCTCTTCCTTATTTACGGCAAATATATCCTTCACTCTCCCCTCCCTTCTCTACCTGGTTCGTCCGCCCTCTTCCTTTTAAATATCTACAGTTCCTTTTCTACTTTCTTTTCTATTTTCTCTTTCTTCTCCTTTTCTTCACTTTCTTTTTTCGTCTCTCATCTTCTTTATATATTCACCTTTCATTTATCCCTCTCTTCTTCACCTTTTTAGTCTTCTCTCTAATATTTATCTTAGTTTTTTCCCCTCTTGCTTCTCTTCTCTCCTCTCTTTCCTCTCTCTTCTTGCAACCCTTCTCTTCCTTATTTATGTGGCCTTCATCTTTCCCCTCCTGCTCCTTCCCTTCCTTCCTTCCTTCCTGCCTCCTACGTTCGTCCCTACCCTGCTGACATATGGTACGAGAGAGAGAGAGAGAGAGAGAGAGAGAGACTTTAGGGAGGATGTTCACTCCTTTTCGCCCCCTCTGTAATTCCTTTGCTTCTATGTGCTTTCAGGTACTTGTCGTCTCTCTCTCTCTCTCTCTCTCTCTCTCTCTCTCTCTCTCTCTCTCTCTCTCTCTGAACCTTGAAAAATACTAAAAAAATAAACATAAATCACCAATTCCCTTTACCTCCTCAGTATAAAGACAGTAAGGGACAAGGAAACCGCCCACTAAAGAATGCTGTCAGGCTCGGAAGCAGGTCGAAAGGAAGAAGGGGGACGAGGGAAGAAATAAATGACGAGGAAGTGAATTTTGGAAGACGGAAATATTCACAGATTTACAAATATATTCAAGAGTAAGTGAAAAGAAAAAAAAACTCACCAACCCTTCCCCTATATTGCTACAAACAACCATCTGTTTAAACCTACAGGTCCCTAATTCAGTTCTAGATATGTTCAGACTCTGGTAGTGGACTGTTGTTCATTTAATTCTTGCTTACTGAAGGGATTTTTGTATTTATCTATCTATAGTTAGACGCCTTAATCCCGCAAATAAATCGCCTCCATGTCGCCCTGTTCCCTGCCATTTCGCTGCCCTCCCCAAAGCTCACACACCCATCTCTCATATACCTATCCACTCCATCCCTCCAGAGCTGTAAAAAAAAAAAAAAAATCCATGTTTCTTCCATTTGATAATTGACGACACTGAAAACTTAAAGTTTGCTTTCTGAGTGGATTTGGAAATTTTCTTTTTTTCACATTCATTTTCCTCATCACTCCTCAATATCCCCTTGTTACTGATGCAAAATTTGCCGATATTAGAAGGATAAAAGAAACTCACAAGGAAAACTAATATATAGCAAGCAAAATAAATCGCTTAGGAAAAGGTGTTACCAAGCCTTCCATCGCACCTAGAAGTATGGCTCCAAGACTCCTTATCCTTCTGTGCTCCTGTCTCCCTGTGCTCTTACATAAAGATTATCTCCCTCTCTTTCTTTTCTTACCCTGACGCTGGGTCCCACGCACCGGAGAGAGAGAGAGAGAGAGAGAGAGAGAGAGAGAGAGAGAGAGAGAGAGAGAGAGAGAGCAAACTTAAGGAAATAAAGGGCATGAGAAGAAAGGGATCCATTAACGAAAGATGGAAGAAGAAAGAGGGGAAAAAACAGGAGAAGGGGTAAGAAAAAACAGGAGGAAGGGCAAACGTAAATAAAAGAACCAAAGGCGAAAACGGGGAACATTTCGCTAAAGATGAAAGGATGTAGAGAGCGATCCAAGAAAAGATGAAAGGAGATAGAGACAGACCAAAGAAAAACATTTGAGGAAGGGGTAAGAAAAACACGAGGAGAAGTAAACTTGAGAAAAGAGAAAAAGAGGAAAGTGGGAGTGCCGGACATTCTAGTGTAAAAGCAAACTATTTCAGGTTCATGAAAACACTGCTACTTTGTTGGCGATGAAAGAAAAAAGAAATGTTTGTGGGGAAAAAGCAGAGTTCGGTTTTTCTATTCTTGCACCTTCTCTCTCTCTCTCTCTCTCTCTCTCTCTCTCTCTCTCTCTCTCTCTCTCTCTCTCTTTATCTATCTATCTATCTATCTACCTCTACCTGTCTATCTATCTATCAAAGTTTATGTCTATCTAAACCTCCATCAATCTAATTATCTTTCTGTCTGTCTACCTATTTGTCTGTCTTACTTTTACCAACTTCATCCTCCACCTACTCACCCCAGTCCTCCTCCTCCTCCTGTTCTTTGGTTCCATTCGCTTTAACACTGCAGTATCATTCACTTTCCCTCGGAAGCCCTTGTGTACCCTCACCCCTTTCCGTTTCCCTCTATTTTCACTGAGCAAGGTTTACACAGGCTCCGTATCCGTGTAGGCAGAGGGCAGTATCCGCATAGACAGAGAGCCGTACCCGCGTATACAGAGTCCTTTTCGCGAACAGAGAGGGGACCCTTCCTGGCTGCCCGAATTGCCGATGTTCTTCGTGTCGCCCCGTTTTGGTCAAAGGCTTTCAGTTGGACGCCCCTTTGAGCATGGGATCCAGCCTACAGTACTGCTCTGGTTCAAGGGAAAGCTGGGAACACCAGGTCTCTATGATGAAAGACTGGGAGGCCAGTGGTTTGGTACCTATGGGGAGGAACGGCTGTATCAGAGTACGGGTTATTTTTCGGAGTGTTATTCTTGCATGGAACCAGCAAACTACCTAACCAAAACTCCATAAAACACACACACACACACACACACACACACAATTCACATACTCGTAAATCACGCATAATACCCACAAAACACACACACACACACACACACACACACACACACACACACACACACACACACACACACACACACATTATGCTGCATTAACCGTAACCTTTTAGTCGCTCCAAAAATAGCCTTCATATCAAGGAAAACTTTACAGTATAAGTATTCTAAACAAACCATGTTCTTCTTCGGCATCTCTGTCACTTGTGGGTTTGTCGTTCTGTCGTGTAACGGCGTGCATACCTCTGGCATACATGGGTAGCTACTATGCACACATAATCATTTTTTTTTTTTCTTTAAGGGCAACTGCTCCGTAGGTCTCTGGAAAAGTGACTCACTCTCACCCAGTGCTTCGCGCTCGAGTATGAGCAAGGAAGGCTTATAGATAGATAGATTGATTGATAGATAGATAGATAGATAGATGGATAGATAGATATTCTGACTTTCTTGTGCTTACATTTGCTTATATGTATTTGCAAATGAAAACTAAGTAACTTGTCTGAGCAAATATAAATAGTATCCACACCTACGTGAAAACATCCCGTGCACGTAATTATTTCAGTTATGAGAAAACATGACATTTAAATTATATTCCATCTGCAAAACATAAAAAGATTTGCTCTTTGTGTAATATACATTATTCATTGTTTTATGCTTAGCAAACACAAAGCCTAAATTCAAAAGAATATTTCCATTCTTCAAAAAGAAAAATATTGGACCTTTTTTTTTCCTGACCAGTATTCACCTGCTATTTGTTGTAATTCCTCTGAGTAAATATTGCACAAATGTTCTGTTTTTGTCTGACTCTAATATTCTTATTATTCTGATCTCAAAATTATGGTTCAGATAATTATTCTAGTCGTTTTCCCGAAATGCAGTTTCACTTTTCATTAGCGTCTTAATCCTTCATAACTAATATTATTTTGAATTATAGCAAAAAAATTCACTAATACTATACTCACATCTGTAAAGAGCCTCAGGGTGTTTTGCGAGTATTATTTGGCGTATTGTATCCTTGTATAACCTGTACACGTGAAGGCTCGTAGCTTTAATCATGGAGCAAAATTAAATATCATTCTTACATGTTTTGTATAAAAATTTATTCCTTCATAATGGTGTGTGAGATTGAGGGTGTGTGTGGGTGCTGGAGTGTGTGCGTGCGTGCGTGTTTGAGAGAGAGAGAGAGAGAGAGAGAGAGAGAGAGATTACTAGTGTGTGAGTGTGCTTAGACCAATTCCTGGTTGTGACAGTCAGTATGATCAACTTCCCTGTGGTTTCCTCTGTGTGTGTGTGTGTGTGTGTGTGTGTGTGTGTGTGTGTGTGTGTGTGTGTGTGTGTGTGTGTGTGTGTGTGTGTGTGTGTGTGTGTGTGTGTGTGTTGGGATGCGTGAGTGAGAGTGCGTGAGCGTGCAAGTAAATGTGCTTAGACTCTGTTGCTAGTAAAAATCGCGTAGGTCAGATCCGTACAATGTCGCTGTGAGTATGAGAGAATGAGTGCATGTGAGCGTGAGAGTGTGCAAGTGTGTGTGTGTGTGTGTGTGTGTGTGTGTGTGTGTGTGTGTGTGTGTGTGTGTGTGTGTGTGTGTGTGTGTGTGTGTGTGTTTTGCGCGCGCGCCGGAGTGAGTGCGTTAGTTCCTGGTTAAAATGTGGGAGAGGTCAAGTCTCTGGCGGCTGACCCGATGCCCGTCTTAATTACCCCCGACGAGAATCCGATTTGAGGCGGGGAAATTGGCTGCTTAGGTGGAGATGGAGACCCACAACTTGTTCCTGACGACTTCCTGCACTGATCCCTGGTAAGCCATCACGCAGGGCTGTTGATCTATCTGGTTGTCTGTCTATCTGCCAGTCTGTCTGTTTGCCTATCTACCAATATATTTATCTTTCCGTATATCTATCTATTTGCCTCTCTTTATCTGTCTACCGTCTTCATGCATCTATAGACTTCGTTCACTGATCTCTCTACCTGTCTTTCTATTTACCTGTGTCTCTATCGTAAATATCTGTATCTCTCTTTTTATCTGTCTCTTTATATGTACCTAATTAACACCTGTATCTGTCTATCTGTCTACCTACCTGCCTGTCTCTCTGGCTGTTTGATTGTCTGCTATCTGTCTATCTATCTATCCATCCATCTATCGATCTGTCTATGTTTATCTCTCTGCCTATCTATCTATCCAACTAACTCCACACAAAGACCTAGTGTGCGGCTTATATCGTTAAATATCAATCTAGTTTTTACCAGCATCATGAAAAAGAATCTTATTGCACCTTAACCTTTTCTTCTATGCTATTTATACCCGTTTAATATTGACAGAGTTTGCACCAGTAACGTACAGTCTCCTCAAGAAGTGATGGCAAAGTATCTAGAATTTTGCGGTCAGTGATAATGCACGAATTGTACCTTATATCTGGCAGGGAGTGACCAAAGTAATCTGAAACTCTGCCATCGCTTCTTGGGGAGACTGTACAAGAGGATAATTCGGTGTGATGTACAAAATAAATCGGTCAGAACGAGGTGTTACGGAATCTATGGAGGCACCTAGATGATCATTAGTGTCTTCCTTCCATCTTTCCAACATTGAAGAATTTAAAACCTATGTACTATTAGACTAGCAGACATATTTGACCCCCGACACTGGCTACCCGGGGTGTATGTAGGTCCCTGTTTGCTGAAGGTGACTTATGGAATATTTATACAAGTTGGATATGGTTAGCCTGCATGCCACATTGTAGAGCGCACCCAGCAGGGAAGAAGAGAGAATAAATACTCTTCCTCCACACACACACACACCTTTTTGTTTTCCTTTTCTTCCGGTTTTCACAAAAGATAAAGAAAATCGGGGTTTGCTTTTACCCTTCACGATTACCTTTTAAAAATACAGGCCTTTTTTTAAATAACAGAACAGAAGGAAAAAACAGTTATTACAAAAAATAGATTGAAAAGACATTAAAAGATATCATGATCCTCTTTCTTCTTCACGATTATCTTTCAAAAATGTGGGACTTTTTTTAATAACGGAAGAGAGGAACGAAAAAACAGTTACAAAAAATGGACTGAAAAGACATTGAAAGATATCATGATCTACTTTCTTCACTCCTTTGGTATGAGCAAGGCAGAGAGAATGGATTTTCGTGAATGATAAAAAAAAAAATAAATAAATGGGTGCTCACTCTGCTCATTGTCACCTCAGTTTTAATAATAAGTTTTAACAATATTCAACTTAAGCTATTTAGAAAGATATCATGGTTTACGGTTTATATTTATGAGGCATTGTTCTAGCTTCAAATTTAGTAAAGGATGAACGCTGTCTATGGGGAGAGGTGCGCCTGTCCATAAATATTTGTCCAATTGTTATGTTGTTTATATAATTACCATCATATAGAGTCAGTGAACGGATGTGAAGAGAGTTAATGTTTTATCTGTAACGCTATAATTTACGACTGGTAATCCACGCTTATCATTATTATCACTGGAGTTAATCAGACTATTCTATGTGTTCAGCAAAGTATGAAATTTGTAACATGCGTGATGGTTATATTTCAGGTACAGCGCCTACAAAAAGCATGTTTACCCTGGTGATCAAATGCTGCTTTTTTAGGCAAATTATCCTGAATCTACGGTTAATTTGATTCTATATTAAATTTCACTTTGAGCATTTCAGCCAGCCTAATAACATGATTCCACCAGTGATAGAACGTCTGGCTTTTTTATTTTTCCAGCCAAATACTGTTCCCACATATAACCTGTGTAATTCGAAGTCTCCCCAAACTAGAATGAAATCGCAAAATACAGCATGAAGTATAGAAGTGTACTAAGCTTAACCCGTGGTGCAGTCCTAGTAGCATAAGCAGAGTTCCATTTCACTCTACTGATGGTTATTTAGAGATGGCTGGGGAACTGGGTAAACTTCATAAATCTGAGATATTTCGGTAAAAGAAGAGGCTGAGAACGAGAGAGTAAACGGAGATAGGAGTAACAAGGGAGATAGATATGGGAGAAAGAGAGGAAGGATGATGAGAGAAATGGGTAAGACTACGAGAAAGGAGGAAGAGAGAATGAAGACAGACTAGAAAGAGAGAAGAGAGAGGATGATAGGTAGATTAAGACTATGAGAGACAGGAGCATGAAAAGATGGAGATTCAGCTATTACAGTAAGAGGGGAGATTGAGAAATAGGAATGAGGTTGAAAGGTAAAGGTAGGAGAAGATGCAGGATATTTTTTTATTAATTTCTCCTGTTATCAGATGATTTTGCTGATCTTTAAAGAGCGCCCTGGTAGTGGGGGAGATCATAAACACTATATCATATCAGTTTAGTTCGAAAAATCTCTCAAAAGTAAAATATATTGTTAGGGTTGAGAAAGCGTTAACTGAAGAGGGCCGCATTACAGAGGTGGTATAAACCCCTTCATTCACCTATCTTAGTTTTCTCTCACGAAGAAGTTCTATGGAGAGGATGTAGAACCATAATATTGTCTTACTTCGTCACTAAGTTGGGGAAATAAGCTTCAAAAGGACGACCATCTCTCCCACCCAGACGACTTCAGTTAACAAACGCTTTGCCTATCGTAGGACTTAATGAAGGCTATCTCAAACCCCTCCATCTTCAAAAGTCTTTCTTAAGCTGAATGAAATAATCTTTGGGAGAAAAAGTAGAGTAAAAAATATAAACTTAGTGAATGAGTTAATCCCTTGAATCCAGTGAAATATTTCTTACATCTTACGCTAACCAGACGATTTTACTGGATTAATTAATACCCTCTCCTACCAAAGGGGTTATTTTAGGATGTATTAAATCCTTGCAGCTTCTTAAGTCTCTCCTAAGATCAATAATAGCGTCTCTTGAATTCGGCTTCCTGTTATCTTGTTTTTCTTTTTTCTTGGAGGGAACAATCTTACGGCTCCTGCTCTTTGGTTCCTTCTTCCCTGCATAAAAAAAGAAAAAGGAAAGAATGTACTATAGGCCATCGTAGGGAAGGAGTTAATCATACTATAGAACGACAAAGTTTCCTCAACTCAATTATAACTTGGTGCTCAGTCATCCTTAAAGCCCTATTGTCCGTCGTTGATGCTACGCTCCTTCCCCCCGTACCTCTTATTATGGTCTGGAAAAGTTCTCAGCGCCTTCCGTGTTTTGATTAGAATTTATGATGCCTCGTTCTAAGCGCCTGTCTAGATACACCCCCTCTCTCCCTTTTCTAACTGTGTAATGTTATCTAACTGTGTAATGTTAACCGGTATTTTCTGTGAATTTATGATGCTTCGTTCTAAGTGCCCGTCTAGACACACACCCTCGCTCCTTTTTCTAACTGCCTAATGAAAGAGTTAACCGATATCCGTAGTCCTTAACATACACAACTTTATATATTTCTTAGAGCAGTAGGTCAAATGTCATGGGTCGCTTAGCAAAGTCGACTTAGAAGTTTACATCCGACTTATTCCAGCTTTTGTGAAGAGATTACAAGTAAGGCAAGGATAAAGGAATTCGATTTTGAGGACAGTTAGTCAGTGGTTGAGGTCACATGAAGGGTCAAAGGTCAATGTCACAAACAAGGTCAACTTAAGCTGTTCTGATTCAGTTTGGACTAAATTTGATGAGGGGATTGAACGAAGGGGTTCAGTACTGATTATAAATAGTCAAAAATCAGGGTCATGGGAACAGGTCAAAGGTCAAAGTCACGTGGTCACTCAAACAGCTTATGTGCAATTTATAGTAGATCAAGTTTTATATGAGGGTTCAAGGTAAATCAGGGATGAAGGGAATCGATTTTAAGAACAATCCAACACACTTCGAGGTCAAAGAGCATGACCAGTTGTTTGACCCCATGTAACTCAAATATCTGTTCATCCATCTATCTATCTATCTATCTATCTATCTATCTCTCCGTCTCTCTATCTATTCTTATATATGCAAATATATTACGTAAGGAAAAGGAAACAAAGAATTACATGCTCCATTTTGTTAGCATGCGTTTTGGATACGGCCATAATAGATAAATAGATAGATAAAGAGATAGATAGACAGATAGACAGATAGATAGACAGACAGATTGACAGACAGATAGAAAGACATAAATATATATACATATCTATCTATATCTACATCTATCTATCTATCTATCTATCTATCTATCTATTTATCTCTCTCTCTCTCTCTCTCTCTCTCTCTCTCTCTCTCTCTCTCTCTATATATATATATATATATATATATATATATATATAAAACAAAGAAATTTTCACCAAACATAAGAAAGGATATGACCTCAGTTACAGGTGACTAAAATATATGAACAACTGAATATCCAGGGATAGGATGCACAAATATTTCTATAGAGCAATAATGTGTTCATTTGCAGTTGGCAGATGGTGCGGTGCGGTGGTGACAGCAGGGTATGTACTGTGTGCTACTAAACGGCTGGTTATGTCCCTCGCAGCGGATGATGGAGAGGGGAGAGGGCCAAGGGAGGCAGGGAATGGATGGGAAATAGTGGGTGAAACTGCATGCACTAGGTTTTCGTATTATAGGTACTCCTTTAAAAACAATGTAGGAATACATACAAATCATCTGTGTTTGTATGTGTGTGTGTGTGTGTGTGTGTGTGTGTGTGTGTGTGTGTGTGTGTGTGTGTGGCATTTTTCGTGTCATTATTTTCTTCTGATTTCACATGTTTGGTAGCTATGTGAGTAAAGATAAAAATGTAAACTAACGATGGTACACGCAACTTGGGTTAAAGAAATTCCACAAACACGACCCCCTGGCGTTTTTATCTACAAAGTTCAGTGGTGTATCTCGTTCTTATTCTCTGGGTGATGTACAGATCCGGGAATGTTCTGTATCACTCACACACGGACACGCCCAATTCCCAGGTGTTTTAATTTATCCTCAAAATGACAGGTGGTCTTCTCTGTCAAGCAGCTGCCGTATTCTGCACTGGATTACTGTACTTCCCGGTCTGCGGTGTCTGTCTATCTGTCTGTCTATCTGTCTGTCTGTCTATCTGTTTTTTTAATTTATATATAGATTAAAATTTTTCGAATCACGTAAACCCCACAGGTTCATGGTTGGCCTGACACCTGCCATAAATGTATCTATAATCAGATACCTTTACCCATTTTCTTAGTTTCCTGGTTTATATTCTGTCCCTTTTTTTTTTTTTTTTTTTTTTTTTTAGGGGGCTGTCACTTAAATAGTTGCCATCAGTTGACACGCCCACGCCATGACTCTGTAACCCATATATTCCTGTTTAGTGAGCGATCCGTGTGCAAAAAGAATAATGTGCTGAAAACGAATACCAAAAGTATATACCGTACACACTGAAACCCGTGCTGATGTGTTCTTTGACTTGTGAGGCTGCGCTACTTTCAAAGGCTTCAGTCATCAGTGAAGTGTTTGGTCTATTATTACTGACACCTCATTATTTTCCTGCCGTAATTTCCTTTTCCTGTCTCTCGATCTCTCCCATTTAATGCAACAGTAGTATAGAGGCTTGTGATGGAGAGAATTTTGTAAGAAAAAAAAATGTAAAAGAGGATTGAATTTTGGAGAGGGGCTCTGTGCATCTCTCATACCCAGTTTTAATTTTACAAAGACCTGATGGAGAATTGGACCATGGGAGAAGGGGTGTGTGCATTTCTCATACTCGAATTAAGTTTACATATTTAATAAGGTTTTTACTAATTTTATACCAGCTCGAAAGTTCAAAAAGCTGCAGCATGCTAATTACATATCATTTCACGCCCCTGTGCCTATATTGTTTAAAATACTGACTCACATAGGTAAAACGATGAATTGCAAATGAGCGGCCCATTTACCAGAGTAAGGGAGTGGGTTATAGCATTTAGAATTTCGCTGAACAGTACTGTACCTTTCCATACTTTACTTTCCCTCACCATCATACCATTTCTCTGCCACTGTGCCATATTATACGTCTATCTCCTCTCTATTTCCCCTCCCATCCCTCCACCATACCATACATTTCCCTCCATCCTACTATTCCTCTCTTAATAATATATTCCCTTCCAACTCTCCATTATACGCCCCCCTTCTACACCATACCATGCGCCTTTCTTCACCATACTCCCCCTCTCATTCCTCCCCCATACCATACCTCCCTCTCCACTATTCCCACACCTCACACCTCACCACCATACCATACCATACGTCCCTCCACCATGCCTTACCCCTCATCTGCAGTATATTTTCCTCCCTCCTTCCCCCTTGCACCATACGATACCTATTTTTCTTTCCTCCATAATAAGTTACCTCCCCTTCCCATTGGTTACCTACTCCTCTTTCTTGCACCATACAGTATCGACCCCAGCTCCACCACCAGATGATCTTCCCCTGTATCCCTCCCACTACTTTATGTTACCCCACCGACTCTCCTTCTCTTTACTATCGACGTCGCCCCCACCACATCTCCCCTCCCCTCCTGCTACCACGTTACCTCCCCTTCCTTACTCATCCCCCCATCACATATTACCTCCCCTCTCCCCAGTCCTCTACAGATTCAAACGAAATCCAGCCAAACCTAACCTAACCTAGCCTAATCTACCGTGCCCAAACCTACCCTAACCTAACCTAACCTACCTTAACCCAAATTTACCTTCCTACCCAAGCTCCCTCTATCTCCGCCCTCTCTCCGCCCTCTGTCGCTTTCCCTGCACTAGTCATAGCGTTTTATAGGAGTGAAAAATAGCGGTTTAATGCAAATGACTCGTTGCGTGGGGGATGACGGATACAGCGGTACTGCCCATCCATTACTCTCACGCGGCCCTGATGGCGGAATTAATTCATCTGTCACGACGGGGCGACAGGGAGGAAAAGGGAGGGGAAAGGGGAGGTTAGGGTGGGAGGGAAGAAGGGGGAGGGGAAAGGAAGGTGGAAAGGGAGAGAAGAAAAAGGAAGGGAGGAGGAGAAGGAAGGGTAGAAAAGATTGCAAGTGTAGTGGGAGAAGGAAGGAGGAAAGGTGGAAGGGAAGAAAAGTGGAGGGGAAGGTAAAGTTATATGGAGGAGAGGGATGGGAGGAAGAGTAAGTGGTATGAAATGGGAGGTAAATGTAAAGGGAATAGGAGGGAGAGGGGAGGGTTGGAGGGGAGGTTAATCTAGTGGGAGGAGGAAGAGGAAGGGAAAGGAGGGTGGAGGGGGAGATAAGTTTAGTGGAAGAAAAAATGAGATGGTGAGGAGGGGTGAATGGGGAGGCAAATGTAATGAAGGTAGAAGGGAGAGAGGGTAGAGGAGAGGTAAGTGTAGAGATGGAATGGAAGAGGAGGAATGTACCAGGAAACATGTCAGAAAAAGGACTGAATGCTGTTAGGAAGAGGCGAGAGGTAGGGAGAGAGAGGTGAGGCTGAGACAGGAGGTTAGGTAGGAAAGTGAACTGTGAGGTTGGGGAGGGAGGATATTGTCTGATAAAAGAAAGGAGGGAGGAGATGACAGGGAGAGAAAACAAGGGAAGATGGGGCGACAGGGATAGAAAAGAAAGGGTGAGAGGTGAAGTCGGGTCAGGGGGAATTTCAGTGTAGTGGAGGTGGGGAAGAAGTGCAAAGTTAGAAAGCAAAGGATGATTAAAAAAAAGAAAAAAAGATTGTCTTTAGGTATGAGAGGGATGCCACGTTGTCAGGAGAGGATAACAGGGAGGAAAGGCTGAGTGGGGGGGGGGAAGAGGCTTGGACGAAGAGGGGGAGGAGAGTGGCGAGAATGAGACAGGGGAGGAGGTGTTTATAGTGGAGAGAGAGAAGGTAGGAGTGGAAAGGAAAGTGAGAGGTTAGGAAGGAGTATGTTGTTAGGTAAAAAGGGAATGAGCGACAGGGAAGAAAAGAGTTGAAAGTCGAAGCTCTGACAGGAAGGCAGGTAAGTATATTGGAAGGGAGAGAGGAAAGTGAATAGCAAGATTAGGACATGCGAGAAGCAACAAGAGGAGGTGAATGCCGTCAAGAGGGAGCGACAAAGTGGAAAGAGGAGCGGGGTGAGGCCTGGACAGGAAGGGACGTTGTAGTAAATGGCTGTGAGGGGAGAAGGACAACTGAAGGGGAGGGTAAAGGGAAGGGTTACGTTTGGTGAGCAGGAAGGAAGGGGTCGGAATATTAGAGTGGGTGAGGGGAATGGGAGTGGCGAAACTTGTAGGGTGGAAAGTTAAGGGGAGGGGAATGGAAGGGGTAAAGTTTGGAGGGTGGGAGGGAAGAGGAGAGGGAAATTAGTGAGGGTGAGGGAAACTGAAGAGTCGAGGCTTGGGAGACGGGAGGATAGATGAGGAAAATGCAAGTTTGGGTGAGGGGAAAAAAGGGAGGTAGAGACTTGGGGGATGGGAGGATAGGTGAGGAAAATGTTAGTGTGGGAAACGGAGGATCGAGGCTAAAGATAAATGATTCTGGACACACCGAAAATGGGAGAGACATGACTAGCACTATATACTCTATTCACTTTAACACTTTCACACTCCTATGACTCACTCCCAGCTGAATAAAATCTGCCGTTAGCTTAGAGCACAGGTTAAGAGTTGCCCCGACCATGCGAGAGTTAATGGTGCCAGTATCAAAGGCCGTTTACTTAAACTTAATTTGCTAAGTGGAGTGAAAAAACCTAATTAACTGAAGGTCATTTATGGAGCGTCTGTGAAAATTACGTACCGTCAGCCGGCATCCCATACTACCTAATGCAGTCAGCAACCATATAGGAAGGCCAGATAGGTTCCTTCATTGTTAATTACTTCAAAAAATCATCGTCAAAATTTTGGAGTCTGCATCCCACTTCACGATTTCAGATTCAAGCATACGACCCTAATTCTCAGACATCTATGACTCATTCCCAGCTATAGAAAATAGTTTGGTGTCAGAATTCTACATATATTCCTGAGAGATTAAATTGTCTAATATTTCCATCTCTGAATCTTAAACGTTAGGTTAGAGCAAAATATTTACGAGAATTTCATTCTAGTCACGAAGAAGCGCTAAATAAAGGGTGTAGATTCATAATATTGCCTTCTTCTGCCGCAGAGCTCAAGGAAACACGGTGCAGAAGAACAAGTACCTCCAACAACTTAAGTTGAACGAAATAAAACGAACTAGAGATCATTTGGTGACACAGATTGCACTCAGTGATCCGAAAGCTTTGTCCAAATTAACCTCACTGAGTATAAAAACTGAAGTTATATTTATCCTGGGAGAGACCTCTGTCTGAAAGGAGATAATGAAGGCTTTAGTTAATTTGTCCCACTCCAAAAGTATCCCTTGAAAAGAATATAGAAAAATTGTTATGGCTAAAGCGAAATAGCTGTATATTGCAAAAGACATCATTGCAATAGGGAGAACAGGATTATATATAAAACATGACGGGCTTGTGTTAAATTGTAATCCATAAACACATACGGAAAAACAAACCATAACCAGTACAATGTAATTACTTTTCCAGTCCCCTCATCCTCCCCCCACCCCGTCACCTCACCTCCCCTCATCCCGTGATTCTCTCACTCCTTTACTCCCTTACCCCACTTATTCCCACGCCAACTTACTCTCCCTCCTTCTCTCACCCCCTCACTTCCTCACTTCCCTATTCTACACACTTCCACACCCCCTCACGTCCCCTCCTTCCTTCCCCTCCTCATTTCCCTACCCCACTCCCTCCCCCATTCACTCCCACACTCTCTCAATCCCCATCTATCCCTCACTCTCTCGCCCATTCACTCTCACACCCACTCAATCCTCCTCTTCCCCATTCCCCCCTCAGTGACTGCTGCATAATGGTCGAGGCATGGTCAGATTTATGCCCATTTATTTACATTTTCACACACACACAACCCCACCATTTTTCTGTTTTGCGGGCAGTTCCCCTGATAACTTCCCCCTGTGATTCTATTGTTAGTCACTGTTCATCATCACCCTCCACCGACATCCTGACGATTGAATATATTTGTTGAATAATAGCCAGTCTGTCGTTTCCAAATTCACTCTTGATTTGTTCCATGTATTTTTTTACCGATGAATTTAATCCTTTCATCTCACGGAATATTATCAAGTACTGTTCATTACCCGTTCGTCGACACCCTCGCAAAGAAATATATGTGTTGAATAATTGCTCAGATGCCGTTTCCAAATCCATCCACGGTTCTCGGATGCTGTTATTAATGCTCCCAGGTTCCCATGACTCATTCTCGACAAGCTAAAATCATCTGGCATTAACTGGAGTAAAAATAAAAATAAATCAATAGACGCGGCGAAACATGGAATAAATAGGATAAAAATATTGACAAAGGTCCCTACGAATCACTCTCGGCTGAATAAAATCGTCTGGCCTCTAACAGGAACAAAGTACCTGACAAAAGGAGACGAACAAGAAAGAGGTTAACGAAAGAACTTGAACTATTCGCCATTTGAGTCTATTGTTATGAACTGTTCTTTCCCCAGACGCGATTAAATCCTCGCGACATCCTTGCGATTAAATCATCATCATCATCATCATCATCATCATCATCATCATCATAATAATAATGTTTAATATTTGCCCACGCTTACTTTTCACCACTTCATCACCAGTAAACTATATTAGTTTTATTTTGGTATCTACGTATGATTTTATTCACTCTCCGGAGAGGATTTTTGAGATGAAACAGATATCCCTTCCTTATGTTCCCTCCAGCAATATACCCTGTTCACTTTGACTTGGCCTAAAACTGCAATCTCTCCGTCTTGAATGCTGAGGTGTATCAAGAGATTAACGCTGGAATATGGTGCTAGTCACGAGGAAGTTCCATGGAAAGGATGTAGAGCCGTATCATTTGACTGTTTTTCTGCCACTGTGCTACGTGAAATAAGCTGCAAAAGGGCGAAAATCTGGGCCAGGTTAAAGTGAATGAAGTACAGTTAAATTTCTGTCAGTAGCAAAAATAATGACAAATGGTTTTGAAAACTATACGAAACAAAAAACGAGAGGGAGAGAGAGAGAGAGAGAGAGAGAGAGAGAGGGAGGGGAGAGGGGGGGATCGAAAAACAAAAATTCAACGAGGCGATCAAAATTAGTAGAGGAGAGAGAAGGAGATGGAGGCTGAGGAAGAGAATAGGCAAAGTCTCCCAGAAGAATTATTAAAATGCCTCCTCAGTTGATTCACTGAGGCGATGTTCTAGTGGAAGACTGAACCCCACCTCTACCACACTGAACCCCATCTCAGACAGACTTAACCCCAGAAATAAACCCCACCTCTACCAGATTTGACCTCAGGATTGAACCCCACCTCTCCCAGATTGAACCTCACTTCTGCCAGACTGAACCCCAGGATTAAACCCCACCTCTGCCTCCCCAAAGTGGACGGTTGGCTGGTTCTCCCTTTTACTCCGGGGGCCTCCTCTTATGCTCCATCTCATCCGCCTCTGTCTTGAAATTGGGGCTAAAAGTTCATACCTCTGACTTCCACCTTTCCGGACTGTTGGGGGATAAATGAAAAGAGTAGGGGAGGGAGAGGGAGAGGGAGAGGGAGAGGGAGAGGGAGAGGGGGGAAGTGGAAATAGAGACAAAGACAGAGTAGAAGAGGAAGTGAAAAAGGAAAGGAGTACGGACAAGGGAGAGACCAGGAGAGAGAGAGTGAGAGAGAGAGAGAGAGAGAGAGAGAGAGAGAGAGAGAGTAGAGAAAGAGACAAAAACAAGGGAGAAAGTGAAGAAAGAGAACCAATAAGAAACACAGACTAGGAGGGGTACAAAGGGAGAGTTGAGAGACAATTAGTGGATAAGAAAGGGACGGAGTGAAGAAAGTAGGGACGAGGGAGAGAATGGGGGACAGAGGGAGAGAATGGGAGAGAGAGAGAGAGAGGGGGAGGGGACAGAGAAAGTGACACCGTTCAGGGCCTTTGAACGGAAATACGAGTCTTAACGAGAAAAGTTCCAGAAAAGTTCCCAAACTGATCAGGAGTGTTATTTCATTTCATTTCCAGGAAGCGGTGACCTGAATGTCAAATATATGGGAGGGTATTAGGAGGGGATGTTGAAAATCAGGCTATGTTATGGGAGGATGAGGTAGGTAGGCCTAAAAATCACTAACATATGTAAACTTCCTCTACTACGAGTACAAGTCATAGTATGTTAACTTCTACTCCAGGACGTACGAGTATTGTTCTATTTTTTTCGTTTTGTCTCTAGATTTTTCCATTTAGCTTAGAGTAGATTAATTGAACTAGAGGGATATCAGGTAAGAAGGTTGACAATCTGGTTCTATTGTCCGATGAAGGTAAGCGTAAAAGTTGCTGAAAATCCCTCATCCTTTTTCGCTCAGCAAAACGATAGAAAGAATGAAAGAAAAATGGAAAAAGAAACCAAGAGGAGAAATGGAAAAGAAAGAAAGAAAGAAAGAGAAAGACAAAGAAAGAAAGGAAAGAAAATGAAGGTATATGAAGAATTTGGCTCAATGAACATCCGATTGATCACTATCTCTATTGTTACCTCGGCGTGGATGGTGTATCTCCATAAAGAAAGTAATTAAATCAATGAAAACAAGGATAGACGGCACGAGAGATGGAAAAGCAGGAGACAGCTAAATTTACAGTGTCCAGGGCATGGCACTTCCCCACAGTTATATGATAAATACACCGAACTGAACAAACATGCAAATGAACCCAGGGCACGCTCCTAGGGAATCGTTTAGGGTGCAGCTTTGCCTCCCTGACAGTAAGCTTATGACCTCGCCACAGAGCAGTCGAGAGTTTAATAGAATGTGTCTAGCCAGAGATATACGGGGGCGGCTGAGCGTTGGGGGCGATTAGAGGTTATCAGGAGCTATCAGGAGTGTTGGTGGCCACAGATGGATACAACTGAGTGTTGATATAAGGGAGAAATTTATCTTATCAGAGGTTATCAGGAGCTATCAGGAGTCTTGGTAGTCACAGATGGATACGAATGAGTGTTGGTAGATGGGAGAAAAATATCTGTTCTCGGCAAAATCTTTACGTAGTTCACAAAAGCTTATTTAAATCTCGACTCGCTTCCCCTCAAACTTCAACTTACAGCAGTTCAAGTCTAACTGTTACAGAGTTTTTTTATGAATGGAAGACACCTACAGTCTGGTGCGTGGATTATCTTTTTTATTAATTTGTTTTTCCTTCCTCCACTCATCTTCCGTTAAAAAAAAGAAAACACGAATGACCCAAGCTGAATATTAGGGAAATGTTGCTAAGCCTACGAATTTAGGGGGGGAGGGGGAAATCTACGTTGTTTTCACCTTAAAAGACGTGTTCTTTGTCTTATCCCTTCCATGTTGCATTTTCACTTAGCATTGTGATTTGTGCCGAAACACCATATTTTCAGTTAAACCTGTGAGTATGCAATATTGAAGAGTTAGTGGTTCTTTTTTCTTTTAATGTTGCATTTTTATCAGTTTTTAACACTGAGATTCGTGTTGAGAAACCATATTTTCAGTCAAATGTGTTAGTACGTAATACTGAAGAGTTAGTTAAACTTTCAGATTCGTTCGACTGATGAGACTCATGGTATGTTTGTCAAGAAAACGGAACTATGCATATTTTTTAGTGTGAAGAAAAATGTCGAGTGTTCAAGCTTTTCCTTCCCAAGGAAAGCTGAATAAAAGAAAGCCAGAATCAAGAATCTTTCTTTTCGAGATGCCCGGACATATTCAGCTTAAGAAGAAAAGGAAGAAACAAGAAAAAGGATGGGAGAAAAAAGAAAGAAAAAAAATAGGACGAAAAGACAAACAAGTAGAAAAAGAAGAAATATCAGAAGAAAATGGAAAAAGATGAAGACGAAGAAGTAGTAGAGTAAGAAAAAAAAGTAAAAAAGAAAGAGCCAAGTGTTAGAAGCAAGATGGGAGATAAAGTGCGTCGTATATAGTAGTTAAGGCGATAACACATAACCCCCACACTCGCCAGGTCACACCATACACGTCTCTTCCCTCTCGACAAGAATTAAAAGCAATATTTTCTCCTGGGGATTGACACGAGGGATTTCTGCAGTAATCGGCTTAGCTACCTCGGCACATTGGAGTGGCCAGTGACGCACATCATATTTTTGTGCATGGCCGGTATCCAGTGAGTAGAAAAAAAGCCGATTTAGACTTCCATGTGCTTGCGTTTTCCACTCCGGTTTCTTATCTTTTATTTCATTTTTACCTCTATTACGGTGCTACATACAATCATACATTCCTGCTTCAGCGTTCATACAGCTTACAGTCCTGCCTCACCATTCGCACAGTACTGCCCCACCATTCACAGTTTTGCCCCACCATTCACACAGCACACAATCTTCCTTCACTGCTCAGGCTACACGTAGTTCTTTCTCTTTCTCAACATTCATGCATCACAATCCCATCCCATCGGCTTCATATCCCTACCTCACCATCTTCACGTCCCTCCCTCACCATTGACAGATCTCCATCACCTTTCACACACTCTTGCCTGACCATTCACCCACATCCCCCTCATCATTCAGACATTCCCCTCACCTATTTACAAAGCATAATTTCCCCTCGCCAATTTCACATCCCGCCCTAGCCATTCACACACCTCTCCCTCACGATTCACACATTCCTTTACGATTCACACATCCCCCTCACCAGTCACCCAGCACAAAATCTCTCCTCACCACATCTCCCCCCCCCCTCATCACTCACTTCACAAAATCCCCTAGTCTGACACATCCCCTCCCTCTCAATATTAACACACCCTCTCATCAATCACCTAGCAATCTCGCCTCACCACATCCCTCCCACACCACTCAACACATATCTGTCTAATTATTAACACAGTCCGGGTTCATCATTCCGATATCCCACTCATCATTCACACATTCCTGCTTCACCATTCACAGTACACAAACATCCCTTGCCTATCCTATATTCCCTCACCATTCACACATCCCCTTTACCATTCACCCAGCAATCTTCCCTCACCACATCCCTCCCTCACCACTCACAGGCACGCACGGCCAGGCTGCGCCCTGTCACCACTGCAGCAAAAGCCGGGGTTGGCTGAACAAACGACGCATCGACGAGGAGGCAGGAAAGCTTGACAAAGGAGTGGGAGCGGGTGTAGTGAGCGAGACAGATGTCACCACCGCCGCCTGGTGGCCCCACTAAGGATGATGCATCGCCAACAGTCGCACCAAGTTTCTGTGGCCGGCCATGAATATGATTCCGGGCACGGGGGAGCTCCAGTGTGGCGTGCGGGAAAACAGTTGTTCAGTACTGGAGGTGATACAATCTTAAGCCTGTGACTGCGAAATGCGAACCTACTATTTCATGCCGGCTAAAGTCAGGTGGTTTGGGTCAGATAAGAGACGCCTAGCACAGCAGGGAATTTGTGGGCCGCAGTCTAGGTGGCATAAGAGGCTTGGTAACACTACTTCCTAGTGATAATTGGTTCATATCACTCCTTAACATTATCATTTATTCTGTTTATATCGCCTTAGTATAAATCTACTTTGCGTCGGTAATAGAAGAGGATATTTAGGTGTAATGTACGGAATAAATTGCTGAGAAGGTGTTACGAAATCTTCAAAGCCACTTAGATTATGACCCTAAAGTCTACCTTGATAAAACTTCTGATTACGAATTAAGATTCCCATGTACATAGCAACTAAAACCTTACGACACTTTTCACCTAATGAGACTTCACAGTCAAGAAGGGACACGTTCTCCCGACATCTACTTAGTGTTTTTGTCATGACGCCTGGTGGTATAGTGGTTGAAATGCCCCAGTAGGAGTGATGAGTTCCCGTAAGTTCAATCCCTAACAGGTGGCTACAGGCTTCCAGGAAATGCAATGCCATCAAGAGAACTAGGTGGGTTACTTGCCCTTAAATGTGCAGGACGACGCAGGCTAACATCTGGCCTTTACACCTCGAGGATGATACTGTTATATTGGCAGTTACCGTTTACTTCTACCCTTTACACTCTAGGAATTTTACACGAAAAAGAGCGCAATATATATTCATTTCAATCTCAGGCTCATCTGGACGTGAACCCGGTAGACTGCAGGCTGTAGATGCCCATATCCTGCAAGCCACCATCCTCCTTTCTGGGATAGGGAAGTAATGAATTCAGCACCAAGAAATTACAGAATTAAAGGCATAAAATTAAAAAAAAAAATGAATGAACGGGAAACAGATTAAGAGACGTTGTGGAAAAATTTACAACAGGAAAAACAGAGAAGATGCGGCCACATGAAGTGAATGGAGAATAAGAGACTAACTAGGAGAGTATACGAGTGCGAGGTGGGTGGGAGGAGGAAAATAAGATGAAGAACGAGGTGGAGATAGGGTGAGGGATTTTGTGAGGGTGGCGGTGTGCCGTGGAATAGGTCGTCACTGAGGTTGGACTGAAACGATTGGAGGCCCATTTGTCGAGGCCACCCCTTACAGGATGTGGCGTCAGGTGGTGGTGGTGGTGGTGGTGGTGGTGGTGGTGGTAGAAGCAGTAGTAGTAGTAGTAATTGTAGTAGTAGTAGTAGTAGCAGTAGTAGTAGCAGTAGTGGCCACAAGTTCATCAGCAACGTTAACCCAGTGGACTACAGGCTGGAAATGCACTTCTCCGGCAGTCCACCATCCTCCTTTCCGGAGCCTGGGAGGGAGTTTGGGGACGTTTGTATAACTAGTTAGCAGAGTCACCTGGTTATATCGGTGCCACCACGAGAAGGCGACCCTCTCCTGCGGCCTCGGGTAATAGATAGACAGATAGATAGGTAGGTTGACAGATAGATAGGTAGATAGATAGATAGATAGGTAGGTAGGTAGGCTGGCAGATAAATAGACAAATTAATAGACATAGACTCGTGTGAAAGATGCAAGGGACGGGAAGCCTGTGGAGGAGAAGTTACAAGGGCTGACACGAGGTAAGTTAGGCTAACATTATGGAAAAATAGAAGTTTGGTATCAAGTCAGGATCTCTGTCGTCAGGAAGGCAGGAGACGCATTAATTAAAAAAAAAATTCTTAGTCATTTTTTTTACGATTAACAAGCCTCCTTTGATGTTAATTGTTGTCGGGAATTATTTTACTTTGTCGTGTACAGAGGATGGAGAATGAGAGACTAACTAGGAGGGTGCATGAGAGTCAAGTGGAAGGGGAGAGGGGAAGGCGGGGACCGAAGGTAAGATGTAGGAATGAGAAAGACAGGTCTATGAGAGAGAGGGTTATGAGTTCGAGAGAGAAAAGCCAGATGGGGGAGTACAGGGATTAATGCGTCTGACGATAGAAAGGGAAGGTGGCGGCCGAGTCGATAGAAGAGTGGTCTGCTGTCCTAATGAGCAGCGGTTCGATTCCCGGCTGGGACAGGGAACAACTTAACTATTTGAATATCCTTAAAATAGACTTTCATTATCTGCCTTAAGACCCACTGACATGCCGTAAAAACCCGCGGCTCATACCGATACACCAGCCCTGTATGAGACCGTCCTAACATGTATTCAGTATGGACGGTGGGTGTTAGTGCCAAGGTGGTGACATGTGGAGGTGTTTGGTACGTAGGAGGACTGCTAGGCCACTGGGAATGGGTTTCAAAGCCTATAGTCGGACGTATAAAAAAATATATAAATAAATAAAACTTTTCTCCACCACTTCCCCCCCCCTCTCTCTCTCTCTCTCTCTCTCTCTCGTTAAAATTCCCACAAAATAGTTAGTCACCTAGCTCACCAGGGAACACATTTTTACCTGGGGAGAAAGATAACTGTATTAGGGTAACTAGAAAATAAGAGGGAAAGAAAATGATGCTGATGGTAGGAGAATGGTTAAGAGATCAGGGGAGATGGGCGCGTACGTAAAGTTGAGACAGGGATGATGAAAATGTGGTAGCTGTGGTAGTGGATGATGAAGGTGGTGGTTGTGGTGGTAGTTGTGGTAGGGATGATAAAACTGTGGTAGTCGTGGTGGTGGTTATGAATATGGTAGTTGTGGTGGTAGTTGTGGTAGGACTGATGAAAGTAATAGTTGTGGTGGTTGGTTGTTGTGGTAGGGCTGATGGAAGTGGTGACTGTGGTGGATGGTTGATGTGGTAGTGGTGATGAATATGAAAGTTGTAGTGGTTGGTTGATGTTGTAGTGGTAATGAAAATTGTAGTTGTGGTGGTTGGTAGCTGTGGTGACTGGTAGCTGTGGTGCGATGATGAAAATGGTAGTGGTGGTAGTGGCTGTGAAATTGCTGGCTGTGGTAAGTGTGGTGATTGTGGTAGTGTTAGTGAAAGTGGGATGATTTAGAGTGACAGTCGTGGCAGTTGGTAGTTGTGGTGATTAGTGTCGTTGAAAGTGGTAGTTATGGTAGCTTAGTTGGCAGGTGTGGTAGGTAGAGTCGATGAATGGTATAGCTGTGGAAGTTCTGGTAGTTGGGGTCGTTGCAAGTGGTAGTTGTGGTAGGTAGTGTTGCTGAAAGTGGTAGTTGTGGTAGTTAGGGTCGTTGAAAGTGGTAGTTGTTGTAGGTAGTGCTGCTGAAAGTGGTAGTTGTGGTAGGTAGTGCTGCTGAAAGGAGTAGTTGTGGTAGGTAGGGTCGTTGAAAGTGGTAGTTGTGGTAGGTAGTGCTGCTGAAAGGAGAAGTTGTGGTAGGTAGGGTCGTTGAAAGTGGTAGTTGTGGTAGGTAGTGTTGCTGCAAGTGGTAGTTGTGGTAGGTAGTGTTGCTGAAAGTGGTAGTTGTGGTAGTTATGGCACCTTTGATGATGAAAGTGGCAATTCCGGTGGTAGATGATGATGGCAGGGGGAGGGGGAACGATGTCGTGGGGGAGGGGAGCGATGTCGTGGGGGCGAGAGGGGCGATGACGTGGGGGGGAGAAGATAAAGGATGATGGTTTGGGGGCGATCGATCTCATGCCTGTTAATGAAAGGGTGTATTTTTTTTTTTTTTATTCAGGCTGACACAAGACGATTTTATTCAGCTGATTTTTTTTTCTAGTAGTCAGAGGGAGGGTTAAAGGAAATTTCGATTCTTAACGTTTTATTGTTAGGAGAAACAGATCAGCACCTCAGATTCTCTCTCTCTCTCTCTCTCTCTCTCTCTTTACGGACACATACTGCTTCGCTTCATAACGTTCGATAAAGAGACAGAGACAGTGATTTTCGAGACTAAGAGAGGAGATCTTCAAAATACAAGTTTTTCATAATACTAACCACAATTTTATATATATTGTTGAACTAAAATCTGGAACGACATTATACTCCTCGAATATTCCTCACACAAGCCGTGATAAGAAGCGTGTCCAAAGAGGAGCTTATCTCTCCTTACAAGCCATTAAGACCAATTCAACTAAGCCCAAGTTCGAAGGAGCATTAGATGAAGTTTGGAAAGCGATAGTCGGACTTGCCCCAACACAAGGGTTCCTGTGTATTGCGCCTTGTCCCTGGGAATTGGTTATTGGATCTTGAGGTATCGTGGGATTAATGCGGGGGAAAAATTATGGCTGTTATGCCTCTCAGAATTTAGAGTCGATTTTTTTGGCGTATGTTGAACTATTTTTTATCGTTCAATTTTATTCAGCGATAAAAACTGGAACTGCATTGCTATTCACTCACTGTAAAACACGGACAACCACGGCAAATGACGGCAACTCGGAGATGGAATGAGAGAAAGAAGTTGACAGAAAACAAGAGGAAAAAAAGTTATTTGCAGATTCTCTGGGCCTCTATGGAACAGTCACTGGTTTCACAATAAACTCCACTGTTCTTTTTTTTTTCCTTTTTTTTTTTAAAGGCAACTATTTCAGTGACCAATAAGCTCTACTTCATGGGTTATATAAAGTTCAGTCTTTCGATGTATTAATAGAAATATCAGTCATACACATAAAATAAGAAGCTATATAATATTTTCAAACTATCGTCAACTGTTCAACATGTAAAGACGGAAAAAGTAAGGATGGTTTTTGTTGATCCTGCACTCCAACTTTCACTATGTCTCAGCAGCTCCTCCCGGTCTGCAGGCAGCCTCTGAAGAAAATCCAGGTCCCAGGTGCCTCCAGCAGCCACCCTGTCCGGCATCCGAGAATTTTTACGCGCCATAACAGCCAATAAAGTAGGGGTAAATATTGCGTTGCCTTAGCGAGCAGACGTCACATCGGCTGAGCTCCGGGGCGATACCTTCTGACTTACCGCCAAGGCCCAGGGACTTTTATTGCTGGCAGGACTCAGCCTCACGCCCTAGTCACGCTTCACATACGGCGTTCAGTCACCGTATATTCTGGTAATAAGAGAGGGGTGAAAAGCTGGTAAAATCGAAGTCTGGGACGCTTTATTTTGATTTTTTCTCCTTGAAGACGCGAAAAGAGTTCAGTGTAAGAGCGGGAAATGAATCGGCATTATTTCGGTGCTTGCTGAAATCAGCCTGATCTTATATTAGAAAGATAGATAGACAGATGGACAGATAGAAAGACAGAAAGATAAATATAAAAAGATATTTCGTTCTGAAAATTTTGTCTAATATACTGAGGTTTGGAGAGGTACAGCATCTATATATATCAGAGATTTTTAAAGGACGTTGTTATGTGTTATCTGAACTGAAATATGTTTCCACAAGTATAACAGAGCAGCCTGAATACCCAGTGTACTAAAGCTATATTACCAACATTGTAATATAATAACCGTACTGCAGTATATGTGCTCTGAGTGTACACAGTAAAGTATGTATCTGCAACTTCCCATCTTTTCTGCCTTAAAAACGAGATCTCATATTATGCAAATGACTCCCAGCCTTTGCTATGGTAATTGCTGAATAATGGCCTCTCCCATCTTCTCCACTTTCCTATGGTGATTACTCTGCCACTCCAACACCCTCGCACGAAAACAGTGGGTGACTTCGTTCCATTTCCCTGTCTTTCATTTCCTCATTCTCACTCTATTAATAGTGTGTGTGTGTGTGTGTGTGTGTGTGTGTGTGTGTGTGTGTGTGTGTGTGTGTGTGTGTGTGTGTGTGTGTTAATAATTTTCTAAGTCCATTTGATTACCTCTACATTTACTCCATACTGAGCATCCCATTTTCTTTTATGTTTTTACTCAAACTTGGCCTAAAATTTCCATCTCTCCATGTCTAATTCTAAACTGTGGCAATGGACTAACACCAGATTATGATGCTAGTCATGAAGAAGTAGAAGAGAAAGGATGTGGAGCCACCGCATCGTCTTTTATGACATTGCTCTACGAGGAATAAGCTGCAAAGGGTCAAAAAATTGGGCCAGGTTAAGGGTAAAGGAGTATAGTATTACGCAAGAACGGTCTTCGCCCTGAGTCTTCATTTTCGCCAAACTAAACCCCAGTTGTCTCTCAGCTGCCTTAGTTTTAATGCACCTATACTGATGGTAATAAAACATAATGATAATAATAAAAAACTTTGCCCTTACAATAGGCTATATTTTAAAGACACATATCCACAGAACTCTCTACAGCCCTCATTTCTGCTGAATTTTAATATCTGCTAAATGAATTATTTTGATTTACATGACAAAGCTGCCGGGAATAATTCGCTTCTCAGTTAGGTGTTATCTATTAATAAACGATCAGTACGAGCTTCAGTATTACGAATGTGAATAATTTGTTTTTAGCCCCATGCTTAAAATCTCTATCGACCACCACCACTCCCACCAGTAGCCTATTATTATACTTCTTTGACTCTAACCTGGCCTAAATTTGCCATCTCTCCCTCGTGAATGCTGTTATAGCGTTTGATTAGCATTAGAACAGGATGCTAGTTACGAAGAAGTGCCATGGAATTGATGAAATGCCGTTGTACACTCCTTTACTGCCACACGTTTTGTTAAATAAGCTTCAAAAGGACGAAAATCTGGGCCAGTTTAGGATGAATAAACTACTACCAAAAGAAGGGGAGGAAATATGGAAGCTGCACTCAAGGCCTACCAGAATTTTACTACTACTACTACTACTACTACTACTACTACTTATTTTTTTTTAACCCTAACCTAGCTCAGTATTTACCATCTCTCCCTCGTGAATGCTGAGCTGTAACATTAACACTGGAATATGATGCTAGTCACGAAGAGGTGTTATGGAAAGAAAGTAGACCCCTAGCACTGCCTTTTTCCACCACTCATCTACGTGAAATAAACTGCAAAAGGATGAAAAAAAATAGGCCAAATTATGGTGAAAGAACTATAATAAAAGAAAGGAAGAGAAAATGGAAGCTTTACCCATAGCCTACTATGATTTTACTACCACTGTTACTACCACTACTCCTACTACTACTACTACTATTACTTCCACTACTACAATTACTACTACTACTACTATTACTACTGTTACTATTACTATTACTACTACAGTTACCACTACTACTACTACTACTACTACTACTACTATTAGCCTGAGGAAAATACCTAAATGTACCAAGCTTAGGAAAGTGGTAAGTGGTTCCTGCTCAGTTTCAACGCTTGATGGAAAGACAATATTGTAAGTGGCTTCAGGGATTCGTAACACCTCTTAGTAAGCGATTTATTCTGAATTTCACGCTTAAATGTGTGGTTAAATATTACTGACGCATACTGAGTCGATATTAATGCAAGAGGATATCAAGGTGTAATATGCAAAATAACTCGCCAAGGAAGAAGTGTTACAAGGCCATGTATGCCAATTAGCATACAGCCGACTGAGGAAAGTGATATATGTGTGTCAAAAGAGAGAGAGAGAGAGAGAGAGAGAGAGAGAGAGACCGACCCCCTAAACGATGTCTCAGTGGTATTGGCAAGGATTAGGGTGCCGTGACGATAGCACACACAAAAATAATAAATAAATAAAAAATAAATAAAATAAAAAGCTTGAAGAGTCTTTGCTTCCAAGATTGCCTCCAACAGTTTTACCAGATCTGCAAAAAGTGTGCTATTTTTACTAGAGTTTACAGTAAATAATCTATATACTACAAATATTACTCACATGGACCTTCTAATCCCTTTTTCTTACGTATCTCATTTAAATACTGTTATGGGATATATGTTGACAGCTTAATACCTTTGAATTATAGATGATTTTAGAGTAATCCCTTTAATAAGGATCTTTTTTCAATTTCTTTTCGGGGTCTGCCAAACAATTTCATTCACTTCAGCTGAAAATTTTGGGAGCTGATGGGGTTAGTCTACGATAACCACTTGAAACCAAAAAAAAGGAATTTGTTTTTCATGCCCGTTAAAGTCAGATTAATTTACTCTTTTACGCCAGACCATTTTACTGTGTTCAGGAGAGACCCTTTGTGGTGAAAGGTGTCGGGGGCTCACCATTTTCCCTGGAGTTTCTAAGGACATCTTTCTTGCGTGCACCGCTTGACGTTCCTTCAGAAAAAGAAATTGTTTATCACTCACGCTCCTCCTCCCACTGACAGCATAACAAACACGGGATATTTTCACATTCTCACGTCACTCAATCATTCTCGGGGTTTTTCACATCCTAACACGATGGGAACTTATATCACGTTGACTAGTAAGTTTTGGGTAAAATTAATGTTCTGTGTAAATATTTCGCAGACTTATTTTTTAACATTTCACTCCCTGCATAGATATTCTGCATCACATTGCTTTAATTCTCTCTTCATTTGCATATGTGTTTCTTTACTTTTATAAGGTTATATATCTGATACTCATCGGCTGAAAAATGTACCGATATGACTAGAAGAATAAACTGGGACTATATGATCAATTATAGTCTCGCTCTACACAGTGAAGCACGTCTTCGCTAAATTAAAAAAAAAAAAAAAAAAAAAAAAAAAAGTCATGTCTGGAGATAAGAAAAAAATATATCACCGGACTGAAGAAGTTTATGTGATCGCTTGTCCAGATATCAACACGCGGTCCAGCCAGACGTGGGTAATCACACACGAACATTAATTGGACTTTGATTCCGGCGCTGTTTGATTCATGATTCACCGATGCAGATGGAGTCCTCTACCTAGAAATTTCTGTATATTTTTTCACATCATATTTGCACCAGCCTTTACATAAATAAGTTATTCCCAGATATCATTCATAAGGGAAGGTTCTAATGTACAGTCAGCATAAAAAGTCCTGGCGCCTCTCTTGCCTCTCGTTCCACACACTTAGAAAATCAGTGTGGCGGACCTGCAGCAGATGGCGCTTATTACCCTGATCTTAGGCCAAATGAAGGCATCAGTGTCGGTTGCTACGGATTCGCCACATTGATTTTCAGAGTACATGGAAAGAAAGCAGAAGAGGGGACAGAATTTTTTATGTCGAGTGTACATCCTTTCCACAGCCCTTCCTTGTGACTAGCATGATATCCTAACGTTGATCTTTGTCACTACTCAGCGTTTAGGATGGAGAGATGGCAGTTTTAGCTCAAGTTAGTGTAAGAATACACTGTAGATGAACAATACATCCGAACGTTTCTCTCATATCCTTCCCCAGGTCCGTGGGTACTGGTGAGGGACGCCTTCATGTACTGGCACCGATATAACCTGGTGGTTCAATTGACTAGTTACACAAGGGTCCCTCAACTACTTCCCTATCCCATACAAGGAGGATGCTTAACCGGAGCCTTCTATTTAGCGGATTCACATTCCACTTGAACCTGGAGCTATAACTACTACTACTACTATTGCTACTACTACTATTACTACTACTACTACTACTACAGCTCCGTGAATGCTGCCAACTTCCTTCCATCTACCAAGTTCCATCGGATCTTAAATACTGAGATGAGACGCTTTGTTTCCCTGAGCTTTGTGACCCTCATCAGCTGAAAAAGTTAAATGAACGGGAAGTGAGAAGGGGAAAGTTCTGAAGAGTGAATAGGGCAATTGGAAACACGGACAGGGAGGCTGGGAGGGGAGGAAGGAGGGGAAGAAGGAGAGAGGGGAGGGAGGAGGGGAAGAAGGAGAGAGGGGAGGGAGGAGGGGAAGACGGAGAGAAGGGAGGGAGGAGGGGAAGAAGGAGAGAGGGGAGGGAGGCGGGGAGAAAAGAGGGAGAGAGGAAGAGCTACCTGAACATACAATAGAGGAAAGTATTCATGAAGGATCTTGCTCGATATTCACAAAACACAAGTCCCATCATCAGTTTAATTTGATCAAGAATAATCTTGCTCAGTTGCAGTTTCTATATCTTTATTTTAACACTAAGTTTGTTGTAAAGTTTCCGTAGCTGTGTGAGATAGAAATTCATGGTAAAGAAGCGAATTTGTTGTGTGTGTGAACCTTTAGCTTAACCCGCCCCGTCCCGACCACTTTCTCACCAATGGTACCCCCCAATCCCGACCATTTTTGGACCCAAATTTTTTTTGCTAAAACTTTCGCTTTTGGTCAGAAACAATGGTCAGTCACAAAGAAATTGTTCCCCGGGGTCCATAATTGCCTTGAACAGGTATGCCTTGGTCACACCTGGCACCGTGTTCTCTGTAGGTGGTCTGAGCCTCTAACGTTTTCTATGGTATTATAAGTCTGGGAAGCCAATGAAAGTAAGTAGATATGTATTTATTACAAACATAAAAACATGTGATAAAAGAGTAAATTGGATTTTATACAAAAATAGAGCTGAAATAAGCATTGTACCATCGTGCGAAACGAGCAAAATCGGGCAGACTGGTCACAATGAATCGCTAACATTCGAAAATCATGATACATATCATTTTTTTACTTACATAATACTTCTACAATAACATTATACCATTTTACATTATATTGAACTGTTTTTACCTATTCACAGGCCTTTCGATAACATTTAGCGTAATGTTAGCGCTTATTTACGTAGTGAGTGAACTCGCTGTGACTGTTGTTTCAACTCGTATTGTGTTTTTTCTACTTACATAATACTTTCCTAATAACATTATACACTTTTCAACTTTATAGAACTGTTTTGAGATAATTTCAGGCCTTACGTAAATATTTAGCGTAATAATAGCGCATAATAACACACACGGTGAAGTCACTTGATTACTATTTCAACTTACAACCTATTTTTGTACTTATATAATAATTCTCCACTAACATTGCACATGTTTACACTTGATATAATTGATATCACAAAATTTCAGACCTTACGATTCAACTGAGCGTCATATTAGCGCGTATTTACACAGTGAGTGTTATTGCGATATCATTTGTTTCATCTTACACTAGTATTCAACTTATAAATTACCTTACTACTAACATTACAACAAATTCCACTTTATATAATTCCTATCACATACTTACTGACCAGAATGTTCTACTGAGCATAATATTTTCACAGATTTACACAGTGGGTGTACTCGTGACATCAATTATTACAACTTACACTATTTTTCAACTTATACGTTTTATTCATGCTAACATTACACCCGTTTCCACTTTATATTCTTGCTATCACATATTTACTGACCAGTGTTATACTGAGCGTCATATTTTCGCAGATTTATACAGTGGGTGTAGTTTTCATATCACTTCGTTCAACTTACACTATTTCTCAACTTATACATTACTTTCCTGCAAACATTACACCCGTTTCAAGTTTATATAAGACTTGGCACATACTGACTGGCCTTACCATTATACTGAGCGTCATATCGCCATCCCACACAGTTTCAGTAGTGTAGGAAGTTATGGTATTCTCTGAAACATGGCTGAAGGCACAACGCAACATTGGTGGTGGTGGGGGAGGTGGAGAGCGGCGCCTTTCATCACTCGCACTTCTCTTCCCTCTCCCTTTTCCTTTAGCCTTTCCCTTCCCTTTCCTTCCTTTCCCCACATCCTGGGGCTGTGTGAAGGAAGTTTGGGAATATTGTATGGCGAAAGACGTGCTGGGGAGTGGCTCCACCTCCTCTCCCCTAGGCCTACGTGCACCACGTGCTCGTGCTGCCTCCCTCACACCACTTCCCTTTCACCCCGCACTCCCACCACACCACTTTCGCCTTCCCCAGACAAAACACTAGGCCATACTTTATTTGCCTTCTCGCCCCACCTTCTGATCCTCGGGGTGAGATTTTTTCCTTCCCCAACCACGAGGCAACATCACGTCCTAAGCTGCCGTCATCGTCATCGTCCTCATCCTCGTCCTCATCAGAATCTCTCTCTAGGGGATGGAGAGAGGTCCATGCAGGTGTTTTGGGTGCAGGCTGGCCTTCCCTTGCCTTACGATACGTGACATACCACTTTTTCAGGGGCGAAGGGATCTCCTCATCACTGCTTGTTATTTCCTCCTCAGGCTGCACATAATCTCGTTCCACCACATCATCATCAAGTGGAGAATCACTATCTCCAGTGAAGGCATCCAGGGCAGATTGTATTTCGTCGTCTGAGAGACCTTTACGCGCCATGTCTGACCTGGGTCACTGCTAACAGGTGAGTGACCGAGACAAGGGCGAGCGCAGGTCACGCGGGGTCTGGAACGCTGCCCGCCTGGGGGCAGGTAGGGGAGGCTTGGGTACGTGGGCGAATCGAAAATCTCGCGCGAATTTTGAAAATTGTGGAAATTATGAACCTTGCAATTGCAGGACGTTGAAGTACGTCAACGGGATTGGCAGTGACATAACGTGAGGACGTGGAAGTACGTCGACGGGATGCCGCGGGTTAAAAAAGACTATAAATGTGCTCTCACTTTCCAGAAGGCGGGAGATTGAGAAAGGGAGGGTAAGATAAAAAAGGAGAAATAGACGAAGAGCAGGTAACCTTCCATTACTCTATGAAGGGTTTACGGAAAAATGTTCAGAGTAATGTGTTGAAATTCCAAGGAGGATGCAAGCTTGTTTGTATACCTGGAAGTTGATGTAAGACATGTTTATGGCAAAAGTATACCTGTCAAGTTGAAAAGAAATGTCTACAGTATGGTGAGGCGTCCATGAATTATGTACGGCATGGAGACTATCAGTGACAAGGAAATTATTCAACAGATTTGAGGTGGATGAGAAGAGAATGCTAAGAGAATCATCCAGGGTGGCAAGAGGAGATGGAATACGATACTCGATGGTCGTAGGAATAATGAGAGTAAGGAAAATGGATTATACATGAAGAGAAGCAAGGCTGAGGCGGTTCGTGCCCATGATGAGGAGAGAAGGGCAGTATATGGAGAGACGATTGATAGAGATGCAGCTCCCTAACATAGGAAGAGTAGGAAGACCACGATTAAGGCGGATAATAAAGTACCGTGGAAATCTGAGGTAAATTTTCATCCTTTTTCTGTCCAGCTCTCTAATGCAAGAGCTAACTGATACTCCCAGTCCGAATATTGTGTGTGTGTGTGTGTGTGTGTGTGTGTGTGTGTGTGTGTGTGTGTGTGTGTGTGTGTGTGTGTGTGTGTGTGTGTGTGTGTGTGTGTGTGTGTGTGTGTGTGTGTGTGTGTGTGTGTGTGTGTGTGTGTGTGTGTGAAAGAAGAGGAGTGGGTTATGAAGATGATCCCTTGGTAGATTTATACAGTATCTGCTGGAACAATAAGGTGTTGCCAATAAATAGCGTTCCACTAGACACTCGCCTGATATTATCCTAAGTGTTACAGGGACGGCTCAGTCTCCTGATGTGGGCATGGATGTGGCAGTGAGGATATGAAATGAATAAATGATCCAAGGTAGCCAGTGATAACGTTTCTTAAGCCGTCCCCACAACACACAAAAAAGCACTTTGGACAACCCTTTGTGTTATAATATTTTCATACGTTATAGTTTGCCCTTAATTTAGCTTTCCTTTCAGGTCTTCATTTACCTCACAGTAGTTTTGTTCCCTGGGTTCTTGTGTGCGTCGCAAATATAATAACTTGTTGCAAAGAAAGTCGGGACGTGTGAAGGAGCGACACCATCCCCTCCGACACACACACACACACACACACACACACACACACACACACACACACACACACACACACACACACACAGTAATATAGATAGATAAACAGGTAGACAGACAGATGTCCTTTGCTGCCAAGAGACTAAAAACAAAAGCTGCAATAGTCCACTTCAAGTATTGTAGCTTATCTTTAATTGTTTATTTTTAGGAAGTCCTACACATCCATATGGTTAAAAACACCTCGATATTTTCACTACAATGGTCGACCACAAATGCTTTATTCCGGTTGATTCCTGGTACATTTATTTACCCGGCGAATTTCCACGTAGGCAAAGGGTTAATATGGTGTGCCTTGCCTGAGTGTGTGTGAGTGTGTGTGGCGTGTTTATAAGCTGTGCATCTCTCCTGACCTGCAGTTAAGTTGGAGTGGTGAGTGCGTTTGTCTCACAGGCCCCTACACTTACACTGCCTGAGCAAGATATCAAGTAAGAGGAAGCTATGATTAGATACGGAAATTCACAACCCTCTTTCTCTTGAGTGTGTGTGTGTGTGTGTGTGTGTGTGTGTGTGTGTGTGTGTGTGTGTGTGTGTAAGTGGGTAAGGTAGGGAGGGAAGGAAAGAAGGAAGGAGAGACGGAGGTAGGTAGGTAGGTAGGAAGGTAACGGGGAGGAAGGGAGAGAGAGAGAAAGAGAGAAAGAGAGAGAAAAAGAGAGAGAGAGAGAGAGAGAGAGAGAGAGAGAGAGAGATTGTGTGTGTGTGTGTGTGTGTGTGTGTGTGTGTGTGTGTGTGTGTGTGTGTGTGTGTGTCCATTCGTCCCCGACTCGTTATCCCGTACTTCAAGGTCCAGCAGTCCTCCTTCACCCTACACACTTTCACATGGTACCATTTCAGCACTAAGATACACTCTCCATACTGAATACACGTCAGAATGGTCTTACTGAGGGCTGGTGTCACGGCATAGGGGGAAAGGGGGTAGTTTTAATGGCGAGTGATATTGCAAAAGCCCAGTAAAATCTGTCTATGCGAAATTTATCATCAAACTATTTCTTGGTCTAGCTTGGGTTCGAACTGGAGTCCTTTCAGAAAGCAGTCCACTTCCCTGACTACTTGCCCACCACTGCCACAAGCAAGATAGTAAACTCACAGTAATTTATGATGAGATAAAGGATTTTCACAAGGCCTTACACCCATGTTACGATGAATAAGATATCAAATTTCAGAGGGTTGTCTTTACATGCATGAAATCTGCGACCTGCCAGCAACAAGTTAAGGAAATACTGGTATAAAAAAGGTTGGATGTTTAAATTTGCTTTCATTCATGCTTTGACCTAGAGAACGTCTTTTCAATTTTATTTTAGCCTCTTTGATACGGGTGACCTCTCCCTCGTTCTCTCTCTCTCTCTCTCTCTCTCTCTCTCTCTCTCTCTCTCTCTCTCTCTCTCTCTCTCTCTCTCTCTCTCTCTCTCTCTCTCTCTCTCTCTCTCTCTCTCTCTCTCTCTCAGACAATTTCTTCAGCTTACGAAATATTTTTGGATTGGAGAGGTGAGATATATCCTTCAAAAATTAGCTCAGGTCCAATTCATTAATACTCTTAAATACAAGAGGGCTGCTTGAAAGGGGCGCCTTCGCGAGATGGCACAAATATGGCTGGGGTAACTCTGCTGTCTGGTTATGCAAGGCCCCCTCAACTCCCTCCCTATCCCCTGAAACAAAGATGGTGGAGAGGAGGACGCGGTCAACTTCAGCCTGCAGTCTACTGGGCCCACATTCGGTGAACCTGGGGATGCAACTACAACTCCTAGTGGGTCGTTCCGGAGCAGAATATATTTTGGAGCGGGCAGGAATTAACTACCAATTTATTCAACTTTTAACAACTCAACTCTAGTATTGATGGAGTTAAGGCTACATCTTACACATCCAAAGATCTCTCTAAAGTGGCATAAAATCTACTTGAGATAGCACGAACAAAGAAGGGAAATAACACATCGTGGAGAAGGAGCAAACACTGATTAGAGTACGTAGCAAGGTGAAGTGCAGTGGAGTATAACTACAAAAGGTAATTCCGGGAAACCAGGATGTTATTGGAACGACGATGGCTTATGTCCCATGATTATTTTGTGTGTATGTGAGTGTGGAGTTATCAGTCTGTCTCTGAAATTATCTTATATATATATCTACTCAACCGTCTATCTATTTATCTGTCTCTCTGTTTGCCTCGCTGTCTGTCTGTCTGTCTCTTGCCTAATGCCTTATTCTGTGAGCAGCTGCGTAGACAAATGAATCTTATGGCATTTCGATTCCTTGATGTTATTACTATTGCTTAGTGCTCAGTAACTGTCACTTTTCCCACGACCTACAGCTCCTCATCGTTCTTGGCATACCATTCCTCTCTCTCTCTCTCTCTCTCTCTCTCTCTCTCTCTCTCTCTCTCTCTCTCTCTCTCTCTCTCTCGTAGCCAAGAACTCACACAAATCGTTCCTTATGACTCAAGCACCTTAAAGAATTTATTAACCCTATCTGTTTTACATAACTCTTTAACAGTACATTCATTTCCAGTCGTCTCTCATGATGATAAGTCCAATATATCTCATGGATTCGCCACTCTCACACTAGATGGCACTCTGCTCACTCTTTTTATAATGCTACTTTACAGCTAACAGACTAAGCAAAGTAACATTCATATTGGTATCAGCATACAAATCCACTCACCAAAGCCACACCAACCAATTACCAGGAAACATGTCAAGGGAAAAAACAGGTCCCTTTCGCGAGGTATATTATATAGCCACTGAAGCCCAGAGTGAGCAGGGCAGCATGAGGAGCCACCCTTTGTATCCAACCCTCACTCTCCTCCTTACTCTCTGTCGGACGCGATAAGCAGAATGTAATATTGAGCATTCCAGGCATAATCCTGAGGCGCGTCTCCCACAGCCTGGTTAACTTTTCAGCGCCTGGGGGAGGCTATCACAGTTGAAAATCTTTCAGTGAATTTTGGCTAGCTACCCGGGCATCAAAAAGATAGATAGATAGATAGACAGACAGATAAACAGATAAATAAATAGCTAAATAGATAGACAGATGAATAAATATATAAATAATGGTAGTTCTTACTGTCTACTTAAATCTGGTGATGCGTTTAACTCCCACCAATTTGTGTTAACGAGACTGAACAAGAAATTGTCACTGAAATATAATGCCGGTCACGAGGAAGTGCTGTGGAAAGCAGGAAGTACAGCCACAGTACTGTCTAGTTTTGCCACTGAGGTACGGGGAACAGGCTGCAAAAATGACGAGGATCCAAAGGTAAATGAACTACAGGCCCCGATTAGCTCCTACGATTACACCTCCCACTTCATCAACGTCCCTGGGTAACTCTCGACTCCTCTTATCGTAATGACAGTGTTGCTTCACTGTCACGTCCTCTCTCTCTCTCTCTCTCTCTCTCTCTCTCTCTCTCTCTCCCAGCTTAATGAACGGCGAAGCTTATCTCAGGCCTCTTGCCGCATTTCCTATTCTCGCTCTACGATGCGATGTTCCCCAAAGCTGAATTTAAATCGCAGGGAGCTGGCAAGAACAGAATTGAGCGTCGTTAACAGGAACAAAATTGCTCGGAGTTGGCGAGAATAAAAACGTCTTAACAAAATCGCCTGGAGTTGGCAAGAATTTATTCACACGAAGTCAACAAGAATAAAACCGGGCGGAGTTAGCAAGAATGAAATAGCATGGAGTTAGCAAGAAGAAAATCGCACGGAGTTAGCAAGAACAAAATTGCATGGAGTTGGCAAGAACAAAATCGCATAGAGTTGGCAAGAATCAAATCGCTTGGAATTAGCAAGAACAAAATCCCTTGGAGCTGGCAAAAAAAAAAAAAAATCGCCTAGGGTTTGCAAGAACAAAAATCGCTTTGAGCTGACAAGGCGATTTTATTCAGCTTGGGAAGGATCTCTCGTACTAAAATGGTTCATTAAGGCGATATCTAACCCCTCCAGTTCGAAAAAAAATCTACCTTGAGCCGAATGTAATTGTCTGGAGAGAACAGGAATAAAATTAAAGACAACCCTAAGGCTAAATAAATTCGTTTGCAGAGAGAGAGAGGAGGGGGAATACATAAATCTGAAAAAGAAGTCTGAAAATGTTCTTCGATTGTTTTCGCGGTAGATGAAGACGTAAACGAGGAATTACTGTACTCATGACTTTTGTTTTCATCCTACATACCACCAGACGACAAATTAGGAATGACGTTTTGAACTGATGTTATAGCCTTCATTAACTGCATCACTAACCCCTACGGTACGCTATTCTCCAGCCTCGACTGCCCCCCAGGACGCAAGAACAGGCCTATTTTACGACATTCTCAAAGGTTAAAAGTTTTGTGCCTGATTTTTTGAGCTTCAATTTACACACCTGAAAACGCAAACCCTACCCTCCTAGACCCAATAGTTACCGAGCTATGGCCCGTCCAAGTTTATAATAGTTACCCGTCACCGCCCCGGCGAGAAAGAAAATACGCCGCTCGCACCTGTTTTCTTCACAAAAATACGTACAAAAATCACCAGTCAATTTTTTTTTTTTTTTTTTTTTTTTTTGGTGTGTATTGATGTTATAAACCATTGTAATGTGCATAGAAAAAAAAAATGGTGACAAACCCCCCTAATAAATATGATAAATGGTAAAAATTATCCTTTCCTCCTCACTCCTCCCCATACCTCCAATCCCCTCTCTCCCCTTCCCTTTCCTCCCCTCCCCTTGCCTAACTTCCCCTCCCCACTCCCCTCCCAGCCGAGCTGTCAAATCTAGCTAGTTATCGTTTTAAGGCTCCAACATGTTTGCAAGCGTTGGCATAAAATAAAATTTCTTTTTCGAGTGGGTTTCGAATAAAGACAGCTAAAATAATTGTGGTGTGCATATCTGTATGTAAAGACACGAATAAATTACAAGTAATGATTCAAGAACTCGCGCCATAAAACGTAAAAAAATACGCAATATTCGAGGCTGGGGATGTAAAGATACTGCGTGCTAGGGGGTGGGGGTGAGGGTAGGGGGTGGGGGTGGGGGTTAGGGGTGGTGGTAAGGCCAGGAGGGGGAGTATGGGGATGGAGGGATGGGAGGAGACCACCACATGACACAAAGGAAGGGCCCCAGTGGAGTACAGGGACATGGAGGGAGAGTAGGGGGAAATAACCTCCCCCAGTCATTGAAGGATCCGCATGGGAGGGGGGGGATGCATTAGGAGGGTGTTGGAGTGGTGGTGGTTGTGGTTAGAGGGGTGGGAGGTAGGGTAGCAACAAGATAGTGGGGTAGAGGGACGTGGCAAGAGGGAGGTGGGGGTTCACCCCCCACCGCCTGGGTACGGGCCTTGTTCCCTCCTCCGGTGTGTCCAACACTTAGTTCTGATTGGTTAGAAGCCATCTGCGTCACAGTTGGGGTGGAGCCAGCTGCAGCCAGTTTTTTGTGGATGTTGCACGATCGGTGTTGCTCGTCCTTTTAAGAAACTGCGCAAAAAGCCCAATCGAAGAGATTAGTACTTTAGAGGCTAAGGAAGGCCTGCTCTCATCTGAAAACACACACACACACACACACACACACACACACAAACGGTCGGGAGAACGCAAGCGCAAAAAACAAACAAATCGTAAAGAAAGAGCAAATAAAACAGGTAGATACTGTAGTGAATGAATAATATAGCAAAGACCAAAACAGCAGACTGCTCTTCTGTTTTCAAGGTGTAAGGTAAAGACTGACAAGAGCATGATAAAGGACTTAGGTACTTTGACAGCCACGGACAGAGAAGTGTTTGGATACGAGGCGCTGCGACTTGATCATCACCAGCAAGAGCATGGGAGACGAAGATGGCAGATTTTTAGGGCAGTGCATATATGATATTTCCCTATTTTTAACTGCTGATACGTATATAGCTTAAAGAAAGACTAAACTTTACTGAATGCACTTATCATTTATTTAAAAGAACCTGTCTATCCTAACCTAACCTGACTTTCGTTTTATTTTTATTTACTTATATCTTTTGGGGGTATAACTGAGGCGAAAGCGGCATCCTCCGTGTAGGTACGAATGTAAACAAACACAAGTGTCCCTAAGGATATGAAGCCGAGTTGCGAGAGAGCCTCATAGAAGAAAAAAGAAGATTGTGATTATTTAGAAAAATACATTTCACAATGCAAAAAAAAAAAAAAAAAAAAAATCCATCAGTATCGTCCTAAAAAAAAAAAAAAATCCCATCGTCATGTAGTACAATTTCCATTTATTCTTATAGTTTGCTATCAAATATTGTCTTCATTCATTTACTAATATCATCATTTAAAGACCAACAAGAAGCTAATGTCCTAATTAATGTCAATAAACTACAAGAAGTTTATGAAGGTGGACATTTATATTTTTTTTTTGCTGAATCCTGCTCCTCCCCCCAGAGTACGATATTTTAAGTCGAATTTTTGCGGTAAAGCTTCCTGTTTTAGGTGAAAGTACGATCAGACTGAGTTAAGAAAAAAATGCTGAGGGTAAAAAAATTGCTGAGAGATGCCATGGCCGGCTCTGGAAATGAACTCGGGAACACTAGATTTCGTGTCAAGTGTGCTTCCAATTACACCACCATCACTACTCCCACCGAGACGCCATTTTCATTATCATCTCACGAAATAAGTCGGCTGCATAATACACTTGTGTAATATTTAACAAAAGAAAGTAAAACTGTACATACCATATTCCAAACGCCTGACAGGATGCTGAAGGAAGTGGCTGGTCGGCATCCATTTCCTTTTGACTTACGTACTCTTGGCATGTCATTTTCTTCAGCGATGCATTTTCACACACGAAATTCTTGGAATATTTAGGTCACTCAACTCGATATACACCGCAAATGAGTCCGTATGCGCTAAAAGTATCACAGTATATATTTTCAAACAAGAAGAGCAGATTCATGCATTCTATTCACACAAAGTCATTAAAGGGGTCACTAAGACGTATAGTTAGTTATCGTTTAGTACCAGTCTTGCCCTACAACACAAACCTCTCGAGTCTGTTTACATCCTGGCTCATAATCTGGTTGCTGGGTGAACGAGGGCAAGGAGAAAAAAAAACTAGTTCACTATTGTTCATGCATTGAGATTTTTGTCCTTTTGCATCTTATGTCTCATAGATCACTGGCAAAAGGAAACAATACTCTTACTCTACATCTTTTCTATAGCACTTAACCAATACCACATTCTATTGTTAAAACTATTGTTACACTTTAACGTCCAAGATGGAGAGATGGCAATTTCAGGCCAAGTTAGAGCAAAATGAGTAAAATATGAAGGGCCTGAGAATCAATCACTGTTTATATGTGTTAACCAATAGATGAGCAAAGAAACATACAACACTAGTGAAACACTCGTCCTTCCCCTAGGCCAGGTCACAGTAAAATGAGTATAGTATGAGCGGCCCAAGAATCGTTTATATTTTTAGTAACAGAGAAGCAAATAAACACACAACACTCGCAAAACACTCCGTCTCGCACCAGCCATAGCACACTGATGCTGGAAGGGTTCATTTAGAGTGTGTCCAGCTTCGACCTTTTCCGAAGCAGACTGTCCGATCCTGTAGTTCGAGATAAAGACTGGACAAGAAACACACTGCTTCACTGGTTCAGGTTTCAAGTGCCGCTTTCGCTCTCACTGATGTTATACCTGGCAGTGAGACGCGGCTTAAGAGTTTGGTAAAGTGAAACGGGGCGATCTCTCTCTCTCTCTCTCTCTCTCTCTCTCTCAAGCAATTTTATTTCGGCATCAATGAGAAGTAAAATGAAGCGGAAGAAACAAGCGCCGTTGATCCTCACCTGGATATGACGTGAGTGTTCCCCCACCGTTTTCTTTGGTGACTGTAATATGTTGAAAATGTGGTATGATTGTAACTAATATCATCATGATCATTATTTTTATTACCATCATCATGATCATCATCATCATCATCATTAGGATCATCATCACCATCATCATCTTCATCATTCTCCAGCACCTTGATGTGGGCTAACCAATTTCATACGCCGAGAAATATATACCTATTGTAAATCAGTGTCAGCAAGTGGTAAACATGATGGTTATTTATAAGCACATCCGCCATTTCTTCGCCCCAGTGTTACCAGATCAAAGGCAGTGACAGTATTAACACTCGCGGACTTTTACGACTCAGGGATCTTATAACCTAACCCCGCCCCTGAGGGGCTCGGGCACACGTATTGTTTTCACTCGTTATATCTGTTTGTTTGTTTGTCTGTTCGTCTGTTAACTACTTTATGCTAAAACTACTGGTGCGATTATGACTAAAATTTCAGGGATGATGGACTGTGACCTTCTGAGCACCCGATTAAATTTTAGGCCAAATTTGGCCAAGGCCCAGACTGTAGACCCCAAAAATGTTAAAGAAATATATATATATATATATATATATATATATATATATATATATATATATATATTTTTTTTTTTTTTTTTTTTTTTTTTCGCCATAACTCCTTTCAGGTTCATCATATCTACAGGAAAGCAAAACCAAACGGTACATCTTTCAAATTTCCATCCTATAACATGCCTCAGTACATCAAGGGGGTCACCCCCAAGTTAGCAGTAAGGGGGTCAGTGTCAGGTGGGTCGGGCTTAAAATTTCAAATGGGCATAAAATCATCTCCAAATCTGATATGTGACATCGTTGACTAGATGCCCCTCTGTGTTTATACGTCAGCAATAATATTACTGCCGGGGATGGGTTTGCTGTGCCTTGGCATCGCTTTTTGTTTTTTAATCATTGCGGAGAGGACTTAACGCTTCTTCTCTAGTCGTTTAGTCATCTGCTCCTGACTACATGGAAGCGTTGAAATATAGAGTGACTCGTAAATAACTCTCCACTAGAAACTCACACGGCAGTACCTTAAGAGAGAGAAAATGCGGGAAGAGGAAGACCCAGTTGCCTAATGATCAAGAGAAGAGAATTTAATGGAACTTCACCTCCCTGTGTACCATTAATAACAGATGTTACACTTACACTGACAGCACACACACACACACACACACACACACACACACACACACACACACACACACACACATTTACTTCTATCTATCTAGAATAATGAGTGATTGCTAGGGGCTACGATGTCTGGTATTTAATGGGGGAGGAAACTGTGCAATATTTTCTGGTGAGCCAATGTGTGTGTGTGTGTGTGTGTGTGTGTGTGTGTGTGTGTGTGTGTGTGTGTGTGTGTGTGTGTGTGTGTGTTTCTTTTGCTGCTAACTGGATGAGTAAAATAATAACTTCTGGCGACTTAAATTACATTCTATATGCTTTTACTGCATATTATTAAAACAAACATGATTATAAAAACAAAGTGGAAATGAGTGGCCAGCAAGACAGTTAGGGCAACAGTGGACATAGGAAGGAGGAAATGAATGATAAGTGGGATAGAGAGTGCAAATATCAGTAGGATAGGGAGGTGAAAGCTGCCAGTAAAGTAAAAGTGACGAAGAATGCAAGGTAGAAATGACAGAGGGGAAATGTGACTTATGTGTCAAGGTGGAAATGATGTTGCCGGAGAGAGAGAGAGAGAGAGAGAGAGAGAGAGAGAGAGAGAGAGAGAGGGTACTCGGAGTTGGAGTTGCGATCACCATGGCAACCAGAGAGAGATGCTAGCTGAGCTCAAGCACACACACACACACACACACACACACACACACACACACACTCAGGATCATATTCTCCCTGTTTAATGAAGCTACGCAGCATCTTTCGCTTAGCTATTTATTTTTCCATTAAGTCTTTCATATTTCTGTCTGCAATGTCAGTGGAAGCTATACCGATATTCACAGATAGAACCCAAGAGAATAAGGAGTAGTAATATGTAAATAAATCGCTAAGGAACAGGTGTTTGGTAACCTACTATGCCCTCGAGGAAAAGGTTTACACACACACACACACATACACACACACACACACACACACACACACACACACACACACACACACACACACACACACACACACACACACACACACACACACAAAATCGCAATAGTCCTCTCTCCCCACTATTCCTTTCCCCACCTCCATGTGGCAGAAACAGACCCTGATTGGGCAGAGAAAAGACTGTGACTTAATGTGGTAGAGACAGACTGTGATGTGGCAGAGACAGCCTTTGATGCGGTAGAGACGGACTTTGTGGCCAACTTAACTCTGATGTGGTAAAAACAGGCTCTGATGTTGTGTGGTGGAGACAGACTGTGGTGTGGCAGAGATAGGCTGTAATGTGGTAGTGACAGACTGAGGTGCGTCAGAGATAGGCTATGATGTGGTGGAGACAGAGTGTGATGTGGCAGAGATAGTCCCGTAACACCTTAATTACGATGAGATCTACCATAAGCTGAATAAAATCATCTGATGGTAGCACGAACGAAACAAGGCATCGTAATGAAAGGGTTAATGGACGTGTAAGATGACCCTTGCATGACCTGATCTCTTAATTTACTTCATTATTCGTTGTTATGAATTTCCTCCATTAGACCAATAAATTAACTCAGTCACAAATCAGTAAATAACGCCGAAACTGAAGCTTAGTGGAAACGGCACTCATCCTTGACAACTATAGTCCTTAACTTAAAGACAGCCTACCGTGATGAAAGCTTAGTCTTTAACTTAAAGATAGCCTACCATGATGAAAGTTTGATTTTAACATTTAGACAGTGCCTGGTTAACATTCTCCACTCAAAATTTCAAGTTATATATAAAAACACTGAAATTACTGTTGTTACTAAGCAGCAATGTGGAGTAACTTACTGACACTTACTTGCCAATATAATGCTGCAAAATCAACATATATTCCGTAAGTACCAGTTTGACACCTTTGGAATGCTACGCTTGACATATTTTAAGTTATTTTTGTATCACAGCTGGACGCCCTGAAGGTGTTACTTTGAAACTACTGCTATAACCTGTTTAGTTTCAATGGATAAAACTGCGTACCTCCTACATCTTGTGTATCAAAACATGGCTCCATGGATTTTGATGAGCCTTAGTGATGAGGAAGGAATTAGTCTCCTTGGTCACTAGTCTAATCAACTCTCCAACCTGACTACACTTGGCCATCAACTGAGCTAAAAAGTGTGAGGGATCTTTGTTAGACGTGAACAGTCTTACTAAAGTACAGGATTTTGTACAACATCCCTCACAGCCAAGCCACAATGCTCTCCTTTAGTACAGTTTTATTACCTCGCTACGCCCCCTGCTGCCCCACACTACACCACATTGCCCCCTGTCTTAGGTCTCACAGCTGGCTTATGATCCCGTCCTCACATCATAACCACCAGCTTTAGCCCCCCCAGCCTAACCTGACATGATGCCCCCACACCAGACCGTCACCACTGGCCTGTTGCTGCTGAGATGAGGGGCTAAACAAGAACACCTGGAGGGAAAGGAACGTAGATGTGATGGAGTAACAGAAAGAGTCGTGAAGATTATAATGATGATGATGATGATGATGTGAGTGTGAGGTTTGGGTTTCTGTGTGTACATATGCTTGATAAAGATACATGACTGTAGTGGGGTAGCAGAATAAGTCATGATGATGATGATAATGATGATGATAAGGTGAGGATTCCGTGTGTATTTCGGTGTGTACATATGCTTCAAAATGGAACATAACTCTGGTGGAGGAGCGGAAAAGGTAATTTCCTCTGATATGATGGTGGTGATGATCGATGATGATGAATAGTGATGGATAATAAATGACTGAAAAACTGACAGATGGATGACAGATGTTGGTGATGATGATGAAAACGAAATGAAAGTGATGGTCAAATTCCAGAGCCAGAGAGATAAGTGTTGTCAGAAACAGGAGATAAAGAGAGAGAGAGAGAGAGAGAGAGAGAGAGAATGTGAAAAAGTAAGCGAGAGTGAAGAGGTCGTGCGTTATCTGCCCCCCACACCTGTGCGTCCCCCTTGTTGTGCCACCTCACTCCTCAATTGGGACCCTACATCACATTTATAAACCCTCTTAAGCTCAGTTTACCCTCAAGATTGCCTGTGTATACATCTATCTTCGCTCTGACAGCTACCAGACACTTCGCAATCAAATCACAGTGAACGTAAAACTGATTGAAATGCAGAAGACACAACACACGAGCTTTGATAATTGCTTCCTGTGTTGGAGACTTGCTTAAGGTAAAAATTGTCTAGGATTCTTTGTAACTATGACTCCCTGGGTTCCTTTTGTTCCCGGAGCCGATGGAGAAAGAGCCGCTCGCTGTTCCTTGATGACTTTAGAGGCTGTCAAAGGGTTTTTAAAGGCTGGCAATTGCCTCTCTGTAAAAGCTATTAACTGGGTCAAATAGCAGTTCATAACTCCATCTAACAGATTCTAACCCCCTTCACTCTAAACTCCCCCTAACAGATTCTAATCCCCTTCCCTCCAAGCTCCCTCTAACATATTCTTGCCCTCTTCACTCTAAACTCCCCCTAACAGATTCTAACCCCCTTCACTCCACACTCCCTCTAATAGATTCCAACCCCTTACACTCCAAGTTTTCTCTAACATCCAACCCCCTTCACTCTAATCTTCCTCTAACAGATTCTAACTCCCTTCAGTCCACAATTCCTTTAATAGATTCCACCCCCTTACTCTCCAAGCATTCTGTAATATCCAACCCCCTTCGCTCTAATCTCCCTCTAACAGATTCTAACCCCCTTCCCTCCAAGCTCCCTCTAACAGAGTCTAAACCCCTTCACTACAGTGGTTCTCTCCGTGGTTGAGTGAAATCGTCTTCCTTTAGTCGGATTATAAAGGACGTTACTAGACTGAAGGGATTAAAAGGCATTGATACCAACCCTTGCATACCTTGGAATCCTTCATGTGTGTTACCCCCTCCCTGTCTACTGAAAAGAGGATGGTGAGCTGCAAGAGAGGAGCACTTTCAGCCTGTAGTGCACATGGATCACATTTCAGATGAACCTGGGGCTGAAACTACTACTATCACCACTACTCGTCCCCTGTAGTGTAATCATGTATCCCACTAGCACCTCTGTTTAACATTTTTATTATGAACTAGCTAATTAATTATGCTATACGGCCAGCACAGTTCAACTCAACAATGTCCCGCTCCATGATATAACGCCATTTTAAATTTTTATCTCCTACCTTATTTTTTTCTCCCCCAGCCGTGTCAGCGTCAGGCAACGTTAATTATTGCAACGTTACACTTTTCCTGCCAACTCACACAGCGTTATTCAGCGCGACGGTAATAGTACCTTCCCCGAATATAATGGCGTAATGGAAGTTCTCTCGACCCGCTGACTCGATAATATTACTCCCCGTGAATAGTCAGCAATAAATACATGTTGGTACAGCATTGCCGGTTCTGATTTTCTGTAATAGGAATAAACGTTAGCACTGAATTTCCTGCTCTGATTTTCCCCGTACTGCGAATAAAGGAGCATTGGAGGGTAAAGGTTTTAATCAATACACCAAGGCTAAGTGTGTATTTGCCTGAACAGAATAAGGAGTAAATTCCGTACACATAATTCATCTGTTTCACGACCAAACAAACTTTAACTACTTCTTGATAGCATTTATTTTTTTTTTACCTTTCCATTGTGATATTTGGGCTTATGTAGTGTATTAATTTATATTTATTCCCGCAGTCTGCAAGCGACTCTATTTAGCAGGGAGTAATCTTACACATGTAGTTCAAGTCTTTCACAACTCCCTTCCTTTCTTCTTCCTTACCTCATCTCTTTCCCATCATCCTTCTCTCTTTTTCCCTATCCTCACTCTCCTCCTTGCTCCTCACTCTTTTCCCTGTTCCCTCCCGGCTATCTATTTCTCCTTTCCCTCTCTTTTCTCTCCTCTCCCTCTCTCCCTCTAATCTCTCCTTTTTCTATATCCTCCATCTCATCCTACATCCCTCTCTCCCACTTCTCTATCTCCTCCTCTCCTCTCCTCCCTTGCATCACACACCTACTTCTCCTACTGTCCCTCTCCCCTACATCTCTTCCCGTACCTTCCCTCTTCTTCCTCTCCTCCTTTCCTCTCCTCTGTGTCTTCCCCTCCTCCCAGCCCCTCTCCCTGTAGTAAAGTTTGCCTCTGGTGTGAGATAGTAGCGGTCTTAATCCTAGACTTTATGTGGGGGTCTTGGCATCTTAAAGGAACGAGGTAAAACACTAGTAATGTGGGTAAAAGTCTCCCTTCTCTCTCTCTCTCTCTCTCTCTCTCTCTCTCTCTCTCTCTCTGTGTGTGTGTGTGTGTGTGTGTGTGTGTGTGTGTGTGTGTGTGTGTGTGTGTGTGTGTCTCATCCACCTTCTCTGCATACAAATTTGCTCTAGCATACTGCGTCCTCTGTGCGAAATGTTTATGGCTACTCACTGGACGCTCTATTGCTGACGGTAGTTGAGAGAGAGAGAGAGAGAGAGAGAGAGAGAGAGAGATTAGGTAATATAGGAAGGGGAGGGAGTTGCCCAGAGACACTCATAAACCATTCCAGCCACACTGCAAGGAATATTAGAGGGAGAGAGAGAGAGAGAGAGAGAGAGGGAGGGAGGGGGGGAAGCGAAGTTAAAGTACAGCAAAAGGGAAAGTAATGAAAAGAAATGTTAGGAGGCATGTAACAGGGAATCAGCAAAAGAAAGTAGTAGTAGAAGGACGTTTGGGCAGCTCCACCGCCTAGTTGTAACTCTGCCACCACACGAAGGCGTCCGTCTCAAGCGCCAAGGAAGTATGAGAGAAGGGAGAGCAATAACACAAAAAGTAGTCGAACAGGAGAGAAAGAGGCAGAACATGAGAGAGAAATGTATTGTAAATTCTCAGTTTACGAAATCACAGTGCATAAAAACGTAAACACTGGGAAAGCACTGAATTGGAAGCGACCCTAGTATAAGCACATAAAGATTTCGTAGATTCACGAGGAGGAAGCCCATGTCTCTTACAACCCACGTATATACTGCTTTCTATATGACTAGGAGTAAAATTGCCATCTCTTAATCTTTAATGTTGAGATTCAACAAGAGATAAATACCAGAATATGATGCTAGTCAAGAGGAAATGTAATGAAAATGATGTTGATTCGAATATTACACATACATACATAAGTACATAGACACTAATACTCATATACTCGTAGATGTATATTAGACAGGTAGACAGACACAGACATCGTTAAAGGCAACCATGAAAGACCAGCATTACTTTAAAATTACCACACCATACATAAACACATATAATCTCCAGTAATACCCTCCACAAAATCACGAACACAGAGTAGTGCAAATATTCATTCCAGTTAATACCCGTGTAATACCCTGGATGTGGGAGATTATTAAAGCAGGATTATCTCTGCTGCTGTAACCCCATCATGTGAGGAGTGTTGTTGCTCCCTTCCTTTATTAGTTCCTGGTCGTTCATTCACTTTACTGAGTTATTTTATTAGATTTTTTAATTCCTTGGCCATTAATTTCCCTTGACTTGTATAACTTTCTTTGTATGATTTATTGTGGATAACACCAACTTTATTTTTATTCAGGAAAGGAGAGACAGATGTGGAGGCATTTGATATAAGATTTGGAGTAACTATAACTATATCTAAGTTTATCTATAACTACATTTATATCTATATCTATATCTACGTCTATAATCTAACTACATCTAAGTATATCTAATTAAATTTATATCTAACTTCATCTAACTAAATTATCTATATCTATATTTAATATCAGTATCTGTATCTATATCTATATCTAACTACATCTACATCTACTATATCTAGCTAAAGCTATCTATATCTATCTACAACTACAGTATATGTCTACCTACACCTAACTGCATCTAACTACTTCGGTTAAAGACTCTCTGTTAGATTAATAAAATCGTCCTTTTTCTACAATAACAAAACAAACGGCATATAACAGGGGTGAAGCGATCAACCCCTCCAGCCTAAGCGCTTATTTATCATCCTATTCCTATTACCAAACGATTTTTCTCTTTTAACGAAGGGGGATGTGAGCTGGGGGGGGGGGCTGTGAAATGGCGGGGGACAGGGAGATGTGGAGGGGATTTGTTTGTGGCCACCCCTTACGGGATTGAGGCGTCTGACAATAAACAGATCGCTTGGACTGGAAAAAAAAAATGAAAATACCCTCTAACCCATTCATAACAATAAAATCGTTCCTAAACTGCACAAAGCCACACTTCATTTAAACACTCTCGTATAATACCGTGGATTCTGCAGTACTGAGCACTGTGTAATATCTGAAACATGGTGTAATATCCAGTGCATGATGTAATATCCTTGGTGTTATAGCCTGTGCGTGGTGTAATATTCATGGTGGAAACGTAGTGCATGGTGTAAAATCCTTGTTGGAAATAGCCAGTGCATAGTATAATATTCAGTGCATGATGTAATTATCCTTGGTGCAATATCCAGTGCATGATGTAATTATCCTTGGTGTAATATCCAGTGCATGGTGTAATATCCTTGGTGTAATATCCAGTGCATGGTGCAATATCCTTGGTGTAATATCCAGTGCATTGTGTAATATTCAGTGCATGGTGTAATATTTATAGTGTAATATCTGTGGCATAATATCCAATGAATAGTGTAATATTCTTGGTGTAATATCCAGCGCACACTGTAATACGGAGTGCATGAGGTGTGGTGTGCAGTGGGCGTCTGGAGGCGAACAGAGCGTCACAATAGCGGGAATTAATCTCATTGTGACCGTGTGCCTGCCCGAGCTGAAGTGAGAGAAACCAGAAGCGCCAATTTGGGGGATGGGTGGGTGCGTGGTGGTGAGGCGGAGAGGTGAGAGTGCGTGTGGGTGTATGGAAGAAGATGGAGAGAGAGTGCCTGTGTGGGTGGAAGAGAGACAGAAAGACAGACAGACATAGTTATACAGCTAAAGAGTACAAAGACTAAAGGTCCTTAGTAGCTGGTCTGGTTTGAGAGAGAGAGAGAGAGAGAGAGAGAGATGGGTGGTGGACCGGAGAGAAAGTAAGAGAGAGAATGTGTGAGAATACGATTAGAAAATGAATGGGACGAAGAAGGTAAAGCAAAAACAAGAAGGTGAGGGGGAGGGGGAGAGAGAGAGAGAATTTGGTGGATGAAAGAAGATGGGGATGGAATAGCCTAAGCACAGCAAGAGAAAGAAAGGGAGAAAACGTGTAAAAAGCAAGAAATAATGGTATGAGGCAAAAAGTACTACAGGATCGTATAAAAAGTGTAAAAAGATAGAAGCGAGAAGATAGGGAGGGAGGGAGTCAGCGAGATGGAAGTTAAGAAAAGAGAATGGAGAATGTGTGAGGATGGAAGATATGGAGGAGACGAAGTAGGGTAGTGGAAGAGGTAAAAAAAATAAGAGAAAAAGGTAGTGCAGGAGGAATGTGTGAAGGGATGAAAGAAGATAAAGATGGGACTGTAGGGTCGAAGGGGAAAGAAAGTGGAACGCAGAGGTGAAAGGATGGAGGTAGGGGGTGAGGAGAGAATGTGAGGGGATGAAAGGAGATAGGGAGAAGGCTAGGGCGATGGAGGTAAAGGAGAGGGGAGAGACTGTTTGAAGTTAAAAGCAGATAGAATATAGATCACTCAGCAATTGTAATCACAGTATTATACAATACTGCAATCACCACAATGCCATGCACAGTTTTCATTCAGTGCCTCCACTACCATTACAGGAAATGCACAAAAATACCCAGTAAACAGCAGTCATAGTACATTCTCAGCTCCATTTTCGCAATAGTTCAAATACATAAGTGTCTACTACAACAGATCTAATAGGATACTCCCTCGCTACAATGTCTAATGCAACAGGAGCTACCCTAATAGGTCTAGAATAATAACACGAAGGAGCACACGGGAAATGCAACACTCTCGGCTCCAGACAGTATAATGCCAAAATTTTATCCTTTGTCCCCTGACCTTGGCTTAAGTCCGCTTGTGTCCCCCCACAAAAAAAAAAAAAAAAAAAAATTGCTTCATCCTTGCCTGACCTTCAACATTTCCATCAAGTCAGGCTAAAAATGGATTAAAGGTGCATAAGTTGATCTTGCCTCGGGACCTTGGCACTATGACTTTTTATCTGCTAAAACTAAATTCACTTATTCCTTCATTTGTCCTCAATAGTTACTCCATATTTATTGCAGTTCCATCAAATACTTTTTACACAATGATGTTGACAGACAGACTGACAGGACAGAAATACAAACCGATATAAAGGCATATTCCCCTCTCAGTGGTATGAACCATCACCACCACCACCATACACTACCACTACCACCACTACCACCACTGCCACTACCCTCACCATCACCACTACCACAGTCAACCTAATACTCTCCTCAGACACCACCACCTTCACCATCACCACTACCACAGTCAACCTAATACCTTCCTCAGCCACCACCACCATCACCACACCAACTGCAGCTGTCATCAATCAGGCCGGACTGTCGCCTCCCTTACGGAATTATTCGTAGATTAACCTTCCACAGGCTGTCAGTATGTCCCTTCCGTAGACATCCACAGGCCCACACGTACACACTGCCTCCCTTCCACTACTACCTGCCTTCCATCCTTGGTTGCCATCCACCCCTGACTGTCTTCCACCTGCGTCTTCCTTCCTTCCATTCCTGCCTGCCTTCCACCCTACCTGTCCTGCATCCCTGCCTGACTTCCACCCCTGCCTACCTTCCACCTCTTCCTGCTGTCCACCTCTACCTATCCTCCTCCTGTATACACCGCTGCCTTCCCCTCCTTAGCCCCTGCCTACCCTTCACTCTGCATCCCCTCCTGAATGTGGAACTGGGAGAAACAGTGATAAACTAACCATCAATAACAACGACTGTAACTTCAACAATTCTGGCAACTACAACTACAGCAAGAGCAACAACCACACTTAATTTATGGTGACAGTGAAGCTTAGACTCACAGTGGTAACCCATTTATCAGTAACAGAAGCAATAACTCCAACATCGACAACTGCAAGAAAGGGAGCAATAACAAGGGCAAAAATCCTACATTATGTACAGAGACAGAGACAGAGACAGAGAAGCTGGGAGGAAAGTAATAACGGGGGCAACAGCAACCAAAAAACAACAGTGACTCCAAAAACTACAACTACAATCGTAACAACAAGAAGAGAAACAAGTCCACTTGAATTATGGCGAGAATGGAGTTGGAGGGGCTGTCATATCGCAACCAAAAGCGACAACGACAACAATAACTTCAAATACAACATCTACAGCCACAGCTACATCAACCATCGCAAGAAGATCAACGGTAACTGTAACAATCATAACTGCAACAACAACTAACTACAGCTCCGACTACAACGATAATAACCTCAATAACTACAACACCTGCAACTACAATATCAAGCTCAACAACTAAAGTTAATTGTGAGAGTGGAGCCGGGTGGAAGTCATCACCCAACCCACAGTGACAAAAACAACAAAGACTCAAACAGTAACAATAAAGATGTGCTGTTTCTTCCTGTACATTCAGAGGAAACATGGAGACTGCATACTCAGTCCTGCGATATGCATGACGATATGAAGGGATTACAAAATAATATTACTGCATTATGAAAGAAGCTAGTATCCCCGATGTAAACGCCACATGATAGCAATGGTGGTATATGTAAAGAGATAATGTCCCAGGATACACTCAGTAAGCAGTAATAGTATTAGGCGGTGGTGGTGGTGATGGTGATAATATTACTAGTATTTGTAGCAGTAGTAGTAATTAGCTGATAGGAGCCCATTCCACAACATGTCCTACGATATCAAAGATGTATCTACTCACCTGCCCCTATTTTGTATCCTTTATAAGTTTGGAGGGAGCTGACCCACTAAAAAAAGGAGGGGGAGGGAAATGTTATAGAGTGTTAAGACATTTTCAAGGAATCAGACTGATTGGCATGAGAAATTTTTTGAGACCCTAATGCTTGTTTTCCCCAATTTTTTATCGTTTCTATTTTTGAGAGGAGGGGCTGACCCTCCAAGAATCATCGGGGAAAGGTCACGCTCCCCAAATATTGCATTATGGATAAAAATCCAATTGTACAACATGTACGAAGACACCAAAGCCATAGCTGACCTCCTTGCACTATTAATGATTTTTATTTTTTGTGAGGGGCGATGACCCCCTCTAAATAGCATGGTTCGAAAATTGTATATACTGGAAGGCCTTTGGAGTAACCACACCAACTCCTTCGGGAAATTTCGTTCAGATATATCAAACAATCTTGGAGAAGTGCTTGTGTGTGTGACTATTATAACTAGTTTTGAATTTGTTACGTTATTTATAGGAAATAAATGTTGCGCCGTTAAAAAAATCCTCACAGCTCCAAGTAATGGTTAACTTTACATTATATTACATAACTAAGACTTATCATAGTGCATTAAAAAAATAAAACGGCATCTTAGAACTTAAAATGTGCTCTCGTTACCTGTCACCATGCTGCTGGTTCTAACACTCGAGGAGACATAGCCATTATAGAATTAATGAAGTGATAGCGAACAGCAAGGGGTGGGATACGGAAGAGTATCACGGAAATGTCTATGTTTACCCTCAAACATCGACAACTTTCTTTAATTTCCTCATGCCCAGTTTCTTTGTCGTGGTGTCCTACTCACAAGATGGGAGGACTACTGTTTTCTCCATGTTTTACTTGCAGTTGGACTTTCTTCATACCTCTAGCTCGTTGGTATAAGGTGTTACAGAAAATATTGACTCCAGCAACTACACCTACAATAACAGTAACTCCATCAACTATAACTCCAACTACTACAACATGCTCAACAAAGACAGCGAGTTATGGTGAGAGTGGAGCTGGGAGGAACAGTCATAACCTTCCCAAGTTACTGGTCTGATTCACACCTCGTTTACCACGCCCGCCCTCACACCTGCCCCCTCTCTCCTTCTCATCCCCCTCCCCTCTCTCTTGTCTCCCCGCTACGGTCTCCTCTCTCCTGTGTCCTCTTTCTAGTCTCCTCTCTCCTCTCTTTTTCTATTTCTCCTCCTCATCCTTTCCCCTTCCTTTACATTCTCTCTCTCTCTCTCTCTCTCTCTCTCTCTCTCTCTCTCTCTCTCTCTCTCTCTCTCTCTCTCTCTCTCTCTCTCTCTCTCTCTCTCTCTCCTGCGGATCCCTACCGAGGGTCGAGTTGAGAAGTGCCTTTGTCACTGAATTACTGGGTTACTGAGGCACCCATTCTCTTAGATCAGCCAGATCGGCGCCAACCAGCCTATGTTACCGTACCAGGAGAGGGTCGTGGGATCATGTAAGTTTTGAAGTTTGAGAATTTGGTTTTTAGCTTTTAAACGTGAGTAGTGGTAAAAATCTGATTATTTTCTTTTCGAGGGGGATCAGCCCTCCTTAGTTTTATTTTGAGATGCACATTTTTTCGAGATAATCAACTTTTCCTCAATTTTCACGGGACGGAACTCTTTCCTAGAAACTTGAAAATTGCCAAGTTTCAGCTGCGCCTGCTAGTCAAGGAACTGCCATGCGTCGCCTGATTTTTTTCATTCATGTATCCACGTTTTTCAGAGGGTTTGGTAGTTATGGTCACCGAACACACAGTTTGTCAAAGCGTCACAAACAAAATCCCCTTTGCTCATTAGCTGTTACGTCTTTAAAATATTATTTAAACGTATTCTTATTTTTCTCTCACAAGTAACACCTCTCTTTTATCCCTCTAGCGGATGGCCCCTTACTATAGAAAGAAACTTTCACCTCTCCCACCCCACTATCCCTTTACATCCGTCGTTCCACCAAACATCATCATCCTCCCAGTCCACTAGACTCCCACTTCTCACACTCCACCATATTCTCACGTCGTCCACTCTACTAACACGCCCTCATCTCTTACCACCAAGTTCCTGCATCACCCGCTCCACTGTTCCATCATCCACATCATTGTCCCAGACTCCTACCTTCCCACTGCACCTTTCACGCGCCGCTTCTCTCCCGCTCCCCAGCTCATATTCCACCGCTCCCTAACTCATCTCTCTCCCACTCTACCTCTCCCCCACTCCACATCTCTCCTACTCCACTCCTCTTTTACTCCACTTCTCTTCCACCCCATCTCTATCCCACTCTATATCTCTCTAACGCCACCTCTTTCCAAATCACCGTCACCCCAGCTCTCCTCTCCCTGGCTCCACATTCCTCCTATTCCACCAGACTCCCTCGCCTCCCACTCCACTTGCTCTCCACTCCCACCAGCTGCCCTCCCTCCTGGCCCACGCCCTTGTACATCATTAAAACCAAGAGCCTCATACAGTGTAGTTATATAGCACGCAGCCCCGCTCGGAGATCCTTCCCTGTTTCACTTAAATTATCCTCCTTCCTGTGTGTGTGTGTGTGTGTGTGTGTGTGTGTGTGTGTGTGTGTGTGTGTGTGTGTGTGTGTTGTTGTTGTTGTTGTTATTGCCTGGATGTGTTGTTGCTTGAGTATATGATGCCGTTCTTGTTGTTGCTGTTTGTGTCTGTATGATAGCTAATGATGTTATGTGTATGTCTGTTATGTTGTTGATGTTGCTGTTGGTGGTGGTGGTGTCTGAGTGTGGTAAATGAGTATGTAAATGAGTGTGTCAAGAATCCAGGTATGTAAGGTGATAAGGCTAGGATACTGGCATGGACTGAGATAGCTGGATGAATTACATGTGGAGTGACACATGATAAAGGTTTGGTACTCCTCCCTCCCTCTTTTTTTATTTTAAGTTGATAACAGACCAGTTAACTCTTATTTAGCAGATGCCATGAGAAGTGCATATTTGAATAAAAAGAAAAACTTGCCAATGGTTAGATCTATGAGGTGGACCCAGGATTCCGTGGGCTTGAATGGTGTACGAATGAGTGTCTGGCCCGTTCCACTTGGCATGGTGTTGATAGCTTTCCCTTTTTCGTGCCTTTTCTCTTGTTGTGTTCCGAACTCTGTCTAAAACCATTTTAGGTGGGAAATGGGGTCCTGTTGATGATGATGATGATGATTATGATAATGATGATGATTATGATGATGATGATAATGATGATGATGATGATGATACAAAATAAGTTGACCCATATTTGCCGTATGTTCGAGGTAAGTTTATAAGTATTTCATCTCCTTTGACACACAATGTGTTTGATAATTGGCACAAAGATAAGCTGCACTATATTCACAGAGAGCAAAGCGTGGAAGGCTTAATATTAACATGTTTCTTGTTATACTTTATTCTTTTGACTATTTGGCATAGCGTATTATCTTTGCATACTTAACACAATAAAAATTCGTCCCAAGCTAAGTAATTTTTTCCCATAACTTACAAAGGAACGTTTTATATGATTAGAAATGTGTTGAGCAAGATACTGTATAGCTGATATATGCATGTCTGTCATCCTCGCAAAACTTAAACATTAATTTTATCCCGGGCAAAGATGTTTTCCTCCATAACTTCTGTTTCTATGAGCCAAGATTAAAAATAACTGAATCAAAATTACCGCAAAGGGAAAACATGTTTATATCCAAGTAATTTCTGTAAGTTTATATAAGATCAAAAATAAACCAACCCAGAATATCCGTATAGTGGAAATCTAAGTTATTTTTGCGAGCTTATACAGGAATAAAAATAAACGAAGCCAGAGTTATCGTAAAAAGAAACCTGTATTTATCAAAATTATTTTCTTAAACATAGGACTAACAAAAAAAAACTACACTACCGAAAAAGGATTATTTGTTTTTATCCATAATAATTTTCTAAGCATAAGACCATAAACTCTGTCATAATAACCGCATAGCTTAAGTATGTTTATATCCCTCTCCGCCGCACTCACTTGCCCTCCCCACCGCGGCTCAATGTGGCTGGCGGTGTGCTGCTGAATTGTGCATGTAGACAGAAGTTCGTGGGGGTTGACGGAGAGACAGACAAACATAGCGCTGTAATTACACTTAGACTGGCCACATCTTCGCTCCCTTGCATCACAGTCGAGCACATACCACGCCCTACACACACACACACACACACACACACACACACACACACACACACACACACACACACACACACACACACACACACACACACACACACACACACACACACACACACACACACACACACACACACACACACACACACACACTTAAAGACCAACCATATCTAAGCTCACGCCACTCCCCAGCACACATTCAAACACAATCATAATGAAGTGTTTCACACCCAGGAACGTGGCCATGCACGCTGTCTCTCTCTCTCTCTCTCTCTCTCTCTCTCTCTCTCTCTCTCTCTCTCTCTCTCTCTCTCTCTCTCTCACACACACACACACACACACACTACATTCATGAGGGAACTGTCACCCACGGAGAAACCACTACAGCTCGCCAAGATAGCAGGAAATACAATACCCGAACAGAAACCACCATTGCCAAGGCGGACACGACCACATCAAAAGAAAAGCAATTACACAACACACACACACACACACACACACACACACACACACACACACACACACACACACACCGAAACCCCAAATTGTTGCGTTTATAATGCTGGGTTAATGTATCCTCCTCTGGAGAAATGTTGGAGAGATAGTGAAATTAGAGACCTAAAACACACACACATACACACACACACACACACACACACGCACACACACACACACACGCACACACACACACACACACACACACACAACAAGAAAGAATCCGTATACTCATAACTAGTGTGAGTTGTACGAGTCCATCTTACACACAACTGGTATTACCACAAACACAAATGGTTTACCGTCTGTTTAGAAATCTTTAATAATTTGCTTGGAGAATATATATCCAGTTAAAATGGTGCCAGGCGGATGTTACTGAACTTATTGTGAACGAAAAATAAATGTAAATAAATGAATGCGTTGCTGATGATCTGGTGAGCTCTCGTTCCGACCACCCCACTGCTTCACGAGACTCGATCACCCTGAGAGTCTAAGATGGTTGATAATGCTGCCCTCTGTAAACCGAATGAGAAAACTTTTGCCCCTTATCAGAATAGTTTGTACCGTTTGTGTACCCCCCTTACTGGCCACATCCGGCTGGAGCGCCTTAACCTACCAGACCGCAAGGCGTTATTATGGCCCGTCTAGCAAGTCGATAATGTCATCGCCTGTGTGTGTGTGTGTGTGTGTGTGTGTGTGTGTGTGTGTGTGTGTGTGTGTGTGTGTCTGTCTGTCTGTCTGTCTGTCTGTCTGTCTGTTCCCAAAATATCACAAAATCAGGTGGGTAGATTGTATCCAAATTTTGTAGGCAGCATCCTGGAATATGTGGCTTGTTGGTTAAGAATTTTGTCGAAGCTGCGATGATATGCCTCTGATAGAGGATTATGTATCTAGTTTTTTTCAAACAGGAACACAAAAAGACAATGAAACGCGATGGGAGAAATGCTACAGACTTTTTCGATTTTGGCGAAACTGCGATAGTATGCTTCCAATTGCCACATGATTACTTATCTTGTTTTTTAGTGATGACGGGGGATATACATTCGTGGGCAAGTTGTTCGGAGTTTATTTTATCTATGTTGTTGCCACTGAACGTAGTAGATAATTGACCTCAAAAATATTAGGACACTTAGTTATATAAGCAGTTTCTTCTTCTAGACTTCACGAATGCCCTACTTCGCCTCCCTTCATCAGCCGTAATTTTGCCTCTGAATTATTATGGTGGAGGCTCAGAAAGGCTGGTAATGGGACACTCATTAACACGGCCAGTATAATTAAGGGGACGTTATCACCTCCACACAGCCCCTATAATAGCCTCCCCCAGCGTCACCATAGGCCTTGTGGTGTGGGAGACAAAACAGAAGGAGAAACAAAAGCGAGAGAGAGAGAGAGAGAGAGAGGAAAGAAAAGAAAAAAGAAAAGGCGGTGGGGGAAAATGGAGGGACTTTGAATGAAATGTGAAGCTATATTTACTTTTTAAAATCTAACTTGGTCTAAAACTCCCCTCTCCATACTGGATGCAGACCTGTAAAAATAGATTGTTACTAAAATGCTATTCTAGTCACGATGAAGTACTATGGGAAAAATGTAGAACCAAAAGTCAACTAAACTCTGCCCATTTTAACTTGGCCTAAGATAGCTCTCATCTCCATCTTGAATACTGAGATGTAACAAGACATTGACGCTAGAATATGATGCTAGTCATGAAGAAATGTTACCTAAAGGATGCAAAGCCGAAGTATTATCTTATTCTTCTACTGAGCTACGGGAAATAAGTTGCCAAAGGAGAAAAATCCTCTCCAAATGAAAGTAGATGAATTATATATTGGATATTTCCCATTCTGAAAAAAAAAAAAAGTTCCTTGAAAATAACAATAATATGATAGTGGGGGAGCTGAGAGGACGCTGTGAAAGATCCATTAAAAACGTCGCGTGCATTTTTATCATTTAACTACTCACCTTCAAAAATGTGTAATAAATAAGTGTATAAGAAAGCGAACAAAGGAAATTAATGAATCCTGGGAACTGATAGGGTATCTGTTTGAGTGATGAACTGTGTACGGAAGAGCACATGAAGAGGGCTTGGCACCTATAGAAATTGGTATTGGGGAGGGAAGCCTTCACGTGGGGACACCTATATATCCGAGCGGCTCAGATGCCTGGTTACACAAACTCTCTCATCTACTTGCTTACCCCTCGAAAAGGAGGATAGGAGACTCCAAAACAAGGCAACTTAAGCCCGCAGTCAACAAGGTTTACGATTCAGACAAGGCAGGGGCACAACAGCAACAAATATCATTGCCAGCTCGCTTGTGTTCATTTATTCACCAGTACATTAATGCCAAAGCAAAAGAACGCTATTAGATGTTATTATATAGTTTTATATACTAGTTAAATAAACAATTCTTGTCTAGTAAGACATCGTCTTCATCACTATGAGTGACACTATTGGAAGAAGACTGCCGATTGTCAGCTCCTTCATCATTATTTCAATTAAATATTTGATTCGATACGCCGGCATTAATGTAAACAGAATCTTAATACACATTAATTCAGAAATTATTCAAATACTGAACATTTTCAAGACGGGTTGGGTACTAAGACGACCAGTACCTCACAGAAACAAGAGCGTGAGGACAATACCCCACAAAATGAGAACACTATCACGAAAGGGACAGCCGAGGGAGAGGTGGATAAAGGCGAGTCGTAGATTTCAAGGGTACGAAGACAAAGCAGGAGAAGGAGATCACAGGGAGGGACTGATGAAGGCCCAGATAGAGGCTGGGGAGGAAATGGACATGGAGAGGGAGGAAGGGAGGCGTGAAGGAAGCCCGATGAAGAGGAAAGATACGTCGACGGGGAAGGAAGAAATGTGAAGGGGAACTTGGGGAGGACAGAGGCTGGTTCCTGAAGAAAGACCTGTGAAGAGGAAAGATAAAGAGAGGGGGGAGAATGCACTGACATAAATTTCGAGGGGGAGAAAACAGAGTCCTGGGATGTGACGCACCACAAACTAGAATCAAGGCGTCCAAGTTACGGAGGGGTGGATGAAATGACATGAATTTAGAGGGAGAAATTATGTAGAAATATGACGAAAGAAATGAGTAAGGGAGGAAGGGAATAAAAATATGAAGATGAATAAAACAAAGCGATGATATTCATGTGACACAATGATTAAGAACGAAAGGTTTGAGTAATAATGACGAATTACAACGAAAGGCTTGAGTGATACTGACGAATTTAGAGGAGAAGAAGTGTGTGTGTGTGTGTGTGTGTGTGTGTGTGTGTGTGTGTGTGTGTGTGAGAGAGAGAGAGAGAGAGAGAGAGAGAGAGACCTAGATCCCACGTCACCTCTTCCCCATACAACTCTCATCCCCTACACAGTGTTTCACCCCCTGACTCGTGACTTCATCTGTCCCTCTGTGTGCTGGCGGTTGGCTTTCATTCCGCCTGTGTGCTGTTTTTCTTCCCAGCACCAGCGTTCAGCACGGTGACAGGTTAGGTGGGGAAGCAATCAACAGCGCTCACCCTAAAGTGCTGTTCTTTTTTATTTATTTATTTTTACTCTCTCTCTCTCTCTCTCTCTCTCTCTCTCTCTCTCTCTCTCTCTCTCTCTTTACCAGAAAATGTTTTAAAGCACACTGGATAATGGCATCTCAATTTCACCCTTTTTTTCACAAATTTTTAAGCCCCGATCCCCTAATTGATTGTGGCTCCCGACCCATTAACCTGGTAAATATTGGTCGCCTCATCAATGGCTGCAAAGGTCAACACAAGTTCGACGAGGGAGCCCCACTATTTTTTTTTTCTTTTTTCTAATCCAACTAATTCGTTTTTCGTTTATATTTGATCAGGTGTGTAATTCTCATTTTGGTGCGATTTTTTCTTTTTTTCAATGGGTCCTGTTGTTACGTTGTGTCATTTTAGTTCGCCCCTATCCCTCCTCCTTTTTTTTTTTTGTGTGTTTTTCCCAGCCAGAAATAATCCTCTTTTCTGAATGGACACCTTTTTTGAAAGAATTTTTCGGGCTCATTTGGGTTTCTTCATATATAGCCTATATTTCAGTTAATTTGCCTTTCCAAAAATATTTTACATGTCTAATCATCATTTTATCGATACTTTTTTTGACATACGGAAACAATTACTTCGAGTTAGTTTTTTTTTTTATCATGCATTTTTTTTTTTTTTTACTATTCCCTGTTTCGTTTTTCAGCAACATATATTATCTTGAGTCTTTAGTTTCTTTTTTTTTTTTTTTTTCGTAACTGTGTATGCCTGTTTCTGCTACCTGTCAATTGATTTCGCTCGTACTCTATTTGTTATGCTAATTCATTTTTCATTTCTATTCTACTATCCATTTAGCCTTTATTTCAGTGGGTGAATTACCCTTTTTTTTTTTTTTTAATCTATGGGAACACTTTTACTCTCCATCTTATTTCTTTCGTATTTGCCCTGAATTTCTTTTATTAATTAGTTTTCCCTTTCATTTTAAACTTATATAACCCTAATTTTGGTAAGACTATTTTTTAAAGCTAAATAAGCACCCTTCTTTGTCTTATTTTAGTTCAAATTATCCTTCCCTGCATTCTTATTACCCCATTTTTCATTATTTCACAGTTTTAGTCTGTCATTTCACTTCATTCATATCCAGTCTGCATTTTCTTATTAATTCGGATTTCGTTATTTCTTGGCCTGTATAACCCTCATTTTATAGAGTGAATTATTTTTTCATTAATTATACTGGCAAACTTCTTCCTGTCAGTTTGTTACACCATTTTCAGTCTTTTTTTTTTCGTTTTTTTTTTCTCTGATTCATTATTAAGTTCTTCGCGATCTATGTAACTCGTTTTAATAAAATAACATTTTTGCATTTATTTGAGCACTGGTTACTTTGTGTCACTGCATTTCGTTCGTTTTCATTCCCTATTTCATTTTTTTTTTTTTTTGCCCGTCCGTAGGATATTTTTAACTAATTCTTTTCGTCTGTGTTACTAAAATTAGCATAACTTCAGCTTGTGTGTGTATGTGTGTGTGTGTGTGTGTGTGTGTGTGTGTGTGTGTGTGTGTGTGTGTGTGTGTGTGTGTGTGTGTGTGTGTGTGTGTGTGTGTGTGTGTGTGTGTGTGTGTGTGTGTGTTTACCACGGTCATCCCTATGAAATACCCACTGTCAGCCTCATCAGTATTCCTGCGTTGGACTTTTTTCTTCCCCTTTTTCAGGTCCATTTATTTCTCTTTTTTTTTCGAGTTTTAGCTTATCTACAGTCCTTTCATTATTTTATTTCTTTTATTTTTATTCTTTTTTTTATCCCTTTCCTCTTCCTATTCCTCATATTCTCATTTTCTCTCTTTTTTGCCTTTTTTTTTTATTCTTAGCTAACTCTCATCATTTCTCTCTCTCAGTTCTTCTCCTTTTCTTGAGCTTTTGTTCCTATTTAATATTCATCATTTTCTCCACCCCCCCCAGACTCTGGTTATTATCTATTTTCTTACCCTTTTCTCTCAAAGGCATTGAAGAGTGCTTTGTTATTTTATTATTATTATTATTATTTTTATTATTATTATTATTATTATTATTATTATTATTATTATTATTATTACCGTCATCATCATCACCGTTTGTCCCCTAAAGAAGTCTTCATTCCTTTATCTCCCCACTAACATTTCTGCTTCTATTCGTCTCTAATATCATCTTGAATTACATATAAATTATTCTCCTTTTTCCAATTCACGTCTGTTCCTAGTTCTTTTCCTTAGATTCGTTTATCCTTTTTTTTTTTTTTAACCTTCCTCCCATCATTAATATACCTGTTCCTTTCTGGTTACCTAATTGTCAACCTTTCGTTTCTACATCCCTTTCTCTCTCTCTTTTATTATTGATTATTATTCCTTTCCTCCACCCCATGACGCTCATTCCAGCCTCTTTTGTCATCATTTTTCCTTCTTTTTTTGCTTATTCCTCTTTACTTTAGTTCCTACTTCTCTGTTATGTAATTTCCCTTTTTTTTTTTTTCATTTTCTACTTCATTTCCATCCTACGTCCTTTATCAAATAACTTTTCATCCTTTTTTTCCCCTACCACAGAGTTCCTTCACTCCGCCATTCCAGCCAGTGTCTCTCCCCATACAGTAGGCAGGGGCTGATGGAACTAAGCTATGGCAACTATTCAACGCCTTTCAATGCCCCCCTATTCCCCCCTCCACGCCCTCCTCCACGTCCCCCTCCCTTCCCATACCCTCCACCTCTGTTCCCAGCCTCCTCCCCTCCCCTACGTCCCCACTAAGTCCCCACCCCCCCTCCTTCCTCATACCTCTTCCCATCAACCCTTCCTTGTTTCCAGCCTCCTCCCTCCCCCTACGTCTCCCCCTTCCTTCCTCCTCTCATACTCTCCAGCCTCCAACCTCCTCCCTTCCCCTACGTCTCCCCCTTCTTCCTCCTCTCATACTCTCCAGTCTCCACCCTCTTCCCCTCCCCCACACCACAACCCCTCCCTTCCTATACCCCCTCCATCTCCTGCTACTATTTCCCATGTCAGGTCGCGTTTCCTTGATATAACATTGACTACTAAGGTTTCTATTCAAGGGGAAGATTAGGCCTTAGAAAAAGTTCATTGTCTTCTTAGGGGAGATTTGTTGAATCAGTGGGCAGTCATTATAAGTTTTCAATTTCTTTATCTTCTTCTTCTTCGTCTTCTTCTACCTATTGTTATTAGGCTATTATCAGTAGTAGTGGTAGTAATAATAGTAGTAGTAGTGGTAGTAGTAGTAATAGTAGTAGTAGTAGCAGTAGTAGTAGTATCATCAACACCATCATCATCCTTCTCATTCTTATTTATATTTTCCCCACCACCACCCCTCCGCCCTCAAAACCCCCGCCAACTTTCTTGTATTGTTCTGAAGACGCCTACAGGGTATGGTTCCTTGATGGAGGCGGAGCTGCCCTTAACGAGAAATTAATGCCTTATTGTGGTGGTCTCGGCTGCCTTGTGTGAATGAGGGTGTCACTAAATTGTTGTGGTGTAAGAGAATGGGATGTTCATGTTAAAAGTATGATAAGTATCCCCTAACCTGGGTAACTTTGTCTGGGAGAGAGAAAGAGAGAGAAAAAGGGGGGGGGAGAGAGAGAGAGAGAGAGAGAGAGAGAGAAGGGGGGACTGATAGATAGATAGATAGATAGGTGGTATGGTTATGGTGGGGGTAGCAGTAGTAGTAGTAGTAGTAGTAGTAGTAGTACCGTAGTAGCACCAAAAATAGAAAGACAGATAGCGAGATAGATGGATAGATAAGCGACTTCAAAATTCACTCTTAACCCTCTTGTATGGTAATATTAAATAACAAGTTGAAAAATCATAACAAGATAGTGATATGGAACAGGAAGTACATAATTATAAAGAAAAATAAAAGGACAAAGAAAACGGAGAAGTAGAAAAGAACAAAAGAATAGAGAAAGGAGAGAAACAATTGCTCTGAACAAAAGAACACACAAAGAAGAGAGACAGATAAGAGCAAAAGAGCAGAGAAAAAAGAGATAATTACATGTGAACAAAAGGAGCGAACAAGGAAAAGCAAATTAAATAAGAACAATGGGAAGGGACAAGGATAGACACTAGGAACAAAAGATTGGGAAAAGGATGATAACAAGATAACAATGATATAGGCTGCATAACAGTTACATATATCCATAGATAAGAAGTAGATAGATAGATGGACAGATAAGAGAGATAGATAGATAGATGGACAGATAAGAGAGATAGATAGATAGACAGAGACAGAGACACTGCTAGACAGATACAGGAATTCTCTTAATTCTAAAAGCAATGAAGCCGCATGATATTAATATGAAGTAATAATGTTAAGGTAAGGACTTGAACGCACTTTCCCTCACCTGCCCGAAGCATTAGCGAGAAGAGCAAAGGGGAGCAGAGTTCCGTCCAAGAGTCAGAATTTGCTATAGTTCTTTCATCGTAATATGGACAAGCTTTTAATCCTTCAGGAGTTAATTTCAAATAACTCTTTGGCAGAAAAGGACAGTACTACGAATCAATATCTTATAGCACCTCTTAGTGACTAGCCCCGTACTTTAATGTTAATATATGTATATTTTTACCCAACAGTCAGGATGAAGAGATAGCAATATTAGGCCAAGTTAAAGTAACAAGAATATTGTAAAGCAGTACTAATCCTGATCACTGTTTCCTCTTATCGATTCAAAGCTTCGAGCAAGTACCGCCATGTCCTGTACCGAGAGAGAAAAAGTTCATTCCTTGTTTTACTGGGTCTACTTCACACTTAGGGTATGTTTGTTACCTTCCTTCCTGACGCATCATATCTAAGAACACATCTATGGGCAGAGAAGCATACCAAGCCTCCCCCAGCTTAGAAATATCAGCCTGAAATGGAACCTGAGTAGCAGATCTGGTGAAATATTAGATTATCCTTTGATCGTGACTCTACATTAATGAGGATATAAAACAAGCATCCCCTCTCAGACTGTTCGCGCCTCACTTCTTTTCATTACACTGGTTATCCGCAGAAAGGACTCCCTGACCCCTAAAAAAAAAAAAAAAAAAAATCTTTCCCCTCACGTCTGCGCAGCGATGGGATATTGAGGGTTAAGTAGGTTAATTCTCCGGGAGGCGCTATGCTCCTTTCTCTTACCCTACTTCCCTCCATGTGACCCCTACCCCGTCTCCTTCTTCCCCCCTCGTCTCTCCTCCTTCTCCTTTTCATATCCTCTACCCCCCCCTCCATATGACCCTTACCCCATCCCCTGCCCTTTCTCCCTCCCCATTCCTCTCCCACCTTTTCATCTCTCCTTATCTCTTCACTACCATCCCCTGTTCTGTCTTTCTTCTAACTCTCTCTGACTCCCTTTCCCTCTCTCCTTCTGCTCCCTTTCCCCATCGTCCACTCTCCCCTTCCCGTCCCCTTTTATCTCTCAACCATCTCCTCCGCCCCCCACCCCCCACCCCCACATTCCCTCTCTCTTCCACCTCCTTCCGTTCCCACCTTCTCTCCCCTTCTGCTCATTTCCCTCCTTTGTACTCCATTTCCCTTACCTTTCTGCCTCCACTCTCTCTTACCCTTCCCTTCCGTTCCCCTCTCCCCTCCTTTCCTCTATCCTGCCTCCCCTTCTATCCACCCTCACCCCATACCTCATCACCTGTCCCCTCTCCTCACCCCTTCTGCTCCTCTCCCCCTTTTGTCCCCGCTTCCTTTCCCTTCACCCTTCTTCTCTTCTCCCCCTTTCGTCCCCCCTTCCCTTCCTTTCAACCGCCTATCTATTCTCCCCTTACTCTTCCTTCCTCTGTTCACACCATTCTATCCATTCTCTCTTCCTCTCCCTTCTTCTGTCGACCCATCCCATCTTCTCTCTCTCCCTGTACCCTCCCGCACGCTGTTGTCTAGGGATATTTCCGAACGCGATATTTCCCCACCTGATTGCATTCCACCAGCTCCCTCCCACCCACCTCCACACAGGGGGTCTGCGCACACCACACCATATCATTTTTAGCACGTTTAACAATCACCTTCATTCAATACGTGTCCCCATTGCTTAATAAGATTGTTAGAGGTAGTCAGAATGAAGTGATAATAATACCATGGTAGAAGAAGTGTTAGGAGAGATTATAGTGCAAACATGGCCTTCTTTACCTCTCTCTCTCTCTCTCTCTCTCTCTCTCTCTCTCTCTCTCTCTCTCTCACACACACACACACACACACACACACACACACACACAAAGAAACCCTCTCCCAGTAATAGGGTTCAAACAGGGTCATTGACGATCCTATTTAAAACCTTTTCAGATGTAGGGGCCCGAGGCTAGGCTGATGTTGTCCAGTTCATATACATGTAAATTATCCGTCTATACTTCTTTCATTTTAACTTGGCCAATATGTTTGTCCTTTTCGAACTTATTTTCACGTAACTCAGTGGCAGATAAAAACAGTACTACGGCCTTGCATCCTTTCCCTAGCACTTCTTCATGACTAGCATCATATTCTAGTGATAATCTATTCTTACAACTCAGCATTCAAGATGGAGAGATGGCAATTTTTGCCCAAGTTAAAATAAGAACAGTCCAGTATGTTTTCCCTTATGGTATTACATAATCAGTAAACTTACAGCCAGAGATCGAGCCTATTTATATGGCCTAGAATATCACCCCTTCTATACTCGATCTGTTTTCATCTGACGGAACTGTGCCATTCCCACAACTTGAATACTAAATCGTGGTTACATGATACTCGATTAGACTTAGTTTTGAGGTAGGAATGAGTCTCCTTGGTTACTAGTGAAATCAACCTACAATTCTAACTACGCATGGCCAGCAATTGAACCGAAAAGTGTTAGGGATCTTTGTCAGGTCAGACTGAATGCACTATAGGACTCTCTAAGCATTCATCAGTAACGGTTAGATTACTTTACCTTTGCTTTAGTGCTTTACTCTGAATAAATTGAGAAATAAATCTAGTTCATATGAGTTTAGAGTTCATAGTTCACTTGACATGAAGTCTTATAATAATAATAATAAAAATAATAATAATAATAATAATAATAATAATAATAATTATAATGATGATGATGATGATGATGAGAGTAAGGCTAGTAGTTGTAGTAGTAGTAGTAGTAGTAGCAATAATAATAATAATAAAAAGAATAGGAATAACAATAACAATAACTATAAAGAAATCAGAAAGCTTAGACAAACACCTATCAAAATAGCATGTATTCCTTTTATGTAATACTAAACATAATAATAAAAATAAGCATAAAAACGAAAAGAGAGAAGCATTTTCTGTCAAAAATAAATATGTTCCTATTATGTGGTACAAAATATGCGCGTTTGCCCAGATAGTGGAAAAACACAGAGCGAAAAATTACTTTAAAAAGACCTGGGAAAAGACCTTTAAAATGAACAAAGGCGGCCTGGGGGAAAAACAGAGGACAAAGACTACACAGGCACACTGGCCCATGAAGGATTATTCTCTCGGTAAACAAAGACTCCTCTCTCACTCCTGTCTCTCACTGTCTCTTTCTCACTCACTCTCTCTCTCTCTCTCTCTCTCTCTCTCTCTCTCTCTCTCTCTCTCTCTCTCTCTCTCTCTCTCTCTCTCTCTCTCTCTCTCTCTCTCTCTCTCTCTCTCTCTCTCTCTCGTAGCGAAGAAGTGCAAATATAAAGAATAATGGCAACGAAAGACTTAATACCGTTCCAGATATTTTCGTATGCAAAGTAAAATATATCATAGAGAATACACAATAACCTCATCACCCCTTGTTTGTCACGTGTAATTAATATTGTTAACCCTTGGAAGGTGCCAGACAGGGACGCCCTCACGTGGTGGCACCTATATAACCAGAAGGCTCAACAACCTGGCTATATTAACTTCCCTCAACCACCTCCCTATCCCCAAAAGGAGGATGGTGGACTGTGGAAGAAAGGGAGCTTAAGCCTGCAGTTCACCGGGTTCGCTTCTCAGATGAGCTTGGGATGACAGCAATAACATCCTTTAGATTCTGATTACTGTAAGTATTATGAAGACCCCGTTAATCTCTTCAACACAAGAATGTCAGTATTTTTTTTTTTTTTTGGGGGGGGATGGATATTTCATTCAAGGTAGACTTTTTTTTTAACCGGGGTAGTTCGGTAGTTTACGTTAACCTTTCTTTACCAAGTTGCACTCGTAAACTGAAGAAAATCGTCTGGTAGCTGAAAGGAAATTGAATGAGTTATAAGCTGGTGGCCATTTCTACCAGCTCAGGATGGACAAAGCCTGATGACGCCCTGAGAGTTGGGGACACGTTGAAAACAAGAAGCCGGGAAAGAGGAGGCCTATTGCTACCCTTACCTCGGTTCATTTTATACAGTAAGATAGCCTCTGCTTTTGTGGCCAGTTCAGTCCAAGTTACACCATTGCCTCCCTGCCTCATTCTCACTTATTCACTTATTCTGAGCACGGTGTACCTAAGAATATGGTAAATCCCTTCCAGTGTTGGTATGGCAATGTATTAACGAAGACATGAGGTTGAATCAAGAGGTGTAGTAATAGTATATCCTATATAATTACCCAATCGTATCCCTGCCTCATTCTCACCTGCCATGAATATTGAGTATGTTTCAAGTATGATGATATCCTTTTGATTCATATTATATTGTTAACTTCTATATCATTCCATTTGCTTACATACTGAGTTGAATTACTATCTACATTACTTACATCCCACTTACGCAATCATATCACTATCTTTGTTGTCACTGAATATAATTATCTTGTACTCTGCTCGTACTGTTGATATACGGTAGCATTTTATCATCAAAGGAGTGAAGTTAGATTAATATATGCAGTAATTCCCTCCATGTTACACAGTCGTACCTCTGCCTCGCGGTCACTGATTATGAATACGGTGTTCGCTTTGAATCAGGCAGGTCCTTTTGAGTACAGTTAATACTATTGTTATGGTAGTTTATTATCAAAGGCATGAAGGTGAGCCAATGTGTGCAGTATATCTATCCCAGTTACGGTGGCTGATTCTGACTATCGTATATGCTTAGAATATGATAAGGTAATGGTGAGCTCCGTCCACTGTTGGTATAGAACTGAATCAATGCGTACCTGCAATAATCAATTCTCAGCTACATAATACTATCCCTGCCTCTCTGTCACTGATTATGAATATTGTGTATGCTTAGGTTCTGATGAGGCTCCCTGGAGACCCTATTAAAGTTGTCCCTCTCTTCCCTCCCTCACTTTACTCTCTCTCTCTCTCTCTCTCTCTCTCTCTCTCTCTCTCTCTCTCTCTCTCTCTCTCTCTCTCTCTCTCTCTGTGTGTGTGTGTGTGTGTGTGTGTGTGTGTGTGTGTGTGGGTGTGGGTGTGGGTGGGTGGGTGTGTGGGTGTGTGGGTGTGGGTGTGTGTGGGTGTGTGTGTGTGTGTGGGTGTGTGTGTGGGTGTGTATTAGGTCCTCCACCATCTTTCTTTTCTCTTTTTACCTTCCCCTGTCCTTTTTTTTTAATTATTTTTGTTAGCCTATCTTTAGCCCTCTCCAGCTCCGCCTCCTCATTTCGCCTCTCCCCTGCCTCTCATCCTTATTATTTTCCTCAGTTTTCTTCAGGTCTTCCCTACATAAACATAATACAAAGGACGGGAATATCATGGCAGGGAGAACACAGTAATGAGGGACAGGTAGAGCCCAGAGAGAGAGAGAGAGAGAGAGGGAGAGGGAGGGAGAGAGAGAGAGAGAGAGAGAGAGAGAGAGAGAGAGAGAGAGAGAGGGTGATGAAACAGGTCTGGCCGCACAGTATAAATAAGCTTAATATCAAGGGAAAGAAAATACATCAGTGACGACAAAGGCCACAATAAATGATGATACTACTGTTACTGCTACAACTGATAGTAATGATAAAACTGTTAGTAGTAGTAGTAATAGTAGTGGTAACAGTAGTAGTAGTGGTAGTAACAGTGGTAATACGAGTTGCAGTAGTAGTAATAACAGTAGTGAGTAGTATTAGTAGTAGTAGTAGTAGTAGTAGTAATGGTAGAAGTATAATAATAGCAATAGTAGCCTGCCTTCCTAACACATAAAATTAAGAGCAAGGGTTATAAAGCACCCTGAGAATGCATACCTCCTCCAACGCCTACGCCAGACAACTAAAATCAACACCAAAATTTAATCAAGTCTTCCTTGGCCCATGACCCACGTATCCACAAAATTTCATAGGAAACCATCAATAACATTTTGAGATTTCCTGCTGACACACAAACATCCAAGCATACAAGCAGGGATGAATGCATACCCTCCTCTAACTCCCAAAGAAAAAATGTTACGATACCCCCAAGACGCTTAGAATACGGCTAATTAGAAAGGGAAGACGAATAAGTGTGTCTGACGATAGCAAGAATGAGTTACAGACCACGTTTGGACGGAATATGGTGGAATGGTTACTACATAAAATTCAGAAGAAGCCGAATTAAGGCGGTGGTATCTGAGCGCGACTGAACACCGTGAAGAAAGGGAAGGTAAATACAATAATGAAAGCGCTATGAAGGGGAGAAAATAATGGATTGATGACTCTATAAAACCCAGATAAATCAGGATAAAAGTAGTGCTGTCGTAGAAGGTACTGAAAATTTGGAAGAAAGAGGAGACTAGTAGGGTAATATAAAAAAGAAATTGTACTGTAGAGATGAAATATGACGGAGTGTTATCTGTATAAAGATAGATAAAGCCGGTAGAAGATGTAACTATCAGGGAGTGACTGAAAATTGTCAAGAAAGGGAGGCAAATATAATACAGAAATCGTACCTAAGGGGAGATCGTAATAAAGGGGAGAAATGTAAAAACGGTGATATCTGAGAAGGGACTGACAACTGTGAGAGGAAGGAAAACTGTGAGGAAGACACTCTAGTGAATGAAATATGATGATGACCATATAAAGCCCAGGTAAAGCTGAATAAAAACTGCGCTATCTGAGAAGGTAGTGAAGCCTGTGAAGAAAGGGGAGGCGATGGAGCGAGGGAGGCGCCGTCAATCTGAGCCAGTGCTAATGAGCCGCTTTGTTGACGTAAAGGATTTAGTTTCAGAACGTAGCCAGGCGGTCGATAGGAGGCGAGGCGGGCTGGGTGGAAGGCTGGATGGATGGATGGACGGTTGGATGGATGAGAGGGTGGAAGGGTGGGTAGATCGATACGTGGATGGTTGGATGGATGGATGGACGATTGGATGGATGAGAGGGTGGAAGGGTGGGTAGATCGATAAGTGGATGGATGGATGGACGGATGGATGGCTTAGAGGGTGGAAGGATGGGAAGATGGATAAGTGGATTGATGGATGGGTGGATATGTGGATGGATGGCTTAATGAGAGGGTGCAAGGGTGGGTAGATTGATAAGTGGATGGATGGATGGATGGATGGACGGTTGGATGGATGAGAGGGTGAAAGGGTGAGTAGATTGATAAGTGGATGGATTGATGGACGGATGGATGGTTTAGAGGGTGGAAGGATGGGTAGATGGATAGGTGCATTGATGGACTGGTGGATATATGGATATGTGGATGGATGGATTGATGAGAAGGTGGAAGATGGGTAGATGGATAGGTGAATGGATGGATGGATGAGAGGAAGGGTGACTAGATAGATAAGAGGGTAGGTGGATGGATGTAAAGTTCCAGGCATTATAGAGAGAGGCAGGCTGGGTGGAATGGTGGTTGGATGGATGGGTGGATAGATGGATGGATGGAAGGACTGATAGATGGGTTGATGGATGGACGGATTTGTGGATGGAATAATGGCTGAACTGACTTGAGTGGACGTCAGGATGGACTAGTGGATGGATGCATGAGAGATATGGATGGATGAAAGGATGGACAAATGCAGTTAGCCCGTCCATAGGGAGCGAGGCAGGCTGGGTGGATGAATGGATGGGTATTGGATGATTGGACTAATGGATGAATGAGTCTGAGTGTGTATTTGTATGAAATGGAGGATGAACGGATGGATAGACGGATAGACGGATGGCTAAGTGGACTGAGGGATGTTTGGGCCAGACTGGGCTTTTAGAGGGAGTAGTGGATAGATGAATGAGAGTTGTTGGTTGATGGAAGAATGGATGGGTGGATGGACGAGGAGATAAATAGAAGTGTGTTTGGTGTGTGTGGATGAATGTATGGATTTGAGTGGATGTATGGAAGGAAGGATGAAAGAATGGATGGACGTAGAGAGGCAGTTGATTTGGAACAAGGCTGAAGTGGATGGATGGATCGATGGATTGTTGGATTAACGAATGGAGTCATGGGGATGAGGGTGGATTGAATGGATCTGTAGGTGAACTGCGTGTCTGGGTGTAAATGGATAGGTGGATGGGGAGATGGATGAATGGAAGTGTTGGTGGTGTATTTGGATGGATGGATGGATGGTTGGGTGGATGGATGGGTGGATGAATTGACTGGGTGCTTGAATGAGAGGCGGTATGAATATTCGACTGCATTAATAGGGGGATGAAGTGATTGAAGGGAGTCTGTTTAATAGGGAGGGAACAAAAGGGAGAATGTGAATCGGATGGATGGATGGACTAGTGGATGATGGATGGTGGGAAGGAACGGTGAGCCATGCATGTGGATGAAAGAGTGTACGGAAAAACAGTATGTGTTGGGAGTGAATGAAGGAAGTATGGATGGATTTTTGGAAGTCTGGAAAGGCATGGTGAGTGATTTGAACGGATAGATGTGATAGGTGAACTAATGGAAATGAGGAGACACCGCTTAGTCTGGAGTGAGTGTTTGTGTGGCTGGATGGATGGATGGCTCTGGGTTGGAGAGATTACTTAGCCTGACAGAGTAAGTGGCTGGAAGGACTGATTGATTCCAGCAGGGCTCAGGAAGACGAATGAAAAGGATCGGGGAAATTGATAGAAGGATGAAAGGAGGACTTGAAGGACTGAGACAGTGAAATTAGTAAATGGTAAAATGGTAGAACTGAGAGAACCCGTGCAGCGAAATGAGAAAATGAGCTAGTAAAAGAGTGAAGAAATGAATAAAAGGATGAATGTAAGACTCGAAGGACTGGTTTAGCGGCAGTAGAAAATGGATTAATGGTAAAAGGCTATTAAAGCTGGTGAAGGAGTAAGAATGTGGATAAATAAATAAAGCAAAAACTAATGGATTGATAAAAAGAAATGAGTACGTGGTGAAATAGTAGGAAGTTTGTAAGATCTGGTGAAGGAGTGAGAGAGAAATGGACGAAAGAAGAACTGAAACGAAAATCCACGTCTTGTTAACTCCTCCACGACGATATCTCATCTTTTTTACTTAAGTTGGCTTACGAGAGATTTTTCGAAATGGAAAAGTTTGATATTGGCTTCGTTAACTCCTCAGTTACATAAGGTCTTTTGAAAGTTGAATTAAGTCGTTTGTAGGTACCAAAAATTAAATGAGAGAAAAAAAAAGTATTGGCGTGCTGAAATAATTAAGTGGGAGGAAAGGCTTAAAAACTTTTTAAAACCTAAAGGAAATTATTTGAATTATGGTTACACTGGAAGCCAAGATCTAAGGAATAAAGGGCCGCATACTCTGTCTCGGGAGATTTCGTAATACCTCTTCGCCAGCGATTTATTTTTCCTGCTACACCCTGATATCCTAATCTGTGAACTACTCCAACATCGTCCATAAGCTCCTTCAGGATTATTATTATTATTACCAGCAGCAGTAGGAGGAGGAGGAGGAGGAGGAGGAGTTGTAGTAGTAGTAGGTGTAGTAGTAACAGTAGAAGTAGTAGTAGTAGTAGTAGTAATGACATCAATAATATTAGTAGTAGACATCCTCAGAGCTAACTCATAAGGACATCACAAAAGCATAACGAAAAAGACTTCCTTGGACTGATAATAAGCACCATTCTTTGTCTAAGGTACGCACACACACACACACACACACACACACACACACACACACACACACACACACACACACACACACACACACACACACACACACACACACACACACACACACACGCAGGCAGCCCGGTCCACAGCTGTCCGCACTTACAGAACGTACCCGAACAACCACCACCCGCCACAACAACACTAATATAGCAAATTAGTTGTAACCAGTAATTACCACCACTATCACTGCTCTCTCTCTCTCTCTCTCTCTCTCTCTCTCTCTCTCTCTCTCTCTACTGTAATTCCAGTAGCCCTTAACACCAATGTCATTATACACAGCCATTAACAGACACGAAGCGCCTACTTAGAGAGCCAGGTACACTCCCCTTTCCTAACACACACACACACACACACACACACACACACACACCACGTTTCCTCTGCCACATTAGACATACTGTATATACAAGTCAAAACAAGAGCTCGCTTTCATTTGCATTTAAGGGAGCTCCCTAACACCTCTTCCTCACCGATTTGTTTTTGTTAAGGCTGGCTAATATGGTTTTACACGTCATGTATGCAGAGAATGGTGATATTAGAATGATTTAAGTAACAGCAGAAGAGGAAAGCAAGGTACAGTAAGCATATTAAATCGATTAGGAAGTGGTGTTAGGAAGCTTCCATAACCGACCAGAATACGAGTCCAGGAGGTGGTTCTACGCCTCTACGGCTGATTTTTTTTTTCCTTATCATCTTGGGTCCAATTCTCAACTATTTTAGAGCTAATTACTGACTGTCTTATGGATTATTTATGAGGGAGACCATTTTCGCCCATTACGTACGGTGCAAACATCTCACCCACTAACACACCATCAAAACATCTACACACACAGAGGTACAGAAGTCACAATACACTACCAAAGTATACATCATCATCATCATCATCATCATCATCATTATCATTTTCATCATCTTCATCACTATCTTGACCCTCTTTTCACTCTTCTTAAATCACGCAGGTAAGATCCAGAAATAGGAATGAGGAGAAATTCTGAAATAGAACTAATATTACCGAATCCAGCGAAAATGGAGCACGCATTAATCATTTGAGCCTTCGATATTCTCGCCCGAAAGGCTTGGATGATGTGTGAATAGAAGGGTGGGTTCGCTAATAATGTGGGAGTCTCATAATAGATCTGTTTCATTTATGCTTTTCCCCCCAACAGTGTACAGACCAGAAATATCAGTCACAATATGTTACCTTGGCAGCTGCTTCAAACTACTCCACTCCTAACAAAACTTCATGACTTCAACATATACTGCATCAACACCAATATTATCAGCATCAACTTAACACCACTAGCGACCATCACACCACTTCGTCACACACCTAATCTAATCTAAACTAATCTAACCTTACCTAACCAAACCCAGCCTTACGACCACGACTACGACCTTCACTCACATTAAATTGTTCCCTACAGTGTATAGCCAACGACAGCAGTACATTACCTCCAACATATATAACGCATCACCTCGTCACACACCTAACCTAACTTAAACTAACCCCGCCTGACCTAACCTCACCCCGCCTCATCACCAGGACGGCGATCACCATTCACAAGTAAGCATGACCTACCATCCCACCAACAACTATTAACCCCAAATATATATAGGCTACCACATAACCTTCCCTCACATCTAACCTAACCTAACCTAACCTAACCTTACCTAACCTAACCTAACTCTACCACTACCACCACCACCACCACCACCACCACTCAGAGTCAACCGCACACAGCCAGCTAACAACAATACATTACCTCCAGACATATGTTGCTTTAATTACTCTATTAATATCAATTAAGCACGACACTACCTCGCCCCAGTCACAAGCTAACCTACCTACCTACAGCACACACACACACACACACACACACACACACACACGCCGATCATTTAAGTAACCAGGCACCATCACCAGTCTCTCTCTCTCTCTCTCTCTCTCTCTCTCTCTCTCTCTCTCTCTCTCTCTCTCTCTCTTTCTCTCTCTCCCCATACACCAGCCACAATACACCCGCCGCGACACCCCGAGAATACACAGAATATCTAAATAGGATCAAGATGCCGGGTTTCCTGCCTGGCTGAGTCGACTATCACACGTCCCGACAGCGCTACTCCCGGGGCCTGGGTTCGTATGCATGAGGGACCTTAACCCTTTTTAGCTGGTGATTTATTCTCGCTACCACCAGAAGATTTTGTTCGGTTTAGGAAAGACCTCTGTTAGTAAGAGTTATAGTAATAATGAGAGAGAGAGAGAGAGAAAGAGAGAGAGAGAGAGAGCAGGCGACACTAGATCTTGAGGCTGCAGCGTCGTATACATGAAAGTTAGGCGAATTTAGCAGCAGTGGTACGGGGAGGGGGTGGGAGGGAGGGAGAGAAATGAAGAATGGGGAGAGAGGAGGGATATATGATGGGGAGAGGGGAGGGAGGGAGGGAGGTAACGACGAATGGGGAGAGAGGAGGAATGTAGGATAGGGAGGGAAGTGAGGAATGGGCAGGAGGGGAGAAAGATGTAGATTATGGAAGTGAGGAATGAGAGGAGGAATGTTGGAAGGGGAAGATGGGAGGGAAGAGAGGTGTAGAGCAGAATAGGTAAGAGGGGAGATGGGAGTGGAGAAGTGATGAATGAGAAAGAGGGGGGGGAGTGCAAGGAAGGACTGGGAATGAGTAGAGGCGCTGGAAGGCTTTGAAAGATGGGAAGGTGTGGGATGGGGAAGGAAGAGGAGGTTTGGGAGATGGGGGTTGGGGAAAAATAATACTAACAGTCCCAACTAATAATAATGTCAAGAGGATAAAAATATACCTGTATAGGGAAAGGAGAGTGGAAGGGAGCTGGGATGGAGAGAGAGGAAGCGAGGTATAAAGAGGGAGGAAGAGAAAGGGAGAAGGAGGGGGTGGGATGAGCAGGGGGGAAAAGATGGAGATGCGAAGGGAAGGGGAGAAGAAGGGGGATGGAAGGGGGAGTTGAAAAGGGGGAATGGGAAGGGAAGGAGAGAAGGAAGCGGATGAGATGGACAGGGAGAGACAGGAGGAGGGGAATAGTGGTCTTTATCAATAATTAAGACCCGTATTTTAGGTAATATATTTAATTATCTTGCTATCATAACTAACATCTTATCATTTTATTAATCTTAAGAGAGACGTACTTAGAGAAAGGACGTGTGAATGTTTTCTTTCCACCCTCCATTCATTTCTTTTTCTCCTCCACTTTTGCTCTCGATTTACTCCTCATTTTCTTTCACATTCACTTTCCATTAACTTTTCATTTTCACCCACGTACGCACTCTATTCACTGCTCATTTTCTTTCTTGTCCGTCACGATCCGCTTTTCATTATCCATCACATTCGTCACCTTTCATTTCCCAGTTTCCCTCACGTGCACTTCTCACTTTCTCTCACTTTCACTACCCTTCCACTTCCTATATTCTTTCTCAGCCGCCTTCCTTTCACCTTACATTTTCCTTCCATTTCACTCGTCCCTCAGCCACCCTTCGTCCTTCCATTTCGTAAGAATAGGAAGCGAAAAGTTTATGAATGGGGGACTTTCAGGGTCCGTGCAGACACACCAACCTCTGTGACACGTGTATGTGTGTGTGTGTGTGTGTGTGTGTGTGTGTGTGTGTGTGTGTGTGTGTGTGTGTGTGTGTGTGTGTGTGTGTGTGTGTGTGTGTGTGTGTGTGTGTGTGTGTCCTGTACGTGCTATGTATGGATAAAGGTTCATGTGTTTGTGTGTATAATGTGCAGCAGTTATAATGTGTGTGTGTGTGTGTGTGTGTGTGTATGTGTGTGTGTGTGCATGTATACCCTCCGTAGCAGTCAGCATGTGCGTGTGCGGGGTTGCAGTCATAGAGTGGGAGGGGGAAGGGGGCTAGCCGTCTCTGTTCATCTATTCCTCATCACTAAATCTCCAGGGACTTCGACAAGGGATGAGGTGAAGGGATATCAGACAAGGTGAAAGGCAGCTGAGAGAGAGAGAGAGAGAGAGAGAGAGAGAGAGAGAGAGAGAGAGAATATAATCTGGGGAACCGACAGGAGGTGGAAAATGAAACGAGGTGAGCAGAGGGAGATGAAAAGAGACGTGACCCAATATGCTGTGTGAAATGGTGGGAAATGAAGGTAAAAGAATTGACAGATAGATAGATGGAGATAGGCTGATAGACATATAGACAGAGACAGACTGATAGACAGGCAAACAGACATTGATGATTGATTGATTGATTGATTGACAGATATTTAAAGAAAGATGGATAGAAAGTGAAATACTGAGATAGATAGAGTGTGAGATAGTAAGATTGATTGATGGAGAGAGAGAAAGAGAGAGAGAGAGAGAGAGAGAGAGAGAGAGGGGGGGAATGGGGAGAGAAAGAGAGAGAGAGGGGGGGGAATGGGGAGAGAAAGAGAGAGAGAGGGGGGGGCAGTGTGGTGGAAAACTAATCTAGAATAGCACAAAATTTCGACATGTATCGCTAAGAAAGGTGCAGACGAAAAATTACATTAAAATAGAGTGAGATGAAATGGGATGATGTGAGGCGACAGGGAACATGAAATAGGGGAAAATACATGAAGAAAAGAGCAGGGAGGTAACAGATAATTTTACCTTGACAGAGAACATGAAATAAATGGAAATAAAAGTAGAAGAGAGCGTGGAGATAATGATAGACGGTATGACTGACAGGCAGAGTGAAAGGGAAAGATGATATATACAGAAGAGCGCGTGGAGATAACGAATGACCTGAAAGAAAAGGAGAAATAAATGAAAATAAAAGTACAATAATGCAAAGAGTTAACAAGTAAGAGATCATATGCTCGTACATGATGTTTCGAAAAATGTGGAAGGATTTGATACGCCATTTTTTTCTTTGTTTTCTGATCTACACCAATTTCCCTTTCAAGATTTGGTGATGAGATTTTGATATTTTAACATACGTGAAGTAGAAGTTTCCCTCAAAAAATGGTTCTCAAAACGGGGCAGAAAGTCAAAATCGTCCAATTCTGTAATGAGACCAAATCGTACATTATGGTTCGTCGTAGGTTCAGATATGAGATCAAGGTAATGCGATCGGCGTTAGTAAGGACGTTGCCTGGTATCCACAAGATTATTTTTCAGAAGACACATACCCGGTAGTATAATTTTCTTTTCAGACTCGTTAACCTCACGCACGATTCTGCGCGATTATGAATATTGAAAAAAGAAAAGAAAAGAAAACTCGTCACATCAGAGGCAGCAATTAAAAAAAAATCGAAGAAGCAATTTAAAAGTAGGAAGATAAAAGCTAGAGAATCTGTCCTGCCTAAAGTAACACATAAATTAGTAAAACAATAAAAAATGTTATTAATTTCATTCTTACTTTTGCAGACACAAGTTCCCAAGCAAGTGGAATTAGTGGACTGTTGCTCCACAAACTGTTTTTATGAAGGCTTGTTTCGACAGTATTCATCCTTTCTTCAGAAGTATATAAATAAATAAATAAACAAAAGGCTAAAACAGGGAAGGTGAGATATACTAGCAGTGTATAAATAAAGATATTAATAAAAATAACGTAATTAGTAATCATTAGCGGTAAGGATTTCAATTTTACCTGGCTGACAATCAGATATATTTTCTGTCTTAAAGCATGAATGTGAAACAAGTGGCCTGAGATACATATTTCCTATTTCCAGATGAAAAAAAATTGTTTATGAAAGCTTCGGAACATGAACAATTCCACTTTGAATAATGAGAAGAAAAATATCCAAGCTCCTCTTTGTGCATTCTCTTTCTTGTGTTTTGAAGTTTTATACTTTCCCCACCGGATGCTTACAATTCCCTTTGTTGGTGAATTTGGGGTTGATTAAAATCATTTCACACAGTGTTAGCGATTCCTTTTGTTGGCCAAATTAGAGTTTAGCAATTCTTTAACCTTTTCACCTTCTGTGGGGGTATCAACACTCTCGGGCTCTTAGGAATTACTCTTAGCTGCATAAAATCGTCTGGTGGAGTGGAGCACAAGAGTTATCCCAACCACGAGAGGGCTAATTATGACAGAACAAAACTATCAGCCTCTTAGGACTCACTCTCAGTTGAATAGAATCACCTGACAGTACCTGGAATTAAATACTCGAATTCTCGCAGCAATGAAAGGGTTATTTTTTGTACGAAGACTTTTATAAGACGGTTTTCTTCACCTGAGGGCAAAGTCAAGTAGTGAGAAAGTTGAAATCAATCTCCCATCAACCTTTGGACAGCTAGAAATTACTCACATGAATAAAATCGTCTGGATATAGCTTGACAGAAATGCCCAAAAGCTTCCATGAGAGCGAAAGGATTAAGTATGACTGCCGTTTGTACAGTGCAGTGATATTAATATTTGCTCTGTTTTTGGCTGTTGCTGTTACTCGATTTTTTTCGCCCTAAGAGAGACAGATCTAATTTAAAAAGTTAGGTTTAGGCTTCTTTAACTTCTCAGCTAGAATACACTCCATAACTAGTGCAATTTATTGGTAGGGTCTGGTTATTGGTCCATAGCGTCCTTTTTTTATTCTGTTTTTGCTCCCTTCATACCATTATATTATATACAGGAACTCTATATAATGATGATGTCGCATAATTGTTCCTACTGCCAGACAAGTTGATATTGCTGAGAGGAGCCACCCAGGAATAAAGAGGCAAATGATGGCTATATCTTACTATATCTAATCTTTCAAGTTAGTTAAGTCTACCCTAAACTAAATACATGTTTTAGAGAGAGAGAAAGAGAAAGAGAGAGAGAGAGGTGGGAAACTAAAGCAAGAGGCACACACACACACACACACACACACACACACACACACACATACAAACTCCCCAATCCCCCACACACACACACTCTTCCTTCCTTCCTCCACAGACACGCCAGTAGTAGAAACATAGCACCCGCCCTCCTCTCACAAACGCAGATATAAAAATTGTCTAACCTTAGCATAACTAGAAAATAAAAATAAAAACTACATCACCATGGAAAAGGAAACAAGAGACTAATGTAGCAGCAGTTCCTTTTTCCCCGTTCTTGAGAGAGGAGGGTGTAAAATCAAATCACGTTGCTGGTACGGTTTTTCTGGTCTAGTTTTGTGAGCGTGTGTGTGTGTGTGTGTGTGTGTGTGTGTGTGTGTGTGTGTGTGTGTGTGTGTGTGTGTCCAGAGTAACGTGGTTTGGACAGTAATCAAATCTTGTCCTGCTCGGCGTTTGAAATGTAAAAATGTTCCTCTCTAGTTTAATGGTGGAGAGAGACAGACAGACAGACAGACGGACAGACAGACAGACAGAATGTGACAGACAGATTACGACAAAGAATTAATCATAAGTTTGGTTCTAAAGTGACGTGCAGATTCCTACCCAAACGTCCCCAGTGATCAGCTCAGGCGGGTTTGGGGTTGAATTTCGTGTGAGTGGTTCCCGAAAGCGGCAACGAAGGATCCACAGGGGTCGCTTCAGTTCCCTTGTGTGGCAGGCATACCGAGGAGAGACCAAAGGGAAGCAAATACACAATCCCTTCGACCAGAGGACATGCGTGGTTAGCGTGCCCCACAGGTCGGATGGTATATGAGAGCAATGTGTGCTTAGTATAATCTTGTTCTTGGAGAAAACTTTAACCTGAACTGTACTCAAGCCATTAATTCGAGAGCATCTATTTTCACAAATTTTCTCTCAGCGTCTCTCCTCACCCCCACCACAAATCCAGTTCACCCCACCAATTTCTTTTTGTCCCCCACACCCATTTCTATGCCGCACTGACACAATTTCTTATGGTATTTTGAAACAGATATTCACGGCTTTCAGACCCGTAAACCTGCAATACCCATTTTCACACGGTATGCTTTCCTGCCCCAACCCAAATTTTCAGCAAATCTCACCCATTCCCTTATCTCCCATGTCCATTATTTTCACCCCCTTAGATGGTTTCATGGCTTGAGACAGGTCACGCCGTCTACGAAAGCACTTGTTCATAGTAAAGAAAGAGTTTATTAAAAAATTATATATCCCTTTTTGAAAACATTCTCTCCTAAGCTGAGTAAAAAACTTTTGGAGATAGAATAAAAATGAAAAACATGCCATCTGATTAAAGGGGAAAAAATGGCCCCATGAATATAAATGATACAAAAGATAAAAGCAGGAGACAATAAGCAAAACAAATCACCATGGCAAAGATTATAAAGAATCTAGTAATCCATCATATTTTAGGAAACTTATGGGTATATATAATGTGGAAAAATGTACCCTCTTTATCATCTTTCCTATCCATATCTTACATCATTAGTTTTTTTTTTTCCTCCGATATCGGCTTTTTCTCTACCGCCTTATACACTGCTCTTCTCTTCACTTCCTCCTCTCCTCTTCCCCAGCCTCTCCTCCCCTCCTCTCCCTCACTCTTACCCCCCTTCCTCTTGCCCAGTCTTTCCTCCAGTTCTCTACCCCACCCTCCCCTCCTTTCCACTCCCCTGCCCTCTCCTCTAGTCTTTTTCCCTGCTCTCATCTCCAGTCAATCCTGATCCCTCCCTCATTTTTTCCCCTCCTACTCTTCCCCTATTCTCCTGTTCCTTCCCTTTTCCACTATTTTCCTCCCCTCCATCTCTTCCTCCTCTCCTCCTTCCCCCCCCCTCCCATTTTTTAGCTCCCCACCTTCTCTTCCCTCCTGTCCTCCAGTTCTCTCAGCTTCCCATCATTTTCCTCCCCAGCTTCTCTCCTCCTGTTCTCTCTCTTCCCCGCCTTTTTCTTCCCCTCCTTTTCCCCCTTCTCCCCTTCCCTCACCGTTGTTGGTGTGGGCGATGTCTTACTTGTCCCAACAGTCTAGCAACGCCTCTCTCTCTCTCTCTCTCTCTCTCTCTCTCTCTCTCTCTCTCTCTCTCTCTCTCTCTCTCTCTCTCTCTCTTACCTCCTTAAACTGCTGACTTTCACCTGGAGAAGTTAACACTCTTTATTTCCTTACCTCATGAACTTCTGACACAAACAGCTGCAGCACAATTACAATCTAAAATAACTAATAACGCTGCTCTCTCTCTCTCTCTCTCTCTCTCTCTCTCTCTCTCTCTCTCTCTCTCTCTCTCTGCCTGTCCCCCCACCCATATCCACGTCTCTAAACAGGAAACCTCAGAAAAAAAATTATGTTCTCTCAATATCAAGTTCCATATACTTCTCTAATTCAAGTAACAGCATTCGTACGATCCTGAGACTTCACAATCTTCCTCATTCGAGATATACACATTATGTTTCGACAAAAAATAATGCGCATCACAGAGGAAGAGTTTCGGTGATGAGAATTTGCACAACACAGCCTTGACGAGCATACATGACGTAGAATTAGCACCAAATTTAACGTTGATTACCTGGGCATAATCGAAATCAGCTGACTCTTAGGTGTGGTGTTGGAAGTGGCTTATATATATATATATTGATTTTTTCGATGATAATGGGGCTTTAACGCGTTAGCTTATCACGTTAGTTTCATTTGCCATATTGATGTTAAAGTACCTCTTGATAAAACTGGTCCTTCAGTGTTATACTCTTTTCACCTTAATGTGGGCCAGACTTCCTCAACGTGACACAGTCCAATAGGTATATAATTAGGTAAGGACACACAAATACGTACACACACACACACACACACACACACACACACACACACACATCCTCTTCTCTCTCTCTCTCTCTCTCTCTCTCTCTCTCTCTCTCTCTCTCTCTCTCTCTCACGACCATTCCCCCCAAACTTCATCTCCGCCGAAGCCCCTCTATTGGAAACCCATGGCAATAACAGCATTATTTCTGGCCTGAGTTTTTCCTGCCCCTGAGAGAGAGAGAGAGAGAGAGAGAGAGAGAGAGAGATGTTATGGACTAAGTATATTTTTCCAGACTAATGCCAGACAGACAGAGAGAGACAGATAGACAGACAGAGATAAAGACGCAGACAGACAGACACAGACTTAGAAAGACAGGCTGACAGACAAGGCTAGACCGACAGCCTGCCTGCCAACCCGCTAGCCACACAAAAAGGCAGAAACCAGACTTAAAATTAAAAAAACATTTAATCATTCATTTTTGCTAAATCCGGTGAAATCCTAAAAGCTGAGTGAAATCCTAGAAATAAGAATGTTTTTAAGTCTCTCCATTAACCTTTAAGTTACTATGGCCTCATTAAGATATTTAGCTCATGTTAAATCCACTTTCTTTTTTTTTTTCAAGAGGAGAAAACAATCTGAAGAGCTTTCTGTGTATGCTGAATATTTACCTCGGTCTTTGCTTTATGAGTAATGTGTGTGTGTGTGTGTGTGTGTGTGTGTGTGTGTGTGTGTGTGTGTGTGTGTGTGTGTGTGTGTGTGTGTGTGTGTGTGTGTGTTCCCTGCTACAACAGATCAATAAAAAAAAAATATGTTACCTTCAAAGTACAAGAAAAAAAAAAAAAGAAACTGAGTCACCCTCTGCTCAGCTGCTAGGAACTCGAAAATCATGAGTCCCATTCTCCTTGGTTGCCAGGAAGAGGAAATCGTTGAATCATTCTCTGCTTTACTGACAGGAAATAAACTAACACGGGGGAAGTTCCGCTGGGTTGATATAATAGCGGAATTAATGCGTCAGATTACGTTTAATTCCCTTCTTCTTGGCTATCCTTGTCATATCCTAGTAGTTTAGTCACTCTTGTAGGGGCTGCCTAGCATGAGTCAAATGGCTTACTGTAGTTATCCTCTCTTCTTGTATTCTTAAAACGAATGAGCCAAATTTTGCTTCGTTGATACGAAAAGGAAAAGCTGGACTCAATATCTGTTTGAGTGACATGAAACAAAAAATCATGAGGAGCATTCTGTTTCTATATGTCTGTCTCTCTATAGCCAGACGCCATAATGCCGTAAGAGGTGGCCTTTTGTCTGTGAGTTAGTTGTTTTACAGGAAGGGACGCTAACCCTCCGCCAATCCTCTTGCTGACACGTAGGGAACACGTGTGGGTTGGTTATATAGTTACCACCCGGCGTGGTGAATGGCGTTCAAATGAAAAGGAACATCATGAGTCAGGTTCTGTTTAGTTAATTCGAAAATCCATGTTGCATCGAGAGCTGAATTCACCCTTTCTCCATTAGGGGTCCTTTGCCGTTTATTTGTACATTCAATCTTTTTTTTTTTATATACTCTGATCCCGTCACTCATTACTATTTCTTGTTCCCTATTACTCTACATTCTCTCTCCATTTCTTATTATCCTCTCTCTCTCTCTCTCTCTCTCTCTCTCTCTCTCTCTCTCTCTCTCTCTCTCTCTCTGGATAAATAGATAGAAAGACAGATCCACACCTCTCATTTCTACAAAGCATCCCAGGACAACAGTTACAGCAAAACACTCCTATTATTATTTTCATCAAACACACCCACTCATTAATTTACTCACTCTTTTATCAGTATTATCTTTCCCTAACCCTGCTGCTATCGTTTCCCCCTTGCCTTTCACTCACGGAAAAGTTACGTTAGTTATTATCCACTCTCTTGCAAACGGTCTCAACAGGGCTATCAGATCTGTTGCTGTTTGCGTTCCTTTATACTCCCCCGTGCTCACTTATTTGGCTACCCCTTTGCTCCCCCCCTCCCCCCCCTCTCTCTCTCTCTCTCTCTCTCACACACACACACACACACACACACACACACACGCATCTTCACACCACCCAGCCCTACCATCACTCTCATCAAGCACCGCCACTTGCTCCTCTGGGAAATAGAGATGCTGGTGATAACTCGCTTGAATAGGCAGGCGGGGCTTGATCTGGCAGCCATACCTCACTTGTGTTGCTGAGATGGGAGTGGGTGGATGGAGCGGGGGTAGACAGGGTGTGGGGAGTGGAGAAAGAAGGGGGTGAGAGGGCTGGAGGGGAGAAGGAACTAAAGGAATGGGGTTGGAGTCGAGCAGAGGGGGGTGGAAGGGAGAAGAGAGGAGCAGACAGGCACAGAAGCAGGGTGAATAGGAGTAGAGAAAAGGAGAAGAGGGATGGAGAGGAGCAGAAGAGTGGTGGAGGGGGAACAGGGGAGGTGGAAGAGGGATTAAGTGAAGGAGAGAGGGGCGAATGGGTGAATCGTAGGGGCGGAGAGGAGAAGGGGGGTTGGATAAGTGCAGAGAGGAGAGAGAGATGGATGGAAGGGCCAGAGAGTATGCAAGAAGACTGGGGCTTAGTTCATTGCCCAGACTTTATTTGTGATGCTCAGACTAAGTTGGAGAGTGGAGGGGGATAGAGGGACAGATTATGTAGGGGGATGGAGAGCGAGAGGAGGTAAGTGGGGGCTTGAAACGTGGGGGGAGGGGACCGGAGCAAGTCAAAGGAGGTGTGTCTGGGGGTAGAGGGTCGAAAGGAAAATGTGGGAGAATTAATGAGCGGATTATTTAGGAGAGATGGGTTGATGGTGGAAGGAAGGATGTATGAGAAGATGTCAGGAATGTAGGGGAAAGACGGATGTGAGAAACGGCGGGAGAAGACAAAGGTAGAGGAAAGAAAGATTTTTAAGAGGTAAGAGTATGACTGTGGTAATTTTGGAGGGGCGAGGGGAAGGGGAGGAAGAAATATATGTGATGGAGGTAGTAGTAGTGGGAGGAAAGAGAATGTGGAAAGAATGAGGCAAGGAGGAGAATGATTTTGAAGATGTAAAGGTAGGAAAGATGAAGTAAAGGCAGGAGAAAGCAAGATGCCTAGAGGAGTTGAGAAATGAAAGGATGCTTGGAAGGCTATGGCAGAAGGATCATTTAACTGGTGAAAATTGGTCAGAGTAAGAAAAAGCAGGAAGGATATAACGGAGTAGGAGACGAAGGATCTTAAGATAGGATGACTGACGGCAAAGCAGGTGGAATAGAGGAGGAACTTATGAAGGGTAAAGCTGGAAGGATTTTGAAGGATCTGATGGCAGAGAGACCTAAGAGAGACAGATGTTTGTTTGAGATGAGCTGACGGGAGAGATGCATCGCAGCTGTGGGTAGAAGAATTGGAGAGGATTTTGGAGGGATGACTTCGAAATGACTGGGGCTGGGAGGAGATGAATTTGGGGAATGGATGATTGGATGTTGATGGTGGTGGTGAAGGGAATGAAGGAACTGACAACAGAAATAACATCGGAGAGAGAGACAGGTTGGTGCGATGATGGGGAAGGAAGGATGTGAGGAAGGCTATTGTAGAAGGACTGTGAGAGAGTAAAAAGTTGAAGAGACTTAGAACTGACATAGGTTGGTTAGAGGACTGGGAAGAGAAAATACGGAATATGACTATTCAAGGACAATAAGAGAAGACAAAAATTACTTAAATGAAACAAAGATTCGTGGTAAGTGAGCTGAAGGAAGAAGGAAGGGCGTGAGTAAAATAACATATAAAAGAACTGTTAAAAAAAAAAAAAAGAGGAGTTGGTGAGGGACAGGGGTTGGTGGGGAAGTGGGTGAGAGGGAATAAGGAGAGGGTAGAAGGGTTATGAAGGAAATGGAGAGAGAAAGGGCTTAAGATTGCCATAATTCAGCAAACATTCTCCCTCACTCTACCACAGCAAGCATTTTTTCTCGTACCATCACCACCCTATAACACAGCAGGCATTCTCCCTCGCTCCATCACAGCATGCATTCTCCCCAGCATCACCAAATACCCACAACACAACAAGCATTCTCTCTCTCCCGCACCACCACAGTCCTATATCACAACAAGCATTCCCCCTCTCCACGACCACCGTCCCGTCCTCTCCCACAGTCGACAATTGGGCTCCCAGCTCCCCAATATTTGTCTCCCCCAGGTGCCTCCCACTTGTCAGGCAGCGAGGCCAGAACTCTGTGGATTCATGATTTCCATATCAAAACCTACCTGGCTGTGTCCCCGCTGATTCGACGTGAGTAATGGCGTGAATTGCTGGTCTTGTTGCTGTTGAGGGGAGAGTAAGGGAGATTACTAACTCCTCATCTACTCTGTTTTACCTGTATGTGTGTGTTGTAACTAACTCGTGTATACAGAGACCTTTCTATTTACCTCATAACTAGAGTGATGTTTCTTCATATCTCCTAGAAATATCAAGTAACAACTTTCAGCTTCCACTGCTTCCATGGGTAACATCTGTCTGTCTATCTATCTATATATTATCTGTTTATCTACCTATCTTTTAGGGTTATCACTCATCCGATCTAATGAAAAATATCTACAAATTGCAGGACGTCTTGCTGAAGGGGAGTAGAATAGGACATCAATCCTTTCACTCCTACTAAATTTTCCATGTGTGTGTGTATAAAAAGATCATTCCGTCAACCTTCACTTGGACGCATCTGTTATGACATTTTATCCCTGTTAAAACTAGACCATTAAATTTAGCGACAGTGAATCACAAAAGCGTATCCACCAGACAAATATATTCAACTGAGAGGGAGTCATAGGAGGCTAAAATTATGAAGGGTCTCTGATGGCTATTGCTTTCGTTATTTTAGGCAGAGTATCCAATGAACACTTGGATTTCTGGAGGGTTTGCTGTTGGTGAGTGGAGGGCGACACTAAATTTATCACCTCGACTCTGCCTTCCATCTCCCTAACTTATTTGCTACTGTATAAAAACTCTCCGCTCTTCCTATTTCTCCCGTCTTTCTTGTCACCTTTTGTTACTCTTGTTTCCTTTCCAGTTGGCTTTACACTGAGCAACAAGCATAATGGTTTCCCGTAAGCCAGGAAACCATTTACAGCACTCGGTAGCAACCATATGACCAAGCCATACGTGTTCCCTAAGTGTCAGCAAGTGGGATGGCGGAGGGTTAGTGCCCCTTCTCGTAAAACCACTAACTCAAAGACAAACGGCACCCCTTACGGGATTATGGTTTTGGGTATAGACAGATACAAAGATAGAAAAGAACTTTCTCTTTCGGTTCTCAGAAGGGTTATTACTCTTAGTATTTAATGTAGAAAGACTAATAATTGAAACTAAATGAGCCCACTGGAGCTGTTTTCCGTTCGTTTTAGCATGGACGGAACTATTCTCCTACAGCCGGAACTATTCTCACGGCAGCTGTGAATATAGTTCCTGCCTTGAGAGACTGAACAGTTTTAATCCGTTTTTAACCCAGTCCTAGGCTTTGGTGACACATGACAAAACCGTCCTTTTTCCAGAAATATAAGTTATATATCAAACTCCCAACACCACAGTAGGTCAGCTTTGAACTTGCACCGTATACTTGATCGTTGACCTATTTCACTCAGACTCATTAAATTTTGTCATGAGTGGTCCATTAACCCTTTAACTATATTTACTTAGAATCGGGGAAAAAACATTCGCTTAAGCATGTCTGGAACTATTGTCAAGGCTGCCGTGAGAATAGTTCCGGTCACGAATAACGAAGAGCTTTTATTATATTTTAATCGTATTTAGCAGAAATATTGCCGGCATGCTCATGGCAACACTTAAGTTTTTTCAGAGCAATAAACCAAAGATCCATGTCGCGAGGGAAAAAGGAAAAGTTTCACCTTAGCTATAACTACCCCTGGGGGTAGGGGGGTTTTCAAGAATACTCCCCCAGTATCCCTGCTTGTCGTAAAAGGCGACTAAAAGGGTTGGCGGAGGGTTAGTGCCCCTCCCCGGAAAACAACTAACTAAAAAAACAAACAAGAAGCCTCGGACAAGGACTGACCAAACGATGACGACCCAGAACCGGACAAAGGACTTGGTAATGAGTACATGGAATGTAAGAGGAGCGAATGATGAGGTGAAAGAGAGAGAGATTGTCCAGGTGCTTGAGGATGCGAAAGTGGATGTATGTGGAATAACTGAAACAAAATGGAGAGGTGAAAGTGTGAGAGAATGGGAGTATGGATGGGGTATATGTGCAGGAGTAGATGAGAATGAGAGGGCGAAGGAAGGAGTGTGTATAGTTGTAAGTAAAAGATGGAAGAAGAGCATAAGACAATATGGATCAGTTGGGTCAAGGATTGTGTGGGTAAAGTTGAAAGTTGGAATACAAATGTGGGCGATTGTGTGTGTGTATGCGCCAACGCAAGATCGTGCTAGAAGAGTGAGAGAAGAGTTCTGGACAAATGTGGAAGTGTGCATGGAAAAGTTTGGAAGGAATGAGAGAGTGTTTTTGATTGGTGATATGAATGGTAAAGTTGGTAATGTGAAGGTGGATGGAATAGTTGGTGAGTGGGGTGTGCCTGCTGAGATAGATGAGAATGGGAATGCGTTAGTGGACATTTGTGCTGGGAGGGGGTTGGTGATAGCCAATACCCTCTTCAGGCATAAAATGATCCACAGGTATACATGGCGAGTGATGAGAAGGGTGGGTGGTGAACTGAATGAAAGGAAGGCAATGATTGATTATGTGTGTGTGGATGAAAGGATGCGAAGATGTGTAAAGGATGCAAGAGTGTATAGAGGTTGGGGGAGTGGACTTTCTGACCACTACTTGGTGGTGGCCAGAATTAGGATGCAAGTGAGATGGAGGAATAGAAGAAGGGAAAGACGAGAGGAAGGAGTAGTTGCAAGGAAAGTGGAAAGGTTACAAGAGGATGAGAAAAAGGCAGAGTATAAGAAAGAAGTGGAGGAACGATTGGGCAAATATGAATTGGAGCAGATGGGAGACGTGGAAGGTATGTGTAAGATATTTACAGAAGAAATATGTGCAGCATGTGATGTGGTGTGTGGAAGGAAGAGAAGACGGAGGGGGGTGCAAGGAACAGCGTGGTGGACTGAAGAGGTGAAACAGGCTGTGGCACAAAAGAAGAAAGCATACAATGAATGGATGAGAAATAGGGGCGTGGAAGAAGTTGAGAGGCGGAAGAGAGAGTTATATGTGGAAAGGAAGAGAGAGGTGAAAAGATTAGTAAGAGAGAGTAAGAAGAGAGTGGATGAGGAATTTGGAAGGAATCTGAGTGTAAAGTGGAGGGACTGTAAGAAAATGTTCTGGAGAGAAGTGAAAAGAGTAAGACAGGGTGGAAGAGAAGTTAGCAGGGGAGTGAAAGATAAAAATGGTAGCTTACTAGTGGAGAAGGGAGAAAAAGTGAGCAGATGGAGAGAACACTTTAAGGAATTGTTGAACGTAGAGGATGGAAGTAATGCGAGTATAAGTGGCTGGGGAATGGCTGGGAGAAGGAGGGAGGTGAGAAGACAGGAAGAAATCAGTAGGATAGAAGTTGTGGAAGCAATGAAGAAAGTTAAATCGGGGAAAGCCCCAGGAATTGATGGAGTGTGTGGTGAAATGCTGAAGCATGGGGGAGGGATAGTAGTAGAATGGATGTGGAAGATGTGCAGATTGGCCTGGGAGGAAGGTAGAGTCCCAGAGGATTGGAAGTCAGGTATAATTATTCCCTTGTACAAAGGAAAAGGGGAAAAAGAAGTGTGTGGTAATCATAGGGGCATTTGTCTTCTTAGTATAATAGGAAAAGTGTATGGTAGGATACTTATAGACAGACTTAGAGAAAGAACAGAGAAATTAGTTGGAGAAGAACAGGGAGGCTTTAGGAAGGGAAGAGGTTGTGTAGATCAGATATTCATTCTTAGATCTTTAGTGGAAAAGTTTCTAGAGAAGGGAAAGAAGTTGTATGCGGCTTTCATGGATTTGGAGAAAGCATATGACAGGGTGGATAGACAAGGATTGTGGAAAGTGTTAAGAATATATGGAGTAGATGGGAAGTTGTTGAATGCTGTGAAGAGTATGTACGATGGTGCGAAGGCTGCAGTGCGTGTGGATGGTGAACTAAGTGAATTTTTCTCTTTGAAAGTTGGTTTGAAACAGGGATGTGTCATGTCTCCATGGTTGTTCAATCTGTACATGGATGGGGTAATAAAAGAGGTACAAGGTAGGGTAGTGGATGTTGGAGTGGCCCTGGTGAGAGAGGATAGTGTCTGGAAACTCCCTTTACTGTTGTTTGCAGTTGATACTGTGTTGTTGAGTGAAGACGAAGGGGAGCTGCAAGGCTTGGTGGATGAGTTTGAGAGAGTGTGTAAGAAACGGAACCTAAAGGTGAATGTAGGGAAGAGTAAAGTGATGGTCTTTGAGAGAGGTGAAGTTAGTGAATGTACAGCGAGGTTGGATGGTGAGGAATTGGAAAATGTGAGTACGTTTAAGTATTTGGGTAGTGTGATGAGTAAGGATGGAGGTTTGGAGGGTGAAGTGCTTGAAAGGGTACAGCAGGGAAGAAAGGTTGCTGGTTCCTTGAAAGCAGTGATAAGGAACAGGGAAGTGAGCATGGAAGTGAAAAAGTTACTACATGACAGTATTGTGATACCAACTCTAACATACGGAAGTGAAGCTTGGACATTGTTGGAAGGACACAAGTCAAGAGTGAGAGCAGTGGAAATGAGTTATTTAAGAGGAGCCTGTGGAGTCACGTGGAGAGACAGGCTGACGAATGAGGATATAAAGGAGCGTTGTGGTGTGGATGTGGATGTGATAGGAAGCGTTATGAGGAACACACTGAGGTGGTTTGGCCATGTGGAGAGGATGGAGGGTGAAAGACTGACGAAGAGAGTGTATGTGAGTGAGGTGGAGGGGGGAAGAGGGAGGGGGAGGCCGAGGATGAGATGGAGGGATGGGGTGGAGAGGTATATGAGAGAGGGGGGTGTGAGTTGGGAGCAGGGCAGTGAAATGGCGGGGGACAGGGCGACTTGGAGGCGATTTGTTTGTGGCCACCCCAAACGGGATTGAGGCGTCTGGCAATAGATAGATAGATAGATTCACCTTAGCTGTACCTCCCTGCCTTCGTTCTTGCTCCATGCCACATTCCTCCTCCCTCATTTGTTCGTCTGCTTTCCTACTTTACTATCTGCCCTCCTACACTGTGTTCCACCCCTCCTGCCACCTTCCTGCCCTCCTGCCTGTCTGCTTGTCCTTAACTCACCCCTCCTTCTACCTGCCTGCCCACCTACCTGTCTGCCTACCTTCCCACCTGCACTGTACCCCATTCTTCCCTCCCCTGCCTTCATACCTGCTCGCCTCCCTTCGTACTTGCTCTTTACACCAACTTTCATTTTCCCTACAGGCGTTCCAGGGTTTATGTGGGGAACTTTTGACCGCAGCTGCACTTCTCTGCCTCTCTACCTGCTTGTCCTTTACCCGCCCCTTCTCCCTGCCTATCTGCTTGCCTGATTGCCTGTCTTCCTGCTCTGTGCCTAACTTTTATTCCTGCCTGTTTCCCTGCTTGCCTACCCCATCCCTCACCTTGCTTTCCTGCCTGCTTGCCCATCTTATTGCTAACTCTCTAATCCTCATTCTTCCTTCAGGTGATCCAGTGTTTGTGTGTAAAATTATTGTTAGCCGTGGAACCTCTCCTGTACTGTAATTCACTCTCCGTCCTCCCTGCTTACCTTCCTATGTTCCTGCCTACTCTATACACCACTTCCCCTCCTTCTTCCTGTCTATCTTCCTGCCTAACTTCTTCCCTGCTTTTCTGTCTCCTACTCCATGTCCAGCCTCCCCTCTCTGTCTCCTTTCCTACCTTCCTGCTTACCTTCGCTACCTGCCCAGTACCTGCCTTCCCCCCGGGTGCTCATTGTTTGTGCGTGGAACTTCCCTCGGCGCCGCGTGTGTGTTTTCCTACGAACTAATTTCCCGGTTGTCGTGGAGTGTCTTGTGCGTAACTTTGACCGGAAACTTTTGTGTGTGTATGTGCAACTTAAATCCGGCCGTCAGTCTCTCCTCCACTTCTGGGTTTTCCTTTCCAGAGAATTTTAAAAAACGGATTGGTGGGTGTGCGGGGCTGGGTGTTTGTGTGGGGGGGCTGTGTGTGTGTGTGTGTGTGTGTGTGTGTGTGTGTGTGTGTGTGTGAACCTTTCCTCGTTTATCAACATACAGTTCTTGGTGTGTGTGTGTGTGTGTGTGTGTGTGTGTGTGTATGTGTTTTCCTCGTCTATCTTCATACAGATTTTGGTGTGTGTGTGTGTGTGTGTGTGTGTGTGTGTGTGTGTGTGTGTGTGTGTGTGTGTGTGTCCATCCTTGCAATTTCATAAGAAACACTACATATGCCTGAAAAGTTCTCCTAAGATGAAGAAAATCGTCTGAAGATTGCAAAAATGAATAGCAAAAAAAGCCATTGTAGTGAATAATTAAGAGACTTTTTTTTGTGTTTATGCAGCTCAGGTAAGCGGAAGACGATTTTATTCAGTTACGTAGACGCGATTCAAGCCTGAGGGGTTGGATGAAGCCTTCCTTAACCCCTCCAAGGCTGCGAAACCTCCCTAACCTTAAGAAAATCGTCTGGAGGTAAAAGAAATACAGTTTAAAATCATACTGGATCGAAGGAGCTAAGTCTGTACCTCTAGTCCGTTTATTTTAAGGTGGCTGTGATTTTCGTTCTTTTACATCTGTTCCACGTACACCATTGGCGAAAAAAGGACAAGACTACGGTTCTACTTCCCTCCCACAGCACTTCTTCGTGACTAACACCATAGTTTAGTGCTAATCTCTTGCTATAGTTCAATATTCAAGGTGGAGAGATGGCACTTTTGCGTCCACTTAAAATGAACTCAGTTAAGTTTGTCTGAAGGTATTAGCGAGAGAGAGAGAGAGAGAGAGAGAGAGAGAGAGAGAGAGAGAGAGAGAGAGAGAGTCTTGAATAGTCTGAACTTCTTCTTCTTTATTTTTTTGTTTAAGATGTGCTCATCATGAAAGTATCTTGTGTGGTGCGAGAACGGCTCAGTCAGCTGGTATGGGCGTGAGTGTAGTAGGGGGAGTAGGGAGTGAATGAATAATACAGGACAGACACTGATAACGGTATGACCTGTCCTGCAACCCACGAGAAACTGTCCGCCAAAGTGGAAGAGCAGTGCTATATATAGACCACCCTGTCAGTGAGTAGAGTTTGATGGATTTCTTGTGGCCAAAATACTGTACTCTTATCACCTTAACTTGGCCCAGATTTGCGTCCTTTTAGAGCTTATTTGACGTAGCTCAGTGGCAGAAGAGAATATTGCAGTCTTACAGTCATTCCATAGAGCTTTCTTCGTGACTAGCATAATATTCTAGTATTAATCTATTGCTGCACCTCAGCTCTCAAGATGAAGAGTTGGCAGTTTTAGGTCAAGTTAAGGTGGAAAGAGTATATCAGGTTAGAGTACATCAAGAAAGAGTTGGTGATGGCATTTGATCAAGTGTTAGTGAGTGATGTTCTCTTTTTTTTTTTTCTTTTTATGGTATTTCGAAGTCTCTGGTCATTCTTAGTATCAAAAGAAATCTAGCTTATGCCATGTTGATACAGTCCGACGGGGTTCACCTGAGCTATGTTAAATTATCTGACAAAAATGACAAAAAGGGAAAAATATTATAGTTTGCCACTATTTTTTGTTTTCTAAGACTGATTGCTATCACAGAAAACAATATATTATGGTATACTATTGTATTTTGGCAATCCTCACTAAGCTTCTAATGCACAGTAGTGTTGTGTTTCGTTATTGTTTTTGCAGCTGTACCCCGTATGATCAAATTTGCCACATTTATGCATATGTGTATCATTTTTTATTTACTGTACTCCATCAACTCTACATTCTATTCACTTTAACTGGACATAAAATTGGCATCACTCCATCCAGAATCCCGAGCTATTGCAAGAGATTAATACTAGACCATGATGCTAGTCACGAAGAAGTACTATGAAAAGGATGCCTAGCCATACCTTTGTCTTATCCTGCCATTGTGTCATGAGAAATATTCAGTAAAAGGACAAAAATATCCGCCTAGTTAAAAAGAATGAATTACGGGTGGTGTAGTGTAGTAACTCTGAAACAATACATAGTTGCTAAATGTTTTGCACCTAGACAGAGATCAGCTGTTTGCACCCTCTTCCGGGATTGACGTGTCTGGCCAGATAGGCAGACAGATAGACAGATAGGCAGAGATATGAATAAATAGATAGGTAGGTAGGTAGGTAGGTAGATAGACAGACAGATAGATAGATAGATAGATAGATAATAAACTAAATCATAAATCTGTTGGTAAATGTGTGTGTCAAAGTGGTCCAGTTGATCACAAGAGATGACAAGTTATTACGGGGAGTAGGCTAGTCATCTACCCGTATGTTCTACTTGACTATTTTAGCCTAGCCTCGGGACCCTACACCTCGAATGGGGGTACAATGGGATTGGCTCTTGCAGTTTTTATGTAACATCTTTTCCTCAGCGGTTTAATCAGCATAATACACCTCCATATCCTCTTAAATGTTACCAGAGTAATCTATGTCGATATTAATATATCTAGAGCCAGACGCCTTAATCTCGATTGGGGTGGCCACAAACAAATCACCTCATTGTCGCCCTGTTATTGCCATTTGGATGCTCTCACTCTAACTCACACCTCTCTCTGGTACACCTCTCCGCCTCCATCACTTTAGGGGTGGCCACAAACAAATCGCCTCCATGTTGCTCTCTTCTCTACCGTTTGAATGCTCTCCCTCCATCTCACACCCCTCTCTCATACACCTCTCCACACTATCTCATTCTCCGTCTCCCCATCTCCCTCTCCCCTTCAACCTCACTCACATACGTTCTCCTAGTCAGTCTCTTACACACCATACATAAAATAAGATCATTTTAAGGCGTCAGAAGCAAAAGCAATGGAAATCGTTTAGGAAGAAGCGCTCCGAAGCCTCACATGCCACCCACAGTATGTCTTTTGCCTGTTCGAAGCGTTTGAACCCCTCTCCCTCCCGGCTCCATCTCAGTCGCCCTCTCTCCCTCGGCCAGGCGGTAAGTGTTTGACTTTACTCTTGATGTATTGGGTGATTTTTTTCTATATATTAACCCATTTAGTACATTGTCTAGTACATCATATAATTTTTTATCTTGTTCTCCCTGTTTCCTGACCCTTGTATTTAGGCTGATGGCTTGACTTAATGACTGATTAACCGGAAAACTGACTGACTGATTGATTGATTAACCTAGTGACTGATTTAATGAATGGCAGAAATAGTGTTTGATATAATGAAAGCAAGAACAGAGTTAAGATGATGATGATGATGATGACTATAATTATAATGTTTATGATCCTGATTATTAAGAAAATACCGGTGTGTGTGTGTGTGTGTGTGTGTGTGTGTGTGTGTGTGGGTGGGTGGGTGTGGGTGTGTGGGTGTGGGAGTGGTTTTGTGTGTGCGTGCGTGCGTGTGTGTGTGTGTGTGTGTGTGGGTGGGTGGGTGTGTGTGGGTGGGTGGGTGGGTGGGTGGGTGCGTGTGTGTGAGTGTATTTTTTCTAGCTCTCCATTTAAATCAGTGAGGGCATAGCCATGAGTACAGTGATGATGATGAAGATGATGATAATGATTACGATTATAGTTAAGAATATGACGATAATGATGATGGTGGTAATGATAATGATGATACTGATAATGATTTTTGTCGACAGATGGACGGACGGATCGGCAGTCACCCATCCACCACCCACACCCAGCCATCCAGACAGCCAGCAGTTCACATCTCCACTCCTTGATGGTGGAAGCTAAGTGGATATTACTATTTTTTTTTTATTTAGCAACATCTGCCATTGTTATTACCCAGCCATAAGGACAGAATAGGAAAAAACTAGGTAGGTATGGTGGGATGGGATGATAGATAGATAAGCTGGGTAAGGAAAATTGGGTAATAGTTGGGCTAGGAAAGGTGGTGTGTGTGTGTGGGTGTGGGTGGGTGTGGCTGTGGGTGTGGCTGTGGGTGGGTGTGAGAGAGAGAGAGAGAGAGAAAGAGAGGAGGAGAGAGAGAGAGAGAGAGAGGGGGGGGGAGGGAGAGGGAGAGAGGGAGGTCTTGAGAGGAGGGAAAGGGGAAAGGGAGAGACGTAGGGTGTGGAGAAGTGAAGGAGGAAGAATTTAGAGGTAAAGAGGAAGTATGACAGGGAAAAGTAAGTCAGATAAAGTTGTGAGCGCACACGTACACGCACACGCACGCACGCATACACACACACACACACACACACACACACACACACACACACACACACACACACACACACACACACACACACACACACACACGCAAGCACACAAGCACGCACACGCACCTGCACAAGCACAAGCACAAGCACAAGCACAAGCACAAGCACACGCACACGCACACGAACACACACACACACACACACACACACACACACACACACACACACACACACACACACACACACATAAAACAAGCACGAGTACTGTATATCTGTAGGGCGGGAGATGCAGGCAATGACAGGGCGGAAGGGGAGGGAATGAGGGTGAAAATGGAGAAGAAGTGAGGCAGGACAGAAAAGGAGGAGGGTAAAAAAAATCTAATTAAGAATGATGCAAGGGAAGGCAAGAAGCATTAATATTCAGCTTTTTTTGACAGTTTTTTTTGTACATTATATTTCCCTGAGCTCAACTGACACACAAAGTAAGCTAATGATTTAGAAAAATGCACATTTTTTTATATATTACTGCAGAATACAAGGACTCCATGTTCCTAAACTCAAAGAACTTTAACCAGATTTTTGTGTGTCAGTCAAGCAGAGGGTAAGATGTTTTTGTATATATATATATATATATATATATATATATATATATATTTTACTGTGAAGTCTGTCCAGATTTTGATAGATGTAAAAACCCTGATTCCCATTCTTATCCTGTTTGTTTTCATCAAGTAAAACAAATATATATATATATAAATTCAAAGTTCGAAGTAAAATCAGTCTTAATGGATGATCAAAAGAAGTTATTGATTATGTGGGTTGAATTTTGTGTTTCTAGTTTAATTTCAAGCATTATTTTGTGATGCGGCTTAACGTAACCAAATCTACCCTACCCAATCCATAATCTATTCTCTGTCCCTTACTCCATATCCACTCTATCCAGTTGTGCCGTACCCCTATACTTTCCTTTCCTAACCTACCCTCCCTTACGCTACCCAAATCTATTAAACCACCCTACGTAGCCTTGTCCTACCCTACTTCATCCAACCTCACCCTACCGTACCCTAACCCCACCAAGCCAAACATAACCAAATCTAACCCAACCTACCCTTTCGAAGCTTAATCTAACTTACTCTAATTTTAATCTGCCCTATCTTTTCCTTCTTTATCTTACCCTACCCTACCCTGACCTGTCCTACCCTACCCAACTCATTCTATCCTAACCTGATCCTACCCTACCTTACCTTATCCTACCCAACCTTACGTTAATCAGTTCTACCCTACCTTACCTTACAGTATCCTACCCTGCCCTACCCTACTTTGCTCTTTACCTTACCGTACCCTACTCGACTTTGTCCTACCGTACCCTACGCTACCCTGTCTTACCTTACCCTTACCCTATCCTACTCATCTCTACAGACCCTACTTTACCCTGCTCTACAGTATTCTACCTTAGCCTGCTCTACCCTACCTTCCTTTATCCCACCCTACCTAACCCTCTTCTTCCTTATCCTACCCTGCCTTACCCTCCCCTACCTTACTTCGCCGGCCGGTATGCCTAACCTACCTTACCTCACTCTACCTTACCCCACACAACCTACTCTAACCTTCTCTACCTTACATTACTCAGCCTAACACTACCGTACCCTCCCTCTTGTCAGAATATTGCCTAACACTGCTTCCCAAGTCACCCCAGAACTAATGTGATAATATTTTTTCGGTTTATCGCCTTTTTATTATATTTCTTTAATTTTTTCAAGAGATTTACTTGAACAAATTTTACTCTAGAAGGCTGGACAGATTTCACCATTATATTTTCTGTGTTTGTTTTGTGTTATTTGTTTGTGTATTCGATGTGTTTAGTGGTGTGTATTTCAAGGCTACATGGAATAAGCTACACATGAACGATCCATTACTGTAAGCTGGTGATAATGAAAAAACTTGCTAAAAAAAAAAAAAATGAAATTTTGTCAGACGTGGAAACAAAGCATCACGAGGACTGAATTTGCTACTGTAACAATTGACAGCTCTGGTGGTTTGCTGGGTGAAATGTATTGCGGTGGTGTGGTTGATGTTGTGATGTGGTTGGTGTGGGGTGGTGGTGCGAGTGGAATGGCATGTGGATGGTGCAAGTGGAGTGATGATAGGATGTGTGGGTGCGTGGAAATGTTTTGGGTGGAGTGGTGATGTGGTGTTGTGTGTGCGATGGTATAGGTCAAACGATGGCGGTGTGAGAGGTGTGATGGAGTGGTGGTGGTGGAGATGGTGTGGTAGTGTGGGAGGAGTAAAGTGTGGTACTGTGTGTGGTGGCTGGAGCATAACGGTATGATGATGCAGGTGGCGTAAGGAGGGGTGCTGTAGGCGACTTTGGGAGGAGTGGAAGTGATGTGTTGTGCGTAGTGACGAGCAAACTGATGGTGACATGAGATGGTGTAGTGATGTATGTGATATGACCGTGTACAAAATCACCTCCAGGATACTTTACCCATACATATTCTTTAACTCAGTGTAACTCATTATCCTCTTCCGTCCTTGTCGCTGCCTACTGTCGAGTCCTACAGTTTTATGGAGAGAGACTAACTAGAGTTGCTGTTATAAGAGAGTGTGGTGCTGGATTTGGTGTGGCAGAAGAGTGCGTGTTGTTCGTCTCGAGTGTAGGTGTTGCTGGATTAGGAGTCACTGAAAACTAGAGCTGTTAATTGTGCCCCATTTTGCTTTTGCTTATTGTTCGTCCTTCACCTGGCCGTTGTTTTGTGCACCCGAATTATATAATCAGGTCCTTATAACTTCTGCGTGCATCCAGTGCCGGGAAGTTTTCAATGGACTGACAGATTCTGTTTCGCCAAACTTTTTGACTGACAGCGGAAACAATTTACTTTCATGATAAAAAAAAAAAAAAAAATCAGATTTTACACTATCATTATCAAATTTAGTCCTCAGTGATGCCAGCTTCAGCTACCTGTAAATATCGTATTAATGTGGTTGGATGTCCCTTATGTAAAGTGAAGTACCCTATTGTATAATGGGTACCCTGTAAATATTGGTAGATAATTATGCCGTTTATGAGGCCGACTACGAAGAGATCAGGTTAGATATGCTGTACCGTAGCCTGTTGTGCAGTCAGTTCCATGTAGCCTTGTATCATTGTGTACCAGGAGTGCTCACGCCCACTTATTTACTCGTGCGAGTCACATTATGTTAATGACAAGCTAGCATTAATTATATTGATATTAAAATGATCGAGAAACTAAAAATTTCCAAAGTTCCACTAATATTTTATGCCGAAATACTGAACTTAATTATTTATGACTACGAATAGATAAAGTTATTTTTAGGGACATTTCATTAAGTAGAAGAAAATAGTTAAGAATTTTACTTTACGCCAAAAAGCTGCCAACCCTCCCATTTCACTCCCTTGATAGTTTTTAAGAAGTTTTTTTCATGATGTTATGTTACCAGACTATGAACTGTGCTTTACTACAAAAGGAAAACCACGCTGTATATAAGAGACATCCTCGTACTGACACGATTATTATAAGTATACCGACAGTACTCGAATCAAATATATGGCAGTATAATCCCGCCGTCATAGTGAAAAGAATAATTCCGTAATTTCAGCATTTCAAATTTAATCCGAGTCCAAAGTATCAAGAAAATAGCAAATCAGACATTTAACCCTCTCACTCCAATGACGTATTTTATTTTATTCTTGTTGCGATTCTGTTTAGCCCAAGAGAGCCCCTTAGGAGGGAAGAAGTTACTGAAGACTGTAGCTAACATTTCCAGTCTGAGAAGTCTATGCTAAACCCATTAAAACATAAGGGAATAGCGAAAATAGAGAAAATGAGGCATCGGGTAAAAGGCGTAATTTGCATTAATAATTTCTGCGTTCCAACCCGTCCATTAATTAATTAAGCAACTCGATATTTTATTGTAACTCCTTGAATACGTGGCCGTTTTTAATCTTCCTACTTCCAGACGATTTTCCTCATCTTAGAATATATATATATATATATATATATATATATATATATATATATATATATATATATATTTAACTGGTGAAGGTTTTGAGATAGCCGTCAACCCTTACCTTACGTGATGCCTTTCCTAAGCTAAGTAAAATCGTCTGAGGGTAACAGGAGTATATGAAAAGAAAATACGTCACTGGAAAGGAGGGCTTCATATATAATTGCATTGAAAAGTATTATAAAGTCCAGAATATCGCAAGCAAAATTATCTCCCACCTTTAAAACTAATGATTGGCGTTTCATGTGTTGTCTAAAACATTTAATGTCTAGACTCTTTTCACTTGTACTTGGCCTAAAACTGCTATACCCTTTTCACTCAAACTTGGCCAAAAACTGCCATCTCCACATTTTTTAAACTAATGATTGGCGTTTCATGTATTGTCTAAAACATTTATTGTCATCTAGATCCTTTTCACTCGTACTTGCTTTAAAACTGCTATACCCTTTTCACTGAAAGTTGGCCAAAAACTGCCGTCTCCCCATCTTGAATACTGAGTTGTAGCAATAGATTAACGCTAGATTAAGGTGCTAGTTACCAAGAAGTGATAAGAGGAGAATGTAGAGCAGCAGTATTGTCTTTTTCCATCAGTGAGCTGCGTGAAAAAAGCTGCAAAGTAACGAAAATCCGGGCCAAGTTAAGGTGAAAGGAGTATAGCAATGTAGTCCTCTAAGTTCAGTATTTCGCCATCAAATTTTTACGATCCAAACTATTTTTTATTGAGCTATATTACCGCCTAAATATCTTTTCAAAGTTTTAAAAATTTGTATGATTGACAAATCTCATAATTCACTCTTGTAATACTGTATATTGTGTCTTTCCATCTCGGTTTAATATATATATTTTTTATCTTGACATCTCGGAATATTATTGTCCAAAAAAAATCATTCGTATATTCATTAACTGATATTTCAGTCATGCAATGATGTGATTCTGGTAAGTCCAAAAATTCCTTCATAAATTCACTAACTGGCAACTCGGTCAAAAAAAAAAATTACTAAGTCCAAAAAATCGCTCATAGTAATCCTAGCTGGCAACTTTCAAATCCAAGATGGCCGTCCGCGAGGCTGTGAGCGCTCCTGTTACACCCTCACCCACTAATCACCCCTCCATCCACCCAGCTTTCCTCCTTTTAGCTCCCCCACCCCCGTTCTCTCTCTCTCCCCTCCTCGAGCTGTGGTGGTAGGGAGAAGGGAACGGGGGTGGGGGACTATTTTACTTTTTTTTTTTTTTCCTAACACGTTTTTTTCTTTTCAGTTTGTCTCCGGACGCTCTTCGGATTATCAGAGGCTCGACGCAGAACCTGGTCACCTTAAACAAGGCAATCGACTTAGTATATTTTGGGGGGTCCTCAAAATCAGTTTTTTTGCCCTTTTTCGCTATTTTTTTTTGCTACTTTTTGCATTTTTTTTTAATTTCATTTTTTTATTCCTAATAAGTTTTTTATTGATTTCTTTTTATAAATGTATTTTGAGTAAGTTTTTTTTTTTTTAGGTTATAAATGTTATTTGTATCTATGTTCTTAGTATTAGTGCTAACCAGAGCCAATGATTTCCCTGCTATTAATAAACATAGGCAACATAGGCAGAAAGTCTACAAAAAAAAAAAAATACATATTCAAAAGATAAGTAAACAAGAAAGAAAATTTCAAACGTATATTTTGAGTATTCAACATACACAAATACATCACATTATAAACATGAGAATCGTCTGAAGTAGCAGGGAACAGCATCTGGCAGGGTCCGACACAAGTAAGCACTGGTAGAGGGGCAGCAGTGGCAAACTAATAGCATCTGGCAGAGTGGAGTCCTCTTGACAGGGGACATCAGGAGTGTTAGAGTAGCATCAGGCGGTTGTGTCTTTAAAGACATCAGCAGTGGAAGAGGACATCTCGCAGGGAAGCAGTCCAAGGAGGATTTCTGGTAGGGAGACCGAAGGGTCCTGACGAGGGTAAAACAGCAGTGGCAGGGGATCAGCATCTCGCGGTGGAGTCGTCCTATTGAGGGAGAACCAGCAGTCGCCGACGAACATCTGGCAGAGGAAGATTCATGACATGAATCACCAGACGTAGCAGGTGGAAGATCCGACACTGGCAGGGATCAGGGTCACAGCATCGGGCACATCAAATCCTGTGGAGCAGAATTATTAGTTCAAATTAATTTCAGGTTTTAATAAACAGTATAATCAAAATTGTTTTGCAGGGAAGGCCCATTCGGTTATACTAATCAGGATTTTTTACACCCATAGCGGTATTTCAATAATATGCTAAAATCTAACTGCAAACCATGCCGTCCCACAAGTTTGAACCTCTTGTAGCCACTAATTGAATTGTTTTAATGCAATTTGTGTTAATCTTTAACTGAAATCCAGTTTCTTAAATTCAGTTTTATTTATTTGCAGAAACAAGCAAAGCTCATTTCCATTACGCTGGTTAGGACTATGCTTATCTGCAGTCGTATATTAAAGACTGCTATGAAATTAAGCCAAGTCAAAGGGAGTACAGTAAGGTTCTTTTAAAATAGCATAAGACTTCTAATTTGAGGGGTTGGGTAGTGTTCAACCAATCAAAAGAATTTAATACAATTAGTAAAATTAACACGGGCAAATAGGTCACTGCATTCAATGTGGAAGACTAACTGCTAAACAAACTTGCCTCCAGGTAAACGATCCAACAGGCAGACCACACGGGGCAGAGCCGGTTGGTGAAATGCCCCAGTCGAGCAAGGACACGACATGGTCTTGATCCAGGGAGACGAGGTATTCAGAAGTCAGGAGGTCAAGGAGTCATCAACCTTTATACTTTACTACGATATTCTTGCCTTGGGACCCCGACATCTCGAAGGGGCAGGTGCTAGACTGGCTGTCACAGGTGTCATCAGCGGACGTCACACCTGAGGAAGCACAAGAAATTAGATGGAGTCTAATTCCAAGCCATATGTAAAAGCATTTAGTCAATAAATATAATAAAGACACACAAGTTACATTGTATAATTATTCCTTTCATGCATTACTAACTAAATAACAGGTGAAGGAAAAACGAATCTAAAATAATAAAAAATCTATACAAAAACACTTTAAATCATTCACTTCACATTTCAATAGGGAAAGTCTAAAATTCGCATCGACTAGAAATAAAAAATAATTGTGGAAAAAATCAGCACTGAATACCGATCCATGAATTCAAGGACAATGCAATACTGGAAAAAAAAAAAAAAATATCACGCTACAAGTATTTACACCTGCACAGAGTGACTCATGAATTCTATGAAGAATTTCCTCAGTCACAAACAAGCCCACCGTACGTCGGGATTAACTAGTATGGAGGAGGTATTACGGAGCCTAAAAGCCTCGAATAGCTTCGCTCCAATAATATCAATAAAACTATTCTAGCCACATCCACATACTCAGCGTTAACAAGCATTCTTCCGTACCAGGGCTATTAAATATGGCCTTCGTTAACCACTTCACTACCAGGCAACCATAAAAAAAAATCCACTAAAAATACTAGATTGCAAGAGTAAATAAGAAAAAAAAATAAATAAAATAAAGTACGTACTCACCTGAACCAAGACGCAAAAATGGCGAGATTGCGGGTCCAAGAGAAAATGGCGGCGGCAGGAGCTAAACTGAGCCCCGGGTGAAAGGTCCTCAAGTCATCACCTCACATTTGAGGGGCAAGAGGGATGTTCTGGAATGTTCGAAGGGTTCAGAACCGTCTCGATTATGCTTTGAAATGAACCGATACCCAGAGCGAGACGAAGAGAGAACGAGGCTAAGGGAAAACGGAGAAATGTTGGGGTAACTCACTCAATTTTTCATTAAAATGTATAGATAGATAGATAGATAGATGGGTAGATAGATAAATAGATAGATATAGATATATAGATATAGATAGATAGATATAGATATAGATATATATATAGATAGATACTATATATATATATATATATATATAGATATATATAGATATATATATATATATATATATATATCTATCTATATATATATATATATATATATATATATATATATATATATATATATATATATATATATATATTTATTTATTTATTTATTTAACCCATCGGAGCCCAGTGTCTGGAATATTGGACAGAACTGGGATTTTTTAAGTCTTTACAAAGTAGGGAGCCCCCGGGTAGGGACCTACGAGCTTCGCGACTATGAGCCGATAGGCGGAGGGCGGTACGCATAGTACCCACCCAGCGCCGTGCCTCGTCCATCACCCCTGGGATCTAATGGGATATATATATATATATATACACGAGACCTAGAGAAAACGGAAAAAGCAGAAAAAGTGACGTGACTCATTTAATTTCTCAGTAAATAAATATAGGAGGCCAACAGAAAACGGAGAAATATTGGGGTGGCTCATTTACTTTCTCAAAAAAAAAAAAAAAAAAAGGGGGGGAGGGGAAACGAATGAGACCCGGAAAACTAACAAGTGACTCATTTAGTTTCTCAGTGAAAAAAAAGAAAGACCTCAGGGCTAACTCATTTATTTGATCAGTAAACAGAACTCTTTATATTTCTACGATAATAAAGAGAGGTGAACGAATCCCCACACCTGTCTTGATTGACCTTTGAAATGGACTGGACCAGGAACACCATGAACAAAGAGGGAAGCAAGAGAAAACGGAAAGAAGACACTGGGGTAACTCATTTATTTTTCTGGACAATATCTACGATAATAAAGAGTAATAAACAAATCCTCACACCTACATGATGTTAAAAAATAAAGTGTAAGAAAGAGCGTTGCTTTAATGGAATGGCTGGAAGGAGTATTGATAAGTAGTGTTTAGCAAATCAGAGTGTCATTTACCACTTCATCCTCAGGACGTCGTTTTTAGTTTAATTCTGCAACCACCTGACGATTTTACTCAGCTCAGGAGGAAGATTTTTAAACTGTGGCGGTTATAATGGCTTTCAGTTAACTTTTTTTTTTTTTGGGGGGGGCAAAAGATTATGCCGAATTAAAAGAAAGTACACACACACACACACACACACACACCTGATCATACCACCAAGGAAAATGAGAATGAAAATAATATAGGTTACTGAATAACGAGTTTTTATTAATTATTTATGGACGATATTTCTTTTCAGGCCGATGCCACAGGACGCAGATGGACTTCACCCTTTCACTACAATGATGTGCTTTTATTCCTGCTGCTGCCAGGCGATTTTATTCAGCTTAGGGACAGCTGTACCTGAATAAATAAATAAATATAGTTAATGAAAGAAACAGTAAGCATAAATGTTTCGTCATTTTCTCCATTGTAATCATAAAATATAGAAACAAAATGTAAGTGTTGAAAAAAATACTAATTAATTTCCTGTGTCTTCCTCAGTCTGTGTTGTGCAAATGGCCTCTGAAAATAAATTAAAGAAATGAGTCATCTATATTAGTTTTCCCTTAAAACACTACTTACTATCTCGTTTTCTATGATTATGGACTGGATCAATATTTATGTTTGCAACTGTACATTTAAACTTAAGATCACGCAGAGGTAAATGCAGCATTCGGATCAAAATACTACTGGAGTATTGATATGATGATGATGATGATGATGACTATTCAGTATACAGTACTGGTAAATACAATAGTAGTAGTAGTTGTAGTAGCAGTAGTATTTGTTGTAGTCGTAGTAGTAATTATAATAATGATAATAATAATAATAATAATAATAATAATAATAATAATAATATTAAAAATATACCAACCATCATCCCCATGAGAAGCGTAGGAGCCCGGGGCTAGGAAAGTTGGTCCTGATATTTAAGATGAGAGTGACCAGCCTCACTCATCTCTGAGCGGCATTACATGAGCAATCAACCCCAACCATCCCTTGGATGTAACCTACACAGGCTCAGTCCGACTGGAGCACCTTAATTACCCACTAAACCACCAGGAGCCGTAATTTGATTATATGGTTACCACCCAGCGTAGTAAATGGTTTCCTGGTGTATGGGAAACCATTTGGCTTGTCACTCAGTGTAGAGCCACCCAAAGGCAGAAGGAAGAGGAAGGAATGAAGGAAAGAAAGACGGAAGAGAGAGTGTAAAGTCACCAGTTGGCAGAAGGAAGAGCAACAATAAAGGAAAGAAAGGCAGAAGAGGAAGGAAGGAAAAGAGGAAAGGATAGACACCCAAAGTAGCACTACATCGAGTGGATGGCAAGCGTCCCCACCTACCACCAAATAATAATAATAATATTAATAATAATAATAACAATTATTATTATTATTATTATTATTATCATTATTATTATTATTATTATACAAAGGGGAATGAAAAAGAAAAGGAAGGATGGGGATGGAAATAGGAGTGAATTAGAAGACGAACAGGAGGGAAGAAAAATTCCTTGCCACACCACCTCCACTGTCACCGCACCTCTTTCCAGCCGCGGACTACCTCGCACGCACACACGCACACCTACGACAAACCAAGCTCTAGGACCACTATCCCGCTATGAAAAAACATGCCATGAAGTCATATACAAAGCCTAATTATTAGTTTCCTTGTTATCTCTCTTTATCCGTGCATATTTTTTATGTATGTCGTCTGAATCACAAAAATATGGAATGTATATCGAGCTCAATCCTCCCAGAGACACATCTATTGACAAATAATGACTAAATCATCGCTAATCCTGTCTTTTCAATAAAATGCATTAAACAGATTCGCAATGGTAAATCAAACTTATTTTAAAGCCTGTATTCGTTAAAGATTGTGTTCATCGTGACGCTGGCATCCAAAATGTGATACTTTTTCCAGGCAGTGGTGAAGCCTGGATACACGTCAGCCCGTGTCGAGCATTTTCCTGCCAGCCACCGTGGTGTAAGGAGGTAAGTTCACAGGCTCATTTTACCTGAAGAAATTTTTCTTTTAGGTGAAAATTGAAGTTTTTTAAGTAGTGACATATTTTCCAGGCAGGAAATACTGTCGTCGCAATGATGTAACCCACTTAAAATTTAAATATGTTTATTTTAATGATAAAATGAAGACTATAAACGAGAAGCCGGTTGGCTTGAATTAGCCGAGAAACCGGCAGGTAGTTTACACGGACACCAGCCGTTGTTACATCTACTGTCTCCTGTAATCACGACATATTATGGATACGATATATTTTATGTACCATATTACCTGATTTTTCTAAGTATTTTACTCCAGAATTATTGGAAACTACCATATGATCTCTTCCCCCAAGGTAGACAATGGTATTACTGAAAATTTTGTATAATTTGATTCAACCATTCTGATACTAAATGCACACTTTATTCTACTCAGTCTAACGTCAGTTTTATTCAAAGAAATTTTAATCTTATGCAATGGCTTGGTGCGATTATGGGCGGGAACTAGACTTTGTTCAAAATACCAAACTATCAAAGAAAACCCATTGTCTTGAGGGTAAGCTAACTAATGGACTCATACACAAGAGCAGTATTTTAATTCAACCCAATGATAGATTTTATTTTGCTAGCTTCAAAAGACTTAAGGGTAGAAATTATTTGAACGGATGTGAGCTATAGCCTTCATTGACCACCCATCTGTTAACTCTCCACGAAGCTTAGGAGCGTGGAGCATAAATACCATTGTAGTGAAGGTAGATAGCCCTAAGGAATTCAATTTTCCCTCATGTAATAAGTAATGTTTTCTTGCAGGGTTGGAGGCGGAAGAGCTACGAGGCAAAAAGGACTCAATCACCACCAAACTCCACCAAGATCCACCAAACTCCATCACGATCCACCAAACTCCATCACGATCCACTAAACTCCATCACGATCCACCAATCTCCACCACCATCCACCAATCTCCACCACCATCCTCCAGTCTCCACCACCATGCACCAAACTCCACCACCATGCACCAAACTCCACCACCATCCACCAAAACTCCTTCACCGCCCGAATTCCACCACCACCAGTGCCACAGCAGCTAATTTCAACGGTCCAGTACACATAATCCAGAATTTTGGTAACTTATTTTTCTTCTTTTACCATTTTAGTTTGATCTTTGCATACGTTGTCCATTATCCTTTCAAACTGGGGCAGAGTGGGACTTGCATTTTTTCCCCTTGAGAATTTGAGTTGACTGAAGGCTGCAAAGTAAAATGTTCCTTAAATATGGGAATAATTAAGTGTTGAACATCATATTTGGAATTAATTACTGGTGGGAGTTAAGCTAATGATGCCAGTTAAATTATTAGTTTCTGCACTAAAGGATTTGGATTTTATGGAGTTTTGTCCCGATCCTATATCCTAGTGCTCACCCTCATTAATGCCCGTTGTTGTTAGTGATCAGTTTTTGTCGTCTAGTTTTTTTATCCCACCCTATTTATATATTTCATGGCACCAATCTATTTTTAGTGCCCATTCTGTTCTATCAATTCTTTTTGTGCCTACCTTTAATGCCAGAACTATTAATGCCTACCTTAATGCCCAACCTGTTTCAAGTGCCAACCCTGCATTTTTTTTTTCTTTTCAACCTCGTAATTGTCAATGTTGAGTAATTTTTCAACACTATATTATTTTGTGCCAACCCTGTCTTAGTGCCAACTGTCATTTTTTTGTGCCAGCCCTTTAATTTTGTGCCAACATCTTTTCTCTACATTAAGTGGACAAGTGCAAATGTAAGGCTGGGTATGAATATTATGGTTGAAGTGGATTTTGCAGTACATCGCATTTTCATGACTAGATTTTTGTTTTTAATCTTAAATCCTCGTTTACTGGATGCTCTACATTCTCCATCTTGCCCCTGCCTCTCTTCCCCTACCGTGCTCCCTCCTCCCCGCCCCACTTGGCCCCCCCCCCCGTTCCTCTCACTCTGCTACCCCCCCTCCTCATTGTACTCGCCTCCCCCCACCCAGCTACAGCTTCCCCTCAAACTCCCCCTCCTACCGCTACCCCTACCTCCCCAGCCATCCCCCAACTCCCCAGCCATCCCCCAACTCCCCAGCCATCCCCCAACTCCCCAGCCATCCCCCAACTCCCCAGCCATCCCCCAACTCCCCAGCCATCCCCCAACTCCCCAGCCATCCCCCAACTCCCCAGCCATCCCCCAACTCCCCAGCCGTCCCCCAACTCCCCAGCCGTCCCCCAACTCCCCAGCCGTCCCCTACCTCCCCAGCCGTCCCCTACCTCCCCAGCCGTCCCCTACCTCCCCAGCCGTCCCCTACCTCCCCAGCCGTCCCCCACCTTCCCAGCCGTCCCCCACCTCCCCAGCCGTCCCCCACCTCCCCAGCCGTCCCCCACCTCCTCAGCCGTCCCCTACTTCCTCAGCCGTCCCCTACCTCCTCAGCCGTCCCCTACCTCCTCAGCCGTCCCCTACCTCCTCAGCCGTCCCCTACCTCCTCAGCCGTCCCCTACCTCCCCAGCCACCTCCTCCGTCACGTCCACCCAGCACCCTCTTCCCCCACTTCCATTCAGCCCACCAATTACTTTCCTCCCTCCACCCCTACCCAAATCCTGTATCCCCTTGCAATCATACCATCTCGACCTCTTCGCCACTACTACTCCTGCTTCTTTTTCACCACCACTACTCCTGCTTCTTTTTCACCAGCACTAACCTCTACTTCCCTCCGTTCCACTAGTGCAATTTTGACCACCAGGCCCCTCTACAGCTTATGTCCCGGTATTGTTACCTCCTAAGCACTTAAACATTTACCAAAATTTACCTCGATTGCAGGTGAATTGAATGGATGACGTAAACAGTGATACATAATGTACTCCATACCTGTGCCGTGTGCTCTCCTCAGGCTTTCTCCCGCAGGTGTGGTCACGGAAGAAGACTGCGGTTTACATTCCTCATGCCATTCCTCAACCCAGCTGGCGGAGGACAAGGTCAGGGTGGAAAAGATTAACTCGTGTCCACCCTCTCCTTGCCAAGGCGTCTGGCTGTAGAGAGAAATTACTAAACTTTTGACCAGAAACAAGCTTGGACAAGGCTACAATAAAATTGGACTTCTACAAACCTGCATTTGATAATTATCATCCTTAAGAAACTGACTAAAAATGTTACATGGAATGAATATTAGAACTGGCGTGGGACAGGTCTAAACTGTTTTTACTCTAACTTGGTCCAGAGTTTCGTCCTTTGGTAACTTATTTCATGTAGCTGTTTTGCAAGAAGTAACACCACTGCTATTATATATGCTTTCTTCCGCACTGCATGACTAGCATCATATTCGGTGTAAATCTATTGTTACAACTCAGGACAGTAGACTGATGGTAAAATAAGGCCAAGTTAGAGTAATAGAAGTATAATTCATGAATTTTTACTAGGCAGATCCCCGACTCCCCCGCCAGTCTGGCAACACAACTCTCCTCATTTATGGCCAGTGTCCCCAGCAACCATTATAATTGGTGCCTCCTGACAGCACGCCAAAAGCCCTGTCATGCTGGCACCTGAAGGGGAAGCCACTGACTAACTGGGTAGGGGTAGGGCAACACGCTGACCTTGATACCACTTCCTTATCTTAATTCGCGCGAGATATAAGTTTTTACAGGGAGGGGACGCAAACCTTCTCCCAAACCTTCAAAGTCAGAGGAGGACTGACCACTAACCTATGGACAGGGGCTGACCAGGTTTGATTCAGAGTTTAGCTTTCAGGTGGATTGCAGGCCTAGGCTAACGAGCTCCACCCACCCTGCTGTATGGCCGTTGGCGTAAGCAGTTCATCCGCCCTTTGACAGGTCTTGTTTTTCGTCCTGCGGAATGTCTAACCACCCTCCTTGTCGGCCTAGGCCAGTGGGGGTGCCGGTTTAGTAGCCGACAATTCGACCATGAAATACGAAGTACTGGATCGCGTGTTACCAGTAGCAGAGCAGTGTCTGACCTGACATACACCGTTATTCCTAGTGATAAAACAGATAAAGGACACGTGTATAAACTATAAAGGGTACGTGTAGCATCCAGTCACACATCACTTACTGGGTAAATATGAATCCATAAATAAAATGCTCTCACAAGTACACCAGAAAGCACTAATTTCTCCCCCCATGCAGCCAGAGTCGCGGCCAGTGAGAGACCAGGCGTTCGAACACCCCACACCCACCTCCCCTTTCCCAACCCCAGTGTAAATGTTGTTGGGTAGACGTGGAACAGCCAAAGCTGGTGATATTACAGTGTGTCATGATTGTTTTTATAGACAATCAGAACCAGCAGGGGTAAGTATATAAAGGTACTTAATGTTTATTACTGTGCTGTTATCCATAACATAGAGGAAAGGCGCGAAAATGAAAGAAGACCTACAGTGTGCCATGTGTTATTGTCTATAATACTTATGTCCTATTTTATAATGTTACAAATAAGTATAGTGTTGTGAACAGCATCTGTTGAAATATATGATGTCATTTCTCATACATTCTCACTCCCACCACCACCACCCATCTCTCTCGATTCCTGTCTCCACCAAACGCCTCTCTTATCCTCTCGTCCACCAGTCACACCCATTATTAACCAACGTAAACAAAGATAGTGATGAAATGATCCGTCAGGTATTGATCATATTACTATAATACACCTCTGTATTAAGCACCAACAAATCAATAACATACAATGCTTCGGTATACCTGCCGACTATTTTCATCTTGTTGTAAGCTGTTACGTGACATACTCACCGCAAGTTGGACCTTGTGATACAAGGACATACGGTTGTTTTACTTTAACACAGGTTGTGTGTGGTTTTGGACGCCCATGAATTCATATTAACGTGGCAATTTAAGCCTTACATTATAAACACTTAAGATTTATGTTCCTGTCATTAATGGATGGACGAAACGAATCAGGGATCGGTTCTGACGAACCACAAACTCTCTGCTTTTACGAAAATATTCCGACCTCCTGTGACAACAGTGACACAATGTCATTATGTAGACGACTGACCCACATTCAGTCGTATACATTGTGACATTTTGTCACTGTTGTGACAAGAGGTCGAAATATTTTCGTTGAAGCAGAGAGTTTGTGGTTCGTCAGAACCGATCCCTGATTCGTTTGGTTAATACGGTAGTGACAGGAATATAAACCTTACATGTTTATAATGTGAGGCTTAAATTGTCACGTTAATATGAATTGATGGACGTCCAAAAACACCCATAACCTGTGTTAGCAATAAACAGCAGTATGTTCCTGTAACAAGGTCAAACTTCCAGTGCATATGTCACGTAACAGCTTACAAGATGAAATAGTTGGCAGGTTTATCGAAGTATTGTATGTTACTGATTTGTTGGTGCTTAATACTGAGGTGTATGCTAATATTAATATGATCAATACCTGACGGATCATTTCATCAATATCTTTATGTTGGTTAACTAAGCGTGGGAGTGGGGGACATGAGGATAAGAGAGGTGTTTGGTTGATATAAACCCAGAGAGAAGGGTGGTGGTGGTGGGAATGAGAATGTGTGAGAGAAGACATCATATCTTTCAACAGATGCTGTTCATTATACTATACTTATTTGTAACATTATAATATAGGACGTAACTATTACAGACAATAACACATAATACAATGTAGGTCTTCTTTCATTTTCGTTGCTTTTTCATATGTTGTGGATAACAGCACAGTAATACACATTAAATACCTTTATATACTTACCCCTACTGGTTCTGATTCTCTGTAAAAACAATCATGACATTGTAAGATCACCAGCTTTGGCCGTTCCGCATTTGTCCAACAACATTTGCCACTGGGGTTGGGGGAGGGGATGTGGGTGTGGGGTGTTCGAACGCCTGGTCTCTCACTGGCCGCGACTCCGGCTACTAGGGGGGAAGAAATTAGTGCTTCCGAGTGTACATAACATGCTTCCAAACACAATGCACGAAGGAGATGGCAAGAAATTGGCGAAACTTAGCAGTATTGATATAGGTAGACTTAAGAAATTCAGTTTTCTATAAAATATTGTACAAAAGAAAATGTATATATTTATGGGTAACTTTGATTTATGCTCGGTTTACAATACAGGGTGATGGTGGTGGTAGTGGTAGTAATAGTTGTTGTACTATAAAAATAATAAACATTACAAGAATAATAAGTTTTCAGAAATATTATCCAGTTCTTGTTTGTCCCATGTAGAACCTCAAAGGCCTGGGACGACGTTAACATGACAAAGGGAACAAGTAGGAGCAAAACATCACACACACACACACACACACATACACACGAGCGCACTTGAACGCTCACACTAATTCACGTGGGTTAAATGAGAAATTTTGAGGAATGCGGTGAATCCAAAACAGCACTGGCATATAGATTACAAATGTTTACACAGAGAGAGGCTCAGGAAAAATGTAACAAAGCAAAAGCAAATATGGTGATCATCGTCATCATTACCATCACCACCACTACGACCAACACACCACCACCACCACCACCATCATGCCACCACCACCACCACCACCATACCACCACCACCACCACCATCATACCACCACCACCACCACCACCATCATACCACCACCATCATCATACTACCACCACCACCACCATCATCATCATCCCACTGCTTTTTCCCGACATGAAGATGGGGTGAAGCAGGGTTCAGAAAGCAAGGAAAAGAAAAGAATATGATAGTAGGAGAACCGATCAATAGCATGCACAATGAAATGGGCCACACACTCATTCATTCGCCATTCAAGACCCTGGAATCCTGGCTCCACCTTATAGGCATGAACAGTTGGCCACATATATACCTGGGGCAGTGTATGTTAAGTGGAGGCCTAGCTACAATAGCCGACGTTCATGCATCACGGTCACTTGGTCATATTAGCTATTATTTTACCCCCAGTGAGTCTCCTTGGTTGCTAGTCAAGTTTATGCTCCAAAGTGACTACACCTAGCCATCATCGGAGTCTCCTTGGTCACTAGTCATAATTATACCCAACAGTGAGTCGTTCCACATGTCAGTGCCACTAAAAATATGCGATTAGGTCAAGGTAGTCAAGTGTACCAATTAAACCTCTCACACACACACACACACACACACACACACACACACACACACACTGATGCTGTACTAGGTTAATATGCTGCCAACTACACACCAACAAAAAAAAAAAAAAAAAAATCGTTCCCCCTGTGACCGATGAGCTTTGAAATGATTTGTAAAAGTGAAACCTTGTTCATTTAGTACTGTTGGTAGTTCAGAATCCTTGGCTCGTGTGTCATATTGTATCACACCACAAGGGTATCAATTTTTTTTTTTTCTTGTGGAGGTGCACCTTTCCGGTTTATAAAACAACACAAAAGTCATCAGTTTATTTCAGACTGTTGTTATGCTTTTAATTTAGTCAAGAGAGAGAGAGAGAGAGAGAGAGAGAGAGAGAGAGAGAGAGAGAGAGAGAGAGAGAGAGAGAGAAATGAGGCTACCGGAAGAGAGAACTGACAGAGAAAACCTTTAAATGGAAGAGAGAGGCGAGGTATTTGTTAAAGTGGTGATTACTCGGTTACTCTGCGGTTACCACGCGAGAGAGAGAGAGAGAGAGATGGGCGTGGTTAGCAAAGTAATGGGCTAGATAGGCTGGAGTATTGGTGGGCGATAAGTCTAAGGTAGGATACATCCAATAAAAATAAATCTTGTATGACTAAAGGCTTGAGTGCAATGAAAGCTAATTTTAAAGTATCGCCTTAGAGTGAAAATTTCGAGGGAGGGGGGAGTAAAGAAATTGATGTGGGAGGCAAAGAAATGGGCAAATTGAGCTGGGATTGTGAAGTGGAATTGGGAGAGGCCATGAGCGTATTTCGTGTAAAAATGGGTACAGTAAGGTTAATGGTTTGAGTATGGTGAAGGTGTATTTAAGAATTTTCAAAAAGTGGGAAAATGTTGTCTCCGGATGGTCTCACATACTTTGCGTCTTGAGAAATGGAGTAAAAATGGTCTCCTCAGTCTAAAGGTTCTGTCGATCGATGGGGCGTCTGCTGGGAGATACATGAGGCGTTGTAGGGTGTGAGTGAGTGTGTGAGAGGGTGAGAAAGTGAGTGCGGTCTAATATCTCTCTTACTCTTCATTCCGCTGGATCAGTTACGTCTTCTTTCCCTTTGGTGTACTGGAAGGGGAGATTATGTGCTGCATCATTATTATTTATTATTATTTTTCTTACTATTACTGCTTCTACTTCTACTACTACTACTACTACTACTATTACTGTTACTACTACTACTACTACTACTACTACTATTATTACTGTTACTACTGCTACTACTACTACTACTACCATACTGCAACGACCACCGTCCATTGAATTGTTACTTGTTGATCTATATTATTACTACATCACCATAAATACTACTACTTTCTCTACGATTATCCCCAACATCGCTAACCACACCACCATTGTTCTTACTACCACAACTACCACTATTTTCACTGTTCTTCTGTACTGACGTTGTACCACCAGCGTCACGACCACAACCATCACTACATTCTAACTACCACTCCTACCACCACTACACTACAACCACCACCATCGACCGCACCCATCAGCGTTACTATTGTCACTACCAATGCACAACAACTAACACCATCAAATTTATCACCACCACCACTATTACGCTACCTCCACATCTAGCACCATCACTATCACTATAACAACCAACATAAACCCCACACCGTCACCACCATCAATTCCACCACAATTCCTATACCACCACCATCATCACAACCACTTCCACAGTTACCACTTCAGCTAGCACTACCACAACCCCCGCATCACCTCCACAGACAACACTTCTTCTACCAGCACCACCACCACACCTACCACCACTACCACAACCCCCACACCATTACACAGCACTTACGTCCTTATACAAATTATCGAGGGTGTCCCAGAAGAACAAACTGAAGAAGGTGTGAGGTCCAATCCTGAAGTAGAAAGCTGCGATGCCCTTGTAGAACCCCGCAAACCCCTCCTTCTGCCCCACCTTCAGAATGCAGTCCCACACGCCCTTGTACAGCAGCCCCCGTCCGGCGCTGTCCACTCCTGTAGGAGAAAGAAACAAAGGAGTTGGTGGTCAAGTGGTAAAAGAAGTGGTTTGTTGCGTGAAAGAGCTGTTTTTTTAGTGTTAATTTTTACATACGCCGAAAGAAGTTATCAGCAACGAAACCATGAACCAAAAAAGTGTAAAAGGTCTCCCAAAAAGTTACCCTGTTGGTGTTACTTAATTCTGAGGCTGATTTAAGAATTCCAGGGGTTCTCTTACCCTGGTTGTATACTCTGGTTGCCACTACGTCGAAGGGATTGATCAGCACCGCCGACACCAGACCGCTCACCATGGCACCAGCAATACTACTCTGCCAAGACCCTCGACTAACCAGCTGAAGGACAAAAACTGAGATCAGTACGGTGCTTTTGCTTCCGTACCAATCTAACAAACCAATTTTATTTGTCTACCACCCCACTTTTTTTTTTTTGGGGGGGCGGGGTCCCCAATGTCAGTGAGTGTACGTGTGTGTGTGAGCATATGTATGTATGTACGTATGCATGTATATATGTATGTATCCCCCCCCAGAGAGAGAGAGAGAAAGAGAGAGTAAACTTAATAGTACAGATCAGGACGCCGACCCCAGTGAAGTCTAGGAAGTCCTCTGTTTTGGTGTAAGCTAAGTATGACTGATAGTACCGTATATATATATATATATATATATATATATATATATATATATATATATATATATATATATATATATATATATATATCGTTTTCGTTTTTATAGGCTCCAACATGCTTGCATGTGTCGCCCTTGGTCACCTAATGGCGGCTCTCCATGCTGCACGATCCATTGCAGCCTCCCTGTTCAGTCCCTTAACACTGAGGTCACACTTAATGACCTCGTCCCATGTCTTTCTCGGTCTATCCCTCATAACCCCATCCCCAATATTAACATTTCTCACCTTCCTCACCCAATTATCATCCCCCATCCTCTCCACATGTCCAAACCACCTCAATCTACCTCTCCTCATCACAACACCAATACACTCCAGTCCCATCCTACCTCTCAACTCTTCCATTGTAAACCCAGCCCCTCTAGGCCTTGGACGCAGGGATGCACTGCACATCCACCTAATCATTGTCATTTCTGTACGTCTGAGCCGGCGAATATCTTCCTCCTTCACTGCCCAGGTCTCACTACCATACAGCATTACACTCCTAACACATGCTGCATACAAAGACCCCTTAGTACGTAGGGAGAGTCCTCTCAATGTCAGGAGAGACAAGAGCTCCCTGAACTTCTTCCAACCACCTCTCACCCTAGCCACAGAGCTAGCTCCAGCCCCACCTCCAGCACACAACATGTCTCCCAGATAACAAAACTCTTCCACACACTCAAGAGATTCACCAGCAAGTTTAATCCTTTCACATCTGACAATCTCCACCTGCTCACCCCGACACGCCGTACACATAAAATCAGCATTATCTCGCAGTCTACCTCTGATACCACTACATCTCTTATGCACCCATTTATCACAAACAGCGCACAAGACGGAATTACTTCCCACGCCCTTGTGGCAAACTGCACATGGCCCCTCTCCCTCGTCTTTGACAGTACTGCCACCAACCCTAGATATCATCACTTTTGTTTTATTTGCATTTACCCTTAAACCCTTGCGCTCCATGCCATCTCTCCACGTCCTAAACCTTTCCTCCGCCTCCCTTTTGTTCTCTGCAATCAACACCAAATCATCAGCATACAACAACTCCCACGGGAGTCCGTTTCTAAAGTCACGAAAAAGGGCTTCAAGTACCATGATAAATAACATGGGACTCAAGACTGACCCCTGATGCATACCAACATTCACGGAAAACTCATCATTCAAATCTCCATTCACTCTTACCTGGGTGTGAGCACCCACATACATAGCCATAACCACCCTAACCAGCCACTCCTCCAAGCCAAGCTTTCTCATTGCCCACTTCACCACCTCTCTAGGGACTCTGTCAAAGGCCTTTTCCAAATCAACAATAACAAAATAAAGATCCCTTCTCCTATATATATATATATATATATATATATATATATATATATATATATATATATATATATAGATAGATATATATATATATATATAGATATATATATATATAAATAATTTGGTTTTTACGCCATGTATCCCCGAAGGGCTAAGGCGTTGCCTCTGGGTAGAGGACTTTTGGACTGGAGCATGTAGCATTTTATGACCGGATGCCCTTCCTGATGTCTACCAATGACCCTTTGGTGGATTCGATCCTCCGAAGGGTCGGAGGATCGAATCCACCCAAGGGTCATTGGTAGACATCAGGAAGGGCATCCGGTCATAAAATGCTACATGCTCCAGTCCAAAAGTCCTCTACCCAGAGGCAACGCCTTAGCCCTTCGGGGATACCTGGCGTAAAACCAAATTAATTTATATATATATATATATATATATGTTTGTATGATCCAAGTGAACACACACACACACACACACACACACACTCACACACACACACACATACACGTACCCCCGTCGTATCAATGAGGTCCTTGGTCTTGGTGTGTGTAAAGAGCTGCACCATAGAGCCGCAGCCGAGGTAGGTGAACATGTTAGTGTAGCCCCGCCAGAGCCCCTTCAGTCCACCCGCACCCCAAACCTCCGATAGACCGTGGAGGAAGCCTGTGCAGGTGAATAAATGGGGTTTCTCGTAAGGTAAATAAATGCTGATGGATATTTTTTGTGGAAAGCAAGAAGTAAAATAAAAACTCATGGAACTGAAAGGGCACAGCATCGTGGAGCAACTAGCCATTTTTATTCTGATTATCTCCAGATTATTATACTCTCCAGCGACATCCTCCCAAGGTTTGATGGAAAGACTATCTCAGTGTAACCTCTCAACCTCAGATTACGTCATGAAGTATATTTTACCGCGGTTTGCGTCTGACGATTTTATTTGCCACTGTGAAACTTTCCCAGGACAGAGGGTTAACATATTCATGCCTAAGAATATAAGGATAATTGTTTCTAATCCTTTATTCAAGCTGTGGAGAGATAAAAGCACCATTAATAGACCGTGTGAGAATTGAACAGAGCAAGGGAACGAGTGGTAAACTGCAACAATAAGTAAATATTACTTAAACAATAAATATATATATAAAGAACGAAAGATAATGATGATGATGGTGATGAGGGAAACTGGAATCTTTTTACATAATACAAATTTCATACATGGATGCGCTTCCTTAATTTGAAAAGTTCACGATACTGCGAAATCAAAGCACAGGAAAAAGTTACCAGTCACCGGAAAGTTTCATTTGAGGAAGTTGCGAAATCGGCAAATAAATAAACAGTGGTATATGCTCTTTATACAGTAGTTTCCCTCAAAATGATTGCGAGTGATTTTATTAATTGATGACTCTCTCTCTCTCTCTCTCTCTCTCTCTCTCTCTCTCTCTCTCTCTCTCTCTCTCTCTCTCTCTCTCTCTCTCTCTCTCTCTCTCTCTCTCTCTCTCTCTCTCTCTCTCACCGGAATGTCCATGTTGGTGGCCCACCGCTATTGCCTTGGCCGCCTGTGCTTGTAAATGGATCTTAACCTGCAATGAGAAAAAAAAAATCATAGTAGTGATGGGAATGATATACAAAATTTAGCGAGTATTGTGTGTGTGTGTGTGTGTGTGTGTGTGTGTGTGTGTGTGTGTGTGTGTGTGTGTGTGTGTGTGTGTGTGTGATGAGACTCAACTTTTTACAGGTGAGAGAAATAAGAACAATATTGCCTTGATGATTAAGTGTTAACATTTAAAATTTTAAGTATATTGCTGTGATAAGCTAGGAGTTAGAGATATCAAATTTTGTGAATGGCTGGTTAAGTGTGAAGGAACTGTGAAGCGTTGAGTCATCTGCATATGAGTGAATGAGTCTATGGGTGACAGACAAGGGATCGTTAATATGAATGAAGAAGAGGGTTGGAGAGCCAGGACTGAACCCTGTGGCAAGCCGGCATTAATTGAGTGGAAGCTGGAATACTCATCACTTCCTGACAAAAATATTCATGGTGATGATTTCTAACATTCTGGGGGTCTGGCTTCTCTTGGACATAACAAAATCGTCCGAGGTTAACAGAAAAAAAAAAATGCAAAGTACGTAATCGGCAGTTCAAGAGTTTACAGAACATCTTACTCCACATCTTTTGTATATCACTTTTTCTTAATCTTATCTCCCTTCTCATTCCACTCTCATGCCTCAGTAATCCCATTTAAATTGCCGATACTCTTTTGTCGCTGTTATTTCATACCAAAGTCTCACAAGCGTATATCAGCCTTGCCATTAGCATAAAACACCTTCACAACATTATCAAACAGTAAATATTTCAGTACGCAGGAAAATATGTGGTAAAACTACATACTCATAGATAATGGTTTAATTATCAGCACGCACACTGTGTCCTTGTACCGTCAGAGCACACTCCCTTGTTAGTCTGCACACGTTACAAGTGATGAGGTTTTGACATTCTTCACTTTCATTCACTCTAAAATAAGCCTTCGTTACTTCAGCGGACTACCATTCTATTCTGTTCTTTCTTTTTCTATACAAGAGAGAATGAACCAAAGACTAGAGGCCTGTAAATTGTTCCCTCTGAGCGAAAAAAAAAAAAAAAGTCTAATTCAAGATCCGTTCATTTCGAGATGCCTGGACACATAGCGATTAAAAGACTGGAGGTCATAGACAAAAGGGAAACAGACGAAGACAGTCCCAGAGTTGACCTGTTGCATACATGAGAGACTGGGAGTATCGGCTATCGCTTGCATTAGAGAGCTGGTCATAAAGGTGGTGAGAGTTTGCTGCCAGACGGATGCTACGTGCCCGCCGTAATGGGGTAGGGATGCAAGCAGACAGTTAAGAATAGCACCCAGACCAGAGAGTAAATATACATAGAGTTCTTTCACCTTAACTTGGCCCAGATTTTTGCCCTTTAGCAGCTTATTTCACATAGCTCAGTGAAAGAATTGGTCTAAATCATTTCTTTAGCACTTCCTCATGACTAGCACCATATTGACGTGTTAATCTTTTGTTACGGCTCGGCATTAAAGAAGGAGAGAAGGCAATTTTAGGCCAAGTTAGAGTAAAAAGGGGGTAGTGAATGCTACTTCTTACTCCACGAGAGAGAGAGAGAGAGAGAGAGAGAGAGAGAGAGAGACGAAAACTACCTCCATACAGAGAGGTTCATCAAACTATTCCTCACCATAAACAAAGGATTCGACGCCAGGCCCCCCACCACCCCTGCTCCTGCCCCTGCTACAGCACCCCAAAAGGGCTTCACACTGCCGTCCTCCCTGGTAATAAGGCCGGAATCCAACACTCGGCGGTAGATGCCCAGCCGCACCCCGTTTACAACTGCTTGGTACCACAGTGCAGGAACTAGGCCCTTCTGCAGCCCGAGTATGCCGTCAGCCTGAGATAGATAAATAGATAGATAGATACATACATACATAAATAGATAGACAGGTATAGAGACAGGTAGACAGACAGAAAGGAAGGATTATGAAGATAGTGATTATCCAGACCTGATGATTTTAAGCCTTCGATATAGATGGATGCACGAATAGATACATAGATAGATGTATAAATGCATAATACATAAATACGTACGGTAAATTTTTAGAAGCAACCAACGTTTTCTTTTATTATTATTTTTATGGTTTTCAATGCAAAATACTGTGCTTTAATTAGTTTTGACCCTCATTTTGGGGGGAAAATCCCCTTTTTGGAATTTTGATTAAGATTTCCAAAAGTGGGTTTATCCCCCAAAATCAAGATCAAGATTTTTAAAAACACACTATTTTGCATTAAACCAACCCAAACTAACCTAACCTAACCTAACCTAACCTAACCTAACCTGGGCCTAATCTCGGGCCTGACATAGACCGAATGCACACGCCTGCACCAGCCAATATGGCGCAACATTCATCCGCTGCTGAGCGACAGCCTAAGCCACTATATGACTACCCCTACAAAATTTGCTCCCCCAACTCAAACTAGGCTTAAAAGG